>NC_069501.1:752552739-752878989 GCF_027579735.1 Bombina bombina | reverse complement strand
TTTGGCTATCTTTGCTAGCTGATATGGTTTATTTAAGGATCATGCAGTAACAAATAGGTGTTTACAAATTGGTTCTGGTTTTGGATAAATGACGGGTGATTTTAATCTGTTGTTATAGTCTGATGAAATAGAAATGTTGCTGCTATTTTTTTTACTAGTTTTAATAAATTATTTTGAATGCACCTAGTTGTATCCTTATTTTGGAATTTGCATTATTGCGCCATTTGACAGGACTTTTTATATACATTGGTATTTGGCTGAGTATGTCCTGCTTTCCTGTCGTCTGTGTTACAAGCCAATTTAGAGATGGTGTTGATGTATAGACATGAATGATTCTTTGTGGATGATCTACCAACATGATTTTGTGATATACATAATATGTACATAAAACACCACAGACATTTCCATGAAAAGTATGTTTTTTGCATGTCTACCAGAACCATATATATATATATATATATATATATATATATATATATATATATATATATATATATATATATATATATATATATATAAATTAGCTGGCAACTAATTTAAATAGGCTTCTAATGGATTGGAATGTTATAGAAAATACAAACAAATGACAAATTGACAAATTGAATACAGCACACTGTAATGGAGGCTCAGAAAATCTTAGCACATTTTTAAACAGTGTCTTGTAATAAGTCAAAGTTTAAAAAGTATGTTAAAATGTTTTTAAACAAATTAGGTGAATAAATAATAGATTATTATAATTAGGCTGACCATATTGCTGCTTTAAGTAGGAACACATATGAAAAATACATATGTCAGGGTTCTTATACAAAACATTTCTTTAAACAGCCCTGAAAACAGCCCTGACATATGTATTTTTTATATGTGTCCCTTTTTAAAGCGGCAATATGGTCAGCCTAATTATAATGCAATAAACACATTTGTCTGAGGTTCTTTGCCAAAAACTGCACCAGACTTATTCATTGAAGAAAGGGATAAAAGCTACTTGATTCATTATTTTTTTTAATCTGTCTGGAAAAAAAGAAATATGCCTTAGGATGATTCAAAAGTATCCAAGCAGTGATCTGAGGACATTGATTGCAATAGTAAATTCTGTTTCTGGCAAGAGAAAAGGGAAAGAGTTAAAATGTCCTTTGATGCCCAGGTTGTTTCATTAATCTTTACTCTTGTTGAGTCTGAGAAAGAACTTGTTTTTGTATCAAACTGCAGTCAAGAGCAAGTTTATATTAGATGCAACAAAAAGGAAGATTTTGCCTCAATGGATATGACCACTGACTTTTTACTTATAACTGAAATTACATCAAAGCACATACATTTAAATCTCAGCCTTTCAATTTGTATGCATTGAAGACACTTTGTTCATGAGGCTAAATCATTAGGGTACTAGCTAATGACCTCTTTAATATGTCCAGTATACTCAATGAGAGAGAAAGGCAGAGATGGAAAGAAAGCAAAGTAAAAGTTATGGATCTTACAGCATAATTATGTATTAATGCAGTACAGCTTGTCACTTGTCAAGGTCATTAGTTTTTCAGTCTTTGACAAATGTACTGGAAGAGAATTGTTGAGTCTCTTGTTCAATGCACATCTCTTAGGAAGGTTGGTGTAATATGCGTTGTCAGATCACTGAGTAAAAGAGAGGCAAGAATGAAGGAGGAAAAAAGCAAGCTAACAAGGCTCTCATACATACTGTGTACATGCACTACTGTCATAAACTTATTAAGTGTTTTTATTAATTGTTAATGACATATTAAAGAGTCATTAAAGAGAGTGCAAAATAAAAAGACAATGCCATAACACTTTGAGTCTTATTCTGACAAATTATTACTTTCACCATTTGCCAGCCTTCTGTATCATGTGACAGACATCAACCAATCACAGTCTAGTATACATATACAATGTGAACGTGTGTGCATTCTCAGTAGGAGTTGGTGCCACAGAAAGTGTGCATATAAAAAAAATGAAAATGGAAGCAAATTGGAAAGTCTTTTGAAACTGCATGTTCTTTCTCAATCGTGAAAGTTTAAATTAGATTTTAGGAATATTTAACCAGCACCATGAAATGTAGACCTGTCAATGTGCTACAAATATTATGCGCTACATAAGCCCTGAGACAGCTAAAGCTCATTAAAAATAAATAAATAAAGGGATATGAAACATACTTTTTTTCTTTCATCATTCCGATAGAGTGTTCAATTTTAAATCACTTTACAAATGTATTTCTATTATCAGATTAGTAGTGGAGAGCAAATTTACGCTGCAGCTCGAGCGTGGATTGTGCTAGAAGTAAGCTTTTTGTGCTTGTCGGGTTGTGTTCATATTACGAGTTGAAAGTAAACTGTTTTCGCTCTTGTGATAACCCGGCAAGTACAAAAAGTTGAAATGTGTGCATTCACGTATTCCCCCATAGAAGTCAGTGTTGAAGAAAAATGGGGAAAAAAACCTAGATTAAATATTAAAGATAAATTCAAGACCTTTTTTTCTAAAATATCTTAAAAAGTATTACCTCTTCATATGCAATTAAATACATAGGCATATATAATATAATTTGCAATTCAAGAAGATACAAACAGGAATCAATGACCACCTTGCTATTGTCTGAAATTTAAAAGGCTATCTTATTTCCCATCACTAAATGTATATGTTTTAAAGTTAATACAATATACTTTTAATGTTAATCGGTGTTAAAGGGACATAAAACCCAATAGAGCATACAATTTTTACTTCTATTATCAATCTTTTTAGTTTTCTTGTTATCCTTTGAAAACCTGGAAGGTAAGTTCTGGAGTGTGCACGTGTCTGCAGTATACCTTAGCAAAAGCACTAGATAGCAACACTATTTCCTGTTATATAGTGGTTCAGGCATGTGCATGTTACCTATAACATATCTCTTTAACAAAGAATAACAAGAGAAGGAAGCAAATTTGCTAATAAAAATAAATTGGAAACTTTTTCAAAATTGTATTCTCTATCTGAATCATGTAAGTAAAATGTTGGGTTTCATGTCCCTTTAATGACCAGTGAAGAAGACACCTAGTTATCCAAAAGTATTCCAAGTAGTTTATCTGTTGTGTGCATAAAAAAACTCTGATTCAGGCTTTTAAGAAATACTACTGCGGCTGCCTTGAACAACTTATTAAAAGGGACAGAAAATACTTTATAATAACATTGTTTTTGTAGTCTTCCAATAGATTAACATAGCAGTAGAGTTTGAGCTTTATTAGAACTGATTAACACCTTGTGTCCTGCAATTGTGTTTTAGTGGTCAAAATGCACACACCACTTTCCTTATTTGTAGGAGACAAATTTTCATTTTTAAATTACAGGAAAAAGGCAATCTAAATAATGAAAGTATACTGCAATATTGTTTTACTGTGCACAATGAAGTATTTTATATTTCACTTTCCCTTTAATTACTAGAATTGTTAGCTATTAGTTTAAAACAAATATAGCCATAGGCATGCACACAGGGTGTGCCTGGGCACACCTTTATCATCCCCATGTACAGGGCAATTTTAAGGGGTGGGCAGGGCCAAAGTAACATACATTTCAAGGCACATGCTCTTAAATAGCCAGGATGTGTGAGAGCTTGGAGGAAGCGTTAATGTTAATTTTACATCACTTTCAGCTTCATTATTATTTGTGCAGGATGCAGAGCAGACCCTGCCCTGCTTCACCCTTTCTGTGGCCTGGGTTCCGCCCCTCCCACCAGGGCAGGCTTTTCTAGAGACAGAAGTGGATGACAGTCTAGAGCAGTGATTTTCAACATTTTTTTTGCCGTGGCACACTTTTTTACATTAAAAAATCCTGCGGCACACCACCATCCCAAAATTTTACAAAATCACACATTGTAGCCTAATACAGCATATATTATACATCATAATGATTGTCTGTGAATGAATGTCAATATGTCATGGTTGTAAATGATGCCTGCCTGTCTGCCCGATGAGCCAGTCACATCAAAACAAGCAAAATTTAAAAATATGTCACACTGTTCTCAGTCTGCCGCGGCACACCTGAGGATCTCTCACGGCACACTGGTTGAAAAACACTGGTCTAGAGGATGAACAAACAAGGAAGACTGGAAAGGCTCATAGCTTCCCTCATTCTATTGCATTTTTGTAAACTTGTTCACTCATTTTCTGTTTATGTACAATACTGATTATGATTATAGCTGTATTTTGCTGGTAATATCTGGTGCCCTTGTTGTTGTTAAAGGGATAGTAAAGCCAAAATTTATCTTTAATGATTCATATAGAGCATGCAATCTTAAGCAACTTTCTAATTTACTCCTACCATCAATTTTTCTACGTTCTCTTGCTATCTTTATTTAAAAAGCAGGAATTTAAAACTTAGGAGCCAGCCTATTTTAGGTTCAGCACTCTGGATAGCACTTGCTTATTGGTGGAAACATTAAGCAAACCAATAAGCAAGCATAATCTAGGTTCTCATCCAAAAATAGGCTGGTTCTTAAGTTTTACATTCCTGCTTTTTAAATAAAGATAGCAAGAGAACAAAGAAAAATGTATAAAAGGAGTAAATTAGAAAGTTGCTTAAAATTGCATGCTCTATCTGAATCATTAAATAATTTTTTTTGGTTTCGTGTAGACATGTGCGTCACTAAAAAAATTGCTTCGTTTCATTTTCATTAGTTAAATAAATAATTTTAAAACAACCGCCGCCATCCACATCACTGACACTAAATAAAGCTATTATCCCCTAAACCACCCCCCCACACATCGCCAACATTGCCTGTGTCCTGTCATCCAAGGAACTCATAAGGTAAGATCTCCTACTGAGTCTAGAATGTAATTGCTGAGTATATTAGTTATCTTTACTTAATATCACAGGGGGAAATAACAAAAAAATGTGCTTATTGTGTTCATGCGTATGATAAGATAAGAGATAGGTCTTGCAGTAACTTGTTATGCTGTGTTGACTAATATATATATATATATATATATATATATATATATATATATATATATATATATATATATATATATATATATATATATATATATATATATATATATATATATACCAATACAAATGTTTCTGCACACCTTACAAAATTATTTTATTAATATTACTTCTTAGGGGTGCCAGCCAGACAGGCTCATTCTTAGATGCATAGTTAAGGCAGGAATGTTACAGCCCAGAAAGGCATCACATTGCAGTGTAAGGACCAGTCAACATTGGGACACCTTGTAAGTTGGTGACTGGCTTAAAGGGACAGTATACACTCATTTTCATATAACTGCATGTAATAGACACTACTATAAAGAATAAGATGCACAGATGCTTTTATAAAAATCCAGTATAAAACTGTTTAAAAACGTACTTAGAAACTTTCAGTTTAGCTCTGTTGAAAAGGTAGTTGGAATGCCCACTGCAAGTGGAAAATAAGACACTCCCCCCCTCCCCCTTCTTTTGCATATGAAAAGACCCTTTACACAAACAGGAGCAAGCTGGAGAAAGTAGCTGACGGTATTCAAATAAAACTTTGGGGCTGGTTAGGGGTCTGAAAATCAGAGCACTGTTATTTAAAAATAAGCAAAATTATACATTTTTTAAAAAAACAAACTTTATGGGCTTTATAAATAGATCATCTACAAAACATTTATGCAAAGAAAAAATTAGTGTATAATGGCCCTTTAAGTCTACAACAGTTGGGACCTACTAGATTCTAAATTCTAAAATATGGCCATATTGTGTGACTAAGCTCCCGATTTTAAAATATGAGCTTAGGTGAATTTTTACAATATTTAAAATGTTTTGATAATATAGAAGTGGATGTGCGGCAATATTCTATTTTGTGTATATATATATATATATATATATATATATATATATATATATATATATATATATATATAAATATATATATATATACATACATACATATATTTGTATATAAATACACACACACACACATTGATTGCCATGCTCCAGCTTTCTTTCTTTATGATAGCCTATTACTTATTCATGAATGTGTATTCATTAAATACATCTTTTTTGTTTTAAATCACACTGTTTTGTTGTTTCAATGTACTGTAATATCCTTTGTTAAACAGTAATCCCATGTGAGTTCAGGAGCGTGTACGTTTATTTAGCCATCTGGCAGCAGTGTTTGCAACAATGCTTATAGCAATATCATACATAGTTGCAAACACTCTAGCGATAGAATGCTAAAGACTTGTGCATGCTCCAAAGGTCATTTCAGAATCTTCAATAAAGGATACCTAGGGAACAAAGCAAATTTGGTAACAAGAGTAAAAATGTGTGCTCTATCTGGATCATAGACATTTCATTTTGACTTTACTGACCCTTAAAGATTACATATAGTAAGGTAATTTAAAACTCTCTCTATCTATGTATCATCTATCTATCTATCTATCTATCTATCTGTCTCTCTGTCTCATCTGTTTATCTCTCTTGCTCTTTGGCTATCCATCTTTGTCTATGTATCACTATATATCTGTCTGGTTTATCCATCTATAAACTTATCTATAAGTTATGTCTGTCAGTTTACCCCATGAGACCTCAGATTATACCCTAAGACATCAAAACCATTTTGTAAGCTATATATCTTCATCAGACCTCTGATCAGACCCCCTAACAATATAGTTCCTCTTAGCCACATGCTCATATCTGACTCCTGGTCATTCTGCCCAACTATCAGCCACATGCCATCATACCCCTCAGATCAACTATATCATATCTTAATCCAGACAACTAAGTCTGCAGCCCTTTACCAAAATGCTGGTTTCTGTTTTGTCTGTTTCTCCTGTGCAATGCAATGATTTAAGTATAACAAATATAAATATTGTGTACTATGCCCCCACTGTAATGCTTCAGAAATTTTGTTTGAAATCATAGTATTGATGCCCAGAGTGATCTAGACTATACACTGTACTTGATATTTAATTTTCTACATTATGAAAGTAAAAATGTTTAAGGCAGGTATATATGTGTGAGTGTGTATAAGCATGTTTACATAAATATACATACAATTGCATTGGTGTGTACAGTGTATCTGTATGTTTATATGCACACAATGCTGTTTACACCTACACTGTCTCACTCATTGACAGAGCTATGTCTGATCAGCCCAGTGCCCAATATACTGTGCACCTCATATGTGGTTCACCACCTATATCCCGAGAAGTACTTGGCTAATACAATTGTAGGCTGCCCTGCATGACTGACACAGAAGGGGCCCTATGATATCCATGGAGCTGCTACCAATGGAGAACAGCAGTAAGGAGTCTAGAATCCCATAAAAGAAAATAAGCCTTACTTTATTATTTCTTATATGTTTCACTTCAGCATTTTTAAACAATATCAAATATAACAGTGTAAAAGAGGTGGGTTGCTTTACATCGGCACGAGGATGTCCTTGCCTCCTGGGCCAAAAATTGCCAGCCCTCCCCTTTCATGTATATAAAAAAATCTGCCATTCAAATTAGAATAAAACAATTGCAATCACATCCTAATTTTTATCACCCTAATGCAGTAGGCAGCCCACACCTATAGCATTATAGCATTTTTGCTAGCACTACTTTGTTTCTTTATTATACAATTTTAGTTCTGGCTTCAGTGTGAACAAATTAATTTTTAGTGTAACCAGGGAGCAAAATGAATGTATTTGCTTCAAACTGTTTATTAGTTTTGGTTAGTGCATAAAAAACATTTAATGGAATTTATTATTAACATTATATAAATTATATAATACTGGATAAATAATATTCCATCTGAAAAGTTATTCACATTTTTTCCTACATAATTTTCCATTATCTGCGGGGGTTGGGTAGATAATATAAACAATAAGTCTTACAACTGGAATGTAATCTACCCCTTGGTTAGCCAAGTTTTCAAAAACATAAAGAAAAATACAGAATCCATTTAAATCAAGAAGTGTTATAATGATATAATTATAGTGTCATTTAGAAAGAAGTCCAAAAGTTTCAATTAAATAGAGAACTGCAAAACAAATCCCTTCAATAAACTACTGACTGCTGGCATAGAAGGGTTTAAATTGCATTTGTAAAAAGTGCATGCATTGAAAAACAGTAGTTTTCCCAAACTTCCCAGAGTCATTTTTCATTGCTTACAAACATAAATTACCTTAATGTTACATGTATCAAAAGGCTGATGTATTACCATTATTTACTAATTAACAATAACATGCATTAAGAGCTAATCACAATTAGTAAACAAGGCTAAGTGTTTGATTTTTTTTATGGAAAAAGCACATTAGCAATGTGTACAAAAGTTTTATTATACAGGTTATATAGCTGAGTTACAATCATTATTTTCAATAAGTCCAACTGCAGTGTTATTAAAGTTGGTATAACAAATCCTATTTTACTCTGTAGCAGTAATGATTCTAGACCTTAAATATGTGTGGTGGTGGTAGGGGGGCCAGTATCTACATAGCTAGAGTCTTACAAGTGCAACCCTAACATTGGAAAGGAAGTGGCTTGTTATTTCTTGGTCAGTAGCTCTAACCAATCTTCCATTTTATGTCTTTTGTATTTGCAATTTCTTGTATGTGAGTGAGTGTCAGCTAATGTACCATATTTAAATATATACCCAAGTTGTGCTGACTGTGCCTGTGGGGGAATATAGAATTATGTCCTGAGAGTATTGCATTGTACACATCTATCTATCTATTATTTGTTCATACACTTCTGCCCTTCACTTAGCCACGCAAACCTACTTATCTTCTCTCATATCTACTCTTTCCTTAAACCCTAAATTACTCTTCTCCACCTTTAACTCTCTCTTCTACCCACCTGCTCCACGACCCCTGTCTGTCTTTAGTGCTCAAGAACTGGCAAACTACTTTTTTTTAATAAAACACATACTATCCGAAGCAACATCCCATCACCAACCTGCAATATTCCACAACCAGCCCCAGTTACTCCCTCTGCCACCATCTGCATCTTCCATCCAGCCACTGAGAATTAAGTTTCTTCCTTACTATCTTCCTCATGCCTCACTACCTGCCCACTCAACCCTATCCCTTCCCATCTAATACCCTCCCTGTCTTCCTCCCTCACTTCTGCTCTTACTCACATCTTCAACCTATCTCTCTCTACCGGTTCATTCCCATCTTCTTTCAAACATGCAAATGTCACTCCCATACTCAAAAAACCCTCCCTCGACCCTAATTCTCCTTAAAGGGTCAGTAAATTCACACTTTCTTAAAGCTTAGGCTATGTTCCTCTCAAACATTGCATTCAAACCTCATTGTTTATTTTAAATAAATATTATTTTTAAGATGTTTTATTAAATCTTACTTTTTCCAGTGTAGCCGTTAATGGCCGCCCGTTCTCCAACCCCTCCATGACATCTCTAATATGGGCGGCATAGACAAAATCTGTGCTTCCCACATGCTAATTAGGTTATGCCCAATTTTCCTCCCACTGAAGCTTGCTCACGCTTCTGTCTCTACAGAGCGGCTTTGTATGACATCGCTATAGCGCATGCGTCAATGGATACGATAGTAAATGATGTCATTGTGCGCACGTTCACTAATCTTGTACATAGCGCGACAGATATCATTACTATAGGTTGATGTCAAATTCTTCATGATATAAAAAAAAATGCGGCGGTTCGGAAGGTGGACAGTGAACATACAATGGGTAAAACTTTTGCGATCGAATAAATAGTTTTAAAATAAAGTTTATCAAAAGTGATGAATGAAACTTATGTTGAATACATGATGCAAATGTAATTTTGATGTTTAAATTTTGGAGTATACTGTCCCTTTAAAGATACCGCCCCATATCACTGCTTCCACTAACATAAAAAAGCCTAACCCACTTCCTGTCCACCAACTCCTTGCTTGACCCCCTGCAATCTGGATTCTGCCCTAAACACTCAACTGAGACTGCCCTTACCAAGGTTACTAACAATCTTCTCTCTTCTACTTGACTACTTACTTGACCTCTCAATTGCCTTTGACACAGTTGACCACCCACTCCTCCTACAGACCCTTAGCTCTTTTGGACTCTGTGACCCTGCTCTTTCTTGGATTCACTCCTATCTTTCTCACAGGTCTTTCTCTGTGTCACTTGCAGGCAACTCCTCCTCTCCAATGCCTTTGTCTTTTGGAGTACCTCAAGGATCTGTTCTGAGTCCCTCAAGGATCTGTTCTGAGTCCTCTACTCTTCTCCATTTATACTTCTTCACTGGGTAAACTTATCAACAGTTATGGCTTCAAATATCACCTCTATGCTGATAAAACCCAGATCTACCTCTCCACCCCTTCTCTCTCTCCCTCTGTCCTTTCTCATGTCAGCAACTGCTTATCTGGTTTCTCTTCCTGGATAGCCTCTCACCAACCCTCTCACCAACTAAAGATTAACATGTCCAAGACTGAGCTCCTTCTAATCCCCCCCCTCAAGCTCTACGCTGACTCCTGACATCTCTTTTCCTGTCGACGGCATCACCATTTCCCCATCGCCCCAAGTCTGCTGCCTCTGAGTTACACTTGACTCAAATCTATCCTTCGTCCCCCACATCCAATGTCTTTCTACATCCTGCCACAACCACCTACGCAATATTTTCAAGATTCGCCCTTTTCTGAACGCTAACACCACTAAGCCAATAATCCACTCCCTTGTTATTTCCCGACTTGACTACTGCAATAACCTACTTACTGGCCTTCCTCTTTCCTGCCTCTCCCCCTTCAATCCATCCTAAATGCCTCTGCCAGGGTAATCCACCTTTCCCATCGCTCTGTATCTGCTACACCTCTCTGCGAGTCCCTTCATTGGCTTCCCATTCACAGCAGAATTATATTCAAAATTCTAACCCTTACATACAAATCTCTCACCAACGCTGCTCCTCACTACCTATCATCTCTAATAAACAAGTATACTCCAGCTCACCCACTAAAATCCAACAATGACCTGCTCCTTGCATCTTCAACTATCACCTCTTCCCATGCTAGACTGCAGGACTTCTGTCATGCAGCACCTACCCTCTGGAACTCTCTCCCTCATCCTGGCAGGCTTTGCCCTAATATTTATTCCTTTAAATGCTCCATCAAGACATTTTTGTTCAGAGAAGCCTACCAGCCATCTCAATAATACATTAATTTCACTTCTCTCATCTAACTCTGCATTAACATCTTTCTCAATCTTCCAGTCCTCACCACCTGTTTCTCAACCTCCTACCATTCTAGATTGTAAATTCCCATGGGAATAGGGCCCTCAATTCCTCCTGTATGTGTTTATAAATGTTGTCCTGTCTCTTACAAGTTTTATTTCATTGTTTTATTTAAATGAATTCTACCCATGGACAGCACTGCAAAATATGTTGGTGCTTCATAAATAAAGTATAATAATAATAATCTATCCATCTATCTATCTATACATATATAATTGCTTATTTTTTCTTCAATTTATCTAAGGGCCAGATTACAAGTTGAGCGCTATTTATCGATCCTGCTTGCACGTTAAAGGGACAGTCTAGACCCAATACATAATTTTGATAACTTATTGTTACATACCAGAGAAGCATCCTGCAACTGGTCCGACTTCTATAAGCTTGCAAGAAGTATATGAAACATTTGAATAATCATTGTTGGTTAGCAACTGAAAATGGCCACCAAGCTCCACCCACAGCTTTCTTCTTGTCCAGCTAGCCCTTGTCTTGTGTGACAGTTTAGCAGTGCACGTTTAGTATTTTTCAGTTAGCTATTTCAAATTGTGCATGTTTTTTTTTTTTTCCTCAGACAGAAATACAGGGGACATTTATTGTGGGCGGACCGTCATCATTTCATACAAATAGTGATAGTTATAGTGGCTTTCTAGTGGAGGTTCAGTTTGCTTTTACTTGTGATTTTTTTCTACTGCAAGTCCTTAATTGTTATATAAATAATCTTTATATTCTTGTGGTAAGAAAATGTTATTTTATTCAGTTTATCATTTATGTTATTGTTAATAAAGTCTAATACATTTTGGCTCCTTACTTATGAATGTTATAAACCACAGCTGTCCTGATCCCCCGGTCTGTGCAGGTAGACAAATCTCTGCACCTCTCCCTCATATAGGGCTAGATTACAAGTGGTGCCCTAACAATTACTCGCAAGCGTAAAGGGGTTTATTGCAGGCATTTTCGCGCATCAGATGTATCGCTCGTGTTACAAGTTTAAAGTAAACATGATCGCTTGAGCGCAATTGAAGTAAATGCATCGGGATTGCGTGTTCTCAGAGCTCTGGTTAACTGTTTTGCAAAACAATTGCACAAAACACATTAAAAATACATTAAAAGAAGAGTTACTAATAATAACACCATCTAATAAAAATGATTAAAAAACTAATATTGCACAAAAAAGTGGTAGGTAAAGGGCTTTAACAAAGAGATACATACATATAAATGTCTAAATATGTATATGTGTGTATATATATATATATATATATATATATATATATATATATATATATACACAGGTAGCCCTCAGTTTACGCCGGGGTTAGGTTCCAGAAGGAATGGTTGTAAATCGAAACCATTGTAAATTGAAACCCAGTTTATAATGTAAGTCAATGGGAAGTGAGGGAGATAGGTTCCAGGCCCCTCTCAAAATTGTCATAAGTAACACCTAATACATTATTTTTAAAGCTTTGAAATGAAGACTTTAAATGCTAAACAGCATTATAAACCTAATAAAAAATCACACAACACAGAATATATAATTAAACTAAGTTAAATGAACAAAAACATTTGCTAAACAGCATTATAAACCTAATAAAATAATCACACAACACAGACCACTTGCAATTTCCTGTAAACAGTTCTTTCTATGCATTCCAATCTGGACTGATTTATAGACAGGAAGATGTTGTTCCTTTGAAATCAGCTCAATAGCTCAGGTCTGGTTAAACTGATTAATTTCAGCTTGCTTGGCTTTGCTGCAACACAAGCGGACAGCTCCACCTACTGGCTATTTTAATAAATGCACTGCTTCTCAATGCTTTTCAATAGCAGTCACATAACTGGAAAAAAAGGTTGTTATTCTGAAATGGTGTAAATTGAAACGTTGTAAACCGAGGGCCACCTGTATATATATATATATACATATATACACACACACAGGCGGGCACACAATAAGCATTCAGGCCATTAGGCACTTGACCAAGGGCCCTGCGCTCAGCTGCAGGAATTTTAATCACAGTCATGCATCTTTATTAAAATAATGGTATTTATTATTTTTTATATATTAAATAAGAAAAATTACTAATTCATAATATTTGTGTAGAGGAAGGGGGTCTGGTGGCGTGCACTCTGTCAGCTGTCTTTGCATGGGGGTGGTGGGATTGTGCACCATGGAGCGCTCTCTGTTGGCTCATCTATGTAAATTGTGCAGATGCACAGTAAGTCCTAGGCTGGCACTCAGAAAAAACTTCATAGCGCATCATGCAATATGCGGACAGGGAGGGAATCTGCAAAGGTGTAAGTGCGCCATCAATAACATACTAACTAGGGGAGGCTGAAAGTGATACTGGCTTCTGCAAAGAACAACGTTTTTCCAATTCAACTGGACTGTGGATTAGAAGATAAGGTCTCACTGGAGCTTCAGTTTTCTTATTTTTTATTTAAATGTTAACCCCAATAATTATTTGCTTTAATCTCTTTTTTTTTGGTTGTGTAGAAAGAAACAAAACATATTAATTAATAGTGCTTTCCCCCTACTTAGATGTTTTTAATTTTTTTTAATTATTGCAGAGAATGGGTGTATCTTGCAGTTCATAAGTGATAATGTCTCTGCTCTCAAACCCCCTCTGTCTCTTTCCCCCTGTCTCCCCCTCTTTTACTCTGTCTCCCTCCTTTGTCTCCCTACCTCTGGCTCTCTCTCCACCTCTGGTTCTTTCTCTCTCCCCCCCTCTGTCTCTCTCCCCCCTGTCTCTCTCTGTCTCTCTGTCTCTCTCTTTCCCTTTAGCTCTCTCTGCTCTGTTTCTCTGTCCCCCCCTCCATGTCTCTCTCCCCCCCCATCTCTCTCTATCTATCTATCTATCTATCTATCTATCTATCTATCCCTTTATCTCTCTCTCGCTCTCTGCTCTGTTTCTCTCTGTCTCCCCCACCCCCCTGCCAATAACAATACATAGATTAGAAATAATAAAATAATGTGAAAGTTGTTAACAGTATTATAACTACTGCAGTAATAAACCCTGAGCCGATAAATAAATAAATAAATATGTCATGCTGTACAGTGTTTTTTCCTAGAAACCATATTGTCTAAAAATATGTAAAATGATTACATAAGTGTATTAAAACTAAAAGTTGTGAGTACTTAGCCTTTAGCAAGTAGATATGAGGCTGACAGGATTCTTGTCATCAGAGTGTCTGTGTTACAGACACAATCACTTACAACACAGACGGCGTCGGCGAAGAAGTGTAGAAAAATTATAGCAAGAGGTCAGGAGCTCAGCACAGCTCATTAGGTTAGAGGAATTTAGAAACGGAGGTTCCTGTGACACTTTTTTTTTTTTTTTTTTTAAATTGTGCTGTGCTTTTTGACCATTAAGACACAGAGGCTCAGACTAGAACAGAAAAGCAAAACGAGATAATGTGAAGCAGAAAGTGTGGGAGATAGTAGCAGACACCGGCAGACAATTCAAGATTTTGCCACACAGAGACAGGAAATATGGAGGTAATTCTGCTAGTGGAAATGGAAGAGGAGCAGTGGTTTGTGCGGAAAGAAAACTAAAATACACACAGCAATTTTAATACACTGATGAAGTGGGGGAGAACATACTAGCATACAATACATATGCAGAGCGTAAGCAACAGTCAAGCCTTCCGGAACAAAAATTACAGCAGACTATTTTGGGAAGGAATAGGCAGCAACACTCATATGTATTAACTGCAGATCAGCGGGAGCGCGTATAAAAACATATTTACGAGTCGATCATGATAGGAAGAAACTAGACATAAACCAACTATGCAAAGCAGTGGGCGGAGCTTGGCATCCATTTTAGGCAGTTACAAAGTTCAAATCTGTTACATTTTCAGCAACTTCTTGAAAGCGTATAGAAGAGGGACATGGTAAAGGATGCTTGTGTGATATATAAGAATATGTTAAAATACATATATGTTGGGTGTAGACTGTCCCTTTAACTACGCTAGAAGTAAGATTTTATTGCATATCGGGTTGCGCACGTATTACAAGTTGAAAGTAAAATGTTTTTGAATGAGCACTAACCCGACGCGCAAAAAGATGATCTTCAAATAACATAACCGCATTAACCCATAGATGTCAATGGAGTGTGAAAAGTGGAAAAATAACATCCAACAAGTTGTGGAAACCCAATAAGGTTTTCTCAAGTGTGCTAACCAAACATGAAATATTAATATTTCCCATCCCAATGTTTTTCAAATAGCAGAATATGTTCTATTTAATCTTAAATACATATTTCCATATATCTGATTTATCTTTAAAGATGTATACATATGTTTGAAAAAAATATCTATTAAGAAATACTTAGAAGATATCCCCCTATCTGAAGAATATTTGAATGTGAAATATTTACAGTAAATACATAGTTAAACACTTTACTAAGTATGAATATTGCACAAATATGTTTTTGTTATCAACTACTTTACTGCAAAAGGCTCCAATGCAATTATATATGTGTCAATATATGTATACATATGTATTTATGTATGTGTAATTATGTTTGTAAATACATATAAACACATACATATATATATATATATATATATATATATATACCTACATATACAGACATGTATATGTATTTTTCTCTATGTAAAAGCTGTTTGCATACATTTTCTCCAAAACCTGAGACCTCATATCTTCGAGCAATATTTTTTTTATTTTATTAAATGGTGTTATGAGTGTAACTGTACTTTTAAATATAATTTTGTTGTGTTTTATGCAACTTTTTAGTCTCGTGTAACAGTTAACAAGCCTGTAATCATGCTAAGCCGATGCACGTTAAATTCAATAGCGCTAAAGCATATGTGTTTACTTTCAACCTATAATATGCATGCTACTTCTGATGTGCGCAAAGAGCTGTGATAAGCACATTGGGCTAGATTACAAGTGAAGCGCAAACCGTTTTTTCGCTAGTGCAATCGCGATTTTGTGATCCATTTTTTTCCCACTGATAATACATGTCGGGAGAAATTGCGATTGCTCTAGCGCAATTGCCTTATCTACTCAATCCCTACCGCAATATAAAAGCTGTGGTAAACTGTGTTCCGAAATTAAAAAGTTGCACAAAACACAACAAAAATACATTACGAAGTACACTTACATCCATAAACTACACTAATAACCCCTAAACCGCCATCCCCCACATCGCAATCACTAAATAATACTATTAACCCCTAAACCACCATCCCCCCATTGCAAACACTAAATAATATTAACCCCTAACCGCCATCCCCCACAATGCAAAGTATCTAAATAACCTTTTAACCCCCTAAACCGCCATCTCCCCACATTGCAAACTACCTAAATAAAATATTAACCCCTAAACCGCCATCCCCCAAAAGTAATAAACTATCATCTAAACCCTCTAACACCCCCTAACTTAACCCAAACTAAAATATCCATATATTAACTAAAAAAAATCCTAACTACCTTGAAAAAAAATAGCTGTAAAATGAAATTAAAACCTTATCTTTCTTAAAATAAAAAACTGCCATTGCTGAAAAAAAATTACATTACAAAAAATAAAAAATCCTTCAATTTTCAAAAAAACAACAACCTACCACATAACAAAAAAACCCTACCATTACAAAAGATAACAATCAAAATTACCAAAAAAAGAAAAAGCTAATATCCCGTAAAAAAACCCAACCCAAAATAAAAAAAACTCTATTCTAAAAATAAACTATCAATAGCCCTTAAAAGGGCCTTTGGTAGGGCATTGTCCTAAAGCGATAAGCTCTTTTGTTTTAAACCCCCCCCACTAACCCCTTAACATTACAACCTTCAACTCCCCAAAATAAAAATAAAAATAACTAAAAAAATCCAGGGCATTTAGCTCTTTTGCTGCCCCCAAAAGAAACAATATAAAAAATAACCCCCCCAAAAAACAAAAATATAACTCTAAACCCAAAGTTCGTACTCACCAATGATGATGGGCGGTTATCAATCTTCATCCATCGCAGGTCCATCTTCTTCTATCTTCATCCTGGCCGCGGTCCATCTTTTATCCTCATCCCGGTGGCGGTGGCGAGGTCAGCGGTGACATCAGTGATCCTCTTCAAACCTTTAACAGGGAGATCCTCTTCATGTGGTCTCCAGCTGCACACTGAATAGTGAATGCAATGTACGCCTTTTATATAGGGAACCCTTGCATTCCTATTGGCTGATTTTAATCTTCAAATTCAAATCAGCGAATAGGATGAAAGTAAAAAGCTTTCATCCTATTGGCTGACTTTAATCTTCAAATTCAAATTATCTAATAGGAATGCAAGGGTACCCCTATATATAAGGAGTTCCTTGCATTCACTATTGAGTGTGCAGCTGGAGACCACATGAAGAGGATCTCCCTGTTGAAGGTCTGAAGAGGAAAAAAACTAAATTTAACTTAAAAACTAAGTATAGCGCACAGTTGTAATTCCTAGCTCCCTTGCTAATCAATTCTTCCGTAAGATTGATAAACAAGTGAGAACAAAATACAGAAGTATATAAGTAAGGGAGTGCTAATTAGCTCAGGAGTTAAGGAAGACAAATATTTAAAAACCTCTTATAAGTAAATAAAATAGTATTTATTTGAACAATCATATTGTGAGCAATTCAATGGTTTAACCCCTTAAGGACCACAGCACTTTTCCATTTTCTGTCCGTTTGGGACTAAGGCTATTTTTACATTTCTGCAGTGTTTGTGTTTAGCTGTAATTTTCCTCTTACTCATTTACTGTACCCACACATATTATATACCGTTTTTCTCGCCATTAAATGGACTTTCTAAAGATACCATTATTTTCATCATATCTTATAATTTACTATAAAAAAATTATAAAATATTAGGAAAAAATGGAAAAAAACACACTTTTTCTAACTTTGAACCCCAAAATCTGTTACACATCTACAACCACCAAAAAACACCCATGCTAAATAGTTTCTAAATTTTGTCCTGAGTTTAGAAATACCCAATGTTTACATGTTCTTTGTTTTTTTTGCAAGTTATAGGGAAATAAATACAAGTAGCACTTTGCTATTTCCAAACCACTTTTTTTCAAAATTAGCGCTAGTTACATTGGGACACTGATATCTTTCAGGAATACCTGAATATCCCTTGACATGTATATATTTGTTTTTAGAAGACATCCCAAAGTATTGATCTAGGCCCATTTTAGTATATTTCATGCAACCATCTCACTACCAAATGCGATCAAATAAAAAAAATTGTTCACTTTTTCACAAATTGTTTCACAAACTTTAGGTTTCTCACTGAAATTATTTACAAACAACTTGTGCAATTATGGCATAAATGGTTGTAAATGCTTCTCTGGGATCCCCTTTGTCAGAAATAGCACACATATATGGCTTTGGCATTGCTTTTTGGTATTTAGAAGGCCGCTAAATGCCACTACGCACCACACGTGTATTATGCCCAGCATTGAAGGGGTTAATTAGGGAGCTTGTAGGGAGCTTTTAGGGTTAATTTTAGCTTTAGTATAATGTAGTAGACAACCCAAAGTATTGATCTAGGTCCATTTTGGTATATTTCATGCTACCATTTCACCGCCAAATGTGAACAAATAAAAAAAAGCGTTACATTTTTCACAATTTTAGGTTTCTCACTGAAATTATTTACAAACAGCTTGTGCAATTATGGCATAAATTGTTGTAAAAGCTTCTCTGGGATCCCCTTTGTTCAGAAATAGCAGACATATATGGCTTTGGCTTTGCTTTCTGGTAATTAGAAGGCCGCTAAATGCCACTGCGCACCACACATGTATAATGCCCAGCATTGAAGAGGTTAATTAGGGAGCTTGTAGGGAGCTTGTAGGGTTAATGTTAGCTTTAGTGTAGGTATCAACCTCCCACATGACACATCACACCCCCTGATCCCTCCCAAACAGCTCTCTTCCCTCCCCCACCCCACAATTGTCCCCGCCATCTTAAGTACTGACAGTAAGTCTGCCAGTACTAAAATAAGAGTTTTTTTGGGGATTTAAAAAAAATAAAAATAATAATTCTGCTCTGTAGGATCCCCCCTTAGCCCCCAACCTCCCTGATCCCCCCCAAACAGCTCTCTAACCCCCCTCTCTGCCTTATTATGCGCCATATTGGGTACTGGCAGCTGTCTGCCAGTACCCAGTTTGAAATCAAATGTTTTTTATCAAATTTTTTATTTTATTATTTTAAAACTACTATTTTCTGTAGTGTAGCTGCCCCCCCTCAACCCCCAACCTCCCACCCTCCCAGATCGTTAAAATGTATAATGTTCCCACCCTCTCTCCCACCAAGTACCACCTTACTTGTTGTTCCATAGTGTAGGGTTCCGACTCCCGCGCGCACGCGCACTCGATCCCGCCCCCCTTCCCACCGATGGCCACCCACCTGCCTCCCTGGATCAGCTCCCACCCACCAACGAACATAACCATTGATGGCCGATGTATAGAGGGCCACAGGGTGGCTCTCTCTGCATCGGACAGCTAAAAAATGTTATAGCAGGATGCCTCAATATCGAGGCATCACTGCTATAACATGAAAGCAGTTGGAAGTGATCAGGATCGCTTCCACTGCTTTCAAAGACCAACGACGTACGGGTTACGTCCTTGGTCATTAACTGCATTTTTTTGCAGGACGTACCCCATACGTCGTTGGTCGTTAAGGGGTTAAAAATCGGGACGTTTACCTAAAATACACAATAATGTACTGATCACGTAAATCGATATATGGTATTCGGTAAGTTGTATCAAATTGGCGCATATGCTAGAAAATATTATAATATCAATATAAGGTTACAATATATGCACTGTTAGTTCCAGAGAGCTTAAAACATAATGTGTTCCTCCTAATAGATTTATTGTGAACAAAAGTTCCTTTTCAAACTTCTTTCACTCCAGAGTTTAAATACTCTATCAGAGCTAAGTATCGAGTGTAAAGTCTTTCTGACAAATGTTTCAAAGTTCCAAGGGTTAAGCTTGTTAACACTGAGCCTATATATTCGGTAAAATAGTGGGTCTAACCAATAAGATAATAAACACTCCCATTGTCCAGATGAAAAGGAAAACTAGGCTTACTGGGATCTTTGGACACTTTAAGTGTCAGCACAGGCTTACTGTGTTACTTCTCCAGTGTTGGTCTTGTAGTGTGTCCTGTGAACTAAATGTGGCTATGGTTAGGTTACCTTTTACTCCACTGTGTACTGGTTCCGGAAAACAGCTGTTTTGCTGCACACTCTGGTGTGTTAGAAGGAAATTGATCTCAACAAACAGCCATTTGTGTTCCCTGTACTTAATGGCTTCAAGCAGGGAAAGATAACTTATGTAAATGCTGTATCCAATGTTGGAATTTAGTTCCTGGTGGTCTGCAATAAACATCAATGCATTTCACCCTTGTAGGAGTTTTATCAAGACATAAATAATAGAGAATCTCTGATAAAGTTTGAACTGAAATATGATCACGAATATATTGATTTCCTTGACTTAAGAATCTATAAAAATCAAGGCAAACTATACACCACCCTGTATACCAAATCAACAGATAGAAACTTCCTACTGGAAGCCACTAGCAACCACCCACCCCATACCCGTAAGGCCATCATCAAGTCTCAAATGATGAGAGTAATGAGAAACAACACTGAGACAACTAATTGCGAAAAACAACTGGATATGATGGCAAATACGTTTCTTCAATGTGCTTACAGGAAGCAGCCTAATCAGAGAGGTTATGCAGGAAATTACATCAAAACCCAACAAGGCGTTGATTAGACCAAAACAGGATAATAAGAAGCGGATGATCTTCTCTACCACGTACAACACCGGGAAGAATGAACTAGCTAGTAACATCAGAGAAAGATGGGAGATCCTTGAGACAGGTAAGACCCTACCATTTAGCTGGATGGACCCACCAATCATGGGTTACAAACATGGGAAAAATCTAAGAGATTGCTTGATGCTCACTGACCCACAGCACTGCTACCAAAAGCAACAATGGCTAAACAATAAAATGACTGGCTGCTTCAGATGTACAGGCTGCACTACTTTCAATGGGATGATCCCATGTAAAATGTTCCACCATCCACATACCACTAGAAAATTCACCATCAAATACTTCATTACATGTACCACGAGCCATGCAATTTATCTACTCAGCTGCTGCTGTGGACAGTTCTATTTTGGAAAAAATTATTGACAATGATTGACAATGCCTGCCTAGGAACCATAGATCTGTGATACATAGTGCATTGGATAAAGGTATATCAGATCAACCAGTAGCGAGAAATTACTTACAGGCAAAACATAAAGTCACTGACTTGCGGTTTATCTTAATTGATCACGTCCCCCCCTTGAAACGCGGAGGTGATCGGGACAGAATGCTCCTTCAACTGGAAACACGATGGATATATCGCCTTGGCACCTTACATTTACATGGCCTAAACATCTCAAATGATTGGCATTGTTTCCTATGAACCCAGGAACTATGGGTGAGTTATATTCATTACTCTTTGGGTTGGGAATTCGGACTGGGGTACATCCCATGTCATAATGGGATATACACTAGATCTGACTCAATAAGTCCCATAGTAAACACTTATATAACTGCATCAGGTTGTGGCTAATGATGGGTGTAATACATGTGAGACAAATTAATCAACAGTGATGACCTTTATGAGGGGTTGCTACCTGTGACATGACTCCAATATACCGCTGACTTATGTTGCCTTATTGACGCTATACCGCTACGCAGTCTGAGACCTTAGTAAACATCTGACTTTATGCGACTCATCTGAGGCTCATATTCACCATGCAAATATCTGTTATCTATATTGACTTTGATTGCCATTTCTCAACAGTTGACCAATGATATACAAAATACTGTGAGGTCATACTGAGAGAGTTGGCCTCACACTTAGGCACAAGGCATGCACTACAACCTTGAGAGCTATACCATGATTGTCACTTGTAAATAGACAGACTAATGATTTCTTAGAAACCCCTAACTCTGGGGTGGCACATGGTTGATCATTGTAATTATAATATGTAACAATATATACTACTGTGCATTATAGCAACAATAAGCTGGTTTATACTACACAATGATTGGATATACCACACAGTGATTACTTACACAAACAGCTTGGCACAATATGATTATTACATAGTGATTGCCCACACAAAACAGCTCTATATAATATGATAATTAACTACTGAACTAATGAGGTTTATACTCTCAAGTGTAATCACTTATATATTTATGCGAAAAAAAATCCTAGGGGGTGGAAAACCTCCTATTCAAGTATACACATATAGCACTCAGGAAGTTGTGAATAGATATATTCTGGAATGAGGTCACTAACCGTGATCTCACCATGTAATAATTGTCCAATCTTGAACAAAAATAGAAAGATGGGAATAATTTGTATACAAATTAACTTTTAATATGATTTGTGTTAAAAATAGGGAAAACATTAAATTTAAAAATACACACTCAGAACCAAAGGTGCTATATTTTCAAATTCAAAACTATTATTATGTGTGTGGCAGTGTAGTTACCAAGAGGGTCAAATAGATATCAGCTGACCAAATAAATCCACTTTGAGAGTGAATAATATCACTGGAAAGCTATTACTATTGCGTTCCTTAAATGGTTTAAAGTTTTGAATGCTGGTTCACTAATGGACCAACATTCAAAACTTTAAACCATTTAAGGAACACAATAGTAATAGCTTTCCAGTGATATTATTCACTCTCAAAGATGATTTATTTGGTCAGCTGATATCTATTTGACCCTTTTGGTAACTGCACTGCCACACATGTAATAATAGTTTTGAATTTGAAAATATAGCACCTTTGGTTCTGAGTGTGTATTTTTAAATGTAATGTTTTTCCCTATTTTAACACAAATCCTATTAAAAGTTAAATTTTATGCGAATTATTCACATCTTTCTATTTTTGTTCAAGATTGGACAATTATTACATGGCGAGATCATGGTTAGTGACCTCATTCCAGAATATATCTATTCACAACTTCCTGAGTGCTATATGTGTATACTTTAATAGGAGGTTTTCCACCCCCTAGGATTTTTTCACATTTTGTTTTATATACAAGGAGTGCAGAATTATTAGGCAAGTTGTATTTTAGAGGATTAATTTTATTATTGAACAACAACCATGTTCTCAATGAACCCAAAAAACTCATTAATATCAAAGCTGAATATTTTTGGAAGTAGTTTTTAGTTTGTTTTTAGTTTTAGCTATTTTAGGGGGATATCTGTGTGTGCAGGTGACTATTACTGTGCATAATTATTAGGCAACTTAACAAAAAACAAATATATACCCATTTCAATTATTTATTTTTACCAGTGAAACCAATATAACATCTCAACATTCACAAATATACATTTCTGACATTCAAAAACAAAACAAAAACAAATCAGTGACCAATATAGCCACCTTTCTTTGCAAGGACACTCAAAAGCCTGCCATCCATGGATTCTGTCAGTGTTTTGATCTGTTCACCATCAACATTGCGTGCAGCAGCAACCACAGCCTCCCAGACACTGTTCAGAGAGGTGTACTGTTTTCCCTCCTTGTAAATCTCACATTTGATGATGGACCACAGGTTCTCAATGGGGTTCAGATCAGGTGAACAAGGAGGCCATGTCATTAGATTTTCTTCTTTTATACCCTTTCTTGCCAGCCACGCTGTGGAGTACTTGGACGCGTGTGATGGAGCATTGTCCTGCATGAAAATCATGTTTTTCTTGAAGGATGCAGACTTCTTCCTGTACCACTGCTTGAAGAAGGTGTCTTCCAGAAACTGGCAGTAGGACTGGGAGTTGAGCTTGACTCCATCCTCAACCCGAAAAGGCCCCACAAGCTCATCTTTGATGATACCAGCCCAAACCAGTACTCCACCTCCACCTTGCTGGTGTCTGAGTCGGACTGGAGCTCTCTGTCCTTTACCAATCCAGCCACGGGCCCATCCATCTGGCCCATCAAGACTCACTCTCATTTCATCAGTCCATAAAACCTTAGAAAAATCAGTCTTGAGATATTTCTTGGCCCAGTCTTGACGTTTCAGCTTGTGTGTCTTGTTCAGTGGTGGTCGTCTTTCAGCCTTTCTTACCTTGGCCATGTCTCTTAGTATTGCACACCTTGTGCTTTTGGGCACTCCAGTGATGTTGCAGCTCTGAAATATGGCCAAACTGGTGGCAAGTGGCATCTTGGCAGCTGCACGCTTGACTTTTCTCAGTTCATGGGCAGTTATTTTGCGCCTTGGTTTTTCCACACGCTTCTTGCGACCCTGTTGACTATTTTGAATGAAACGCTTGATTGTTCGATGATCACGCTTCAGAAGCTTTGCAATTTTAAGAGTGCTGCATCCCTCTGCAAGATATCTCACTATTTTTGACTTTTCTGAGCCTGTCAAGTCCTTCTTTTGACCCATTTTGCCAAAGGAAAGGAAGTTGCCTAATAATTATGCACACCTGATATAGGGTGTTGATGTCATTAGACCACACCCCTTCTCATTACAGAGATGCACATCACCTAATATGCTTAATTGGTAGTAGGCTTTCGTGCCTATACAGCTTGGAGTAAGACAACATGCATAAAGAGGATGATGTGGTCAAAATACTCATTTGCCTAATAATTCTGCACTCCCTGTACAGCACCACGTTGCTCTATGTATATTTCAATTACTGTATTAATTTATTGAATTTGAGCTATAGGAAGTTTCAATAAATTTACTATTAGTGCCATTGGACCTTCTTTTCTTCTCTGTAAACTTATTTATTTATCCCTGCAGAGAATTGTGTTTAATATAATAATTAGCATACTGATAGCTAGATACCGGGCCATTTAAGTGGCTATCATACCCTCCCCATAGGACCTTGATATATAGGCACAAAATAAATATAAGCACATTTATGATCACAGTGTTTATTTGCTTAATTGGGGTAAATTGCAGCCACACTACATTAAATAAAAAATAGTTCACAATAACGTTGGCACTCTAAATGAGATTCAGACTGAATGTGTAATCCCATAATCACTGCTTACCCTGTTGTTTTACTGTTTAGCCTGTCACAATATGTACATCAATGCCTGGGTAACAGGGCTTGCAGAAGTGGTTATACACTACTAGCCTAGCGTCATACACGCACTGAATTTATGCAAATTAGCCATGCGCTTTTGAATAGAGCCACTGACTCGCTGGCTCCGTAATTGCGCCCAAACAATTTGCGAATGTGGATGTTGCTCAGCAACAAATGAACGACTCTTTTCCTACGAATGGATTTTTTAAATATATAGTAGGTGGAGTTGTAAGCACACATACTTTGTATACACTCAAACCCCTGCACATATTGAATAACGGTTAGGTAAAATAATACTATCCTGATGACTGTTTATACAGGCAAACTCTATTCCTTGCAGATACCATTGTACGTATGGCACACACAATGCTAACCTGACAATGTACGATACTACTATATTTACAAGCGCAACTTATGAGTCATATGAGACACGGTTTATTTCTAATCCAATTATATAACATCCCACATACACGAGTTTATATACATGAGGCTCCCGCACCTGCATTCACTGTCTATGTGTTATGATATTGCATCCTGTGATATAATAACTAATCAAGTGTAGGATCCTTTGTGATATAATTATAAGCATTATATAGGGCCTGATACACTAGAATGGTGTTTTGTTATATTATTGAATGATATTTGTAAATATTACACTACACACTTTGCTTATTTCTGTATAGCTATCACATCTCTGATGGGGAAACATTTTATTTCTGTTGTGTTTTGTTTCTTGTATTTTTTGCAATTTCTGTTTATATTGGTATCCAGGCAACCATGTGATTGCACAATTATTTGCACTGTTTGATGGGAGGAGCTTGGGTTTAAAAGTTACCATTTTTATTTGCACTGTGTTTGGTCTGAGGAAGGGGTCTGTGAACCCTGAAACGTTACCACATAACAAATAATTAATATTCTATCTAAATCCAGCGAGTGCAGTCATTGATTGAAAAAAAAAAAATATATATATATATATATATATATATATATATATATATACAGTATATATATATATATATATAAGTTTTCTATATAGTGGGTACAATCTTAGACTACAAGAGCATTAGATTCTATGTGTCTGTTCTGGCTCAAACTGTCAAAAGTTTACCCTTTAGTCATTAACTTTGTGCCCAAAGAATTGTAAGTGGTGAGCCTAAATTAGACAATAGTTTGACTTAATTTGTAAACAAATTTCTTAGTAGGGATTGGGGATACCCTAGCGAATTACACAAACAAAAAGTTAAGGTTATTCCAAAATTAGAATTGGTAACTAAGAAAAGGTCAATAGGACAGTAGAATGCATGCCGTAAGTGTTATAATATGGTCAATATGTGAAGCCTGTTAAAAAGAATGTTAGAAAGCATTAGACAATCCTATCAGAATATAGTTTATTTGGAATGTGTTAAGATATCCAACATTTTTCTTTTATAAAAGAAATCCACACTTGAGAGATAAATTAGGGCAGATATTGAAGCCCCTTATACATGTAGGACTGTGCAAAATATGGGTGATAAATTGTTTGGCGATTTTAACAGCTGTCACCTCTAATACCTTTCAATTCACAGTGGCACAGCATCCCACTCAAGAGCAGGTAAAAGTTTGTCTATAAGGACACTATACCTGTGATTCACAATTTGTTATTTATGTTATCAAATGTCTGTGTAGCTTGGCATAGGTAGGAAAAAAACACAAAATCTGTCAAGAAAAGGATACAACAGCATTAAACAGCAATTTGACTCATTAGCTATTGCTGCTCATCATTTGATAAATATTAAGCTTATACCAGGTATGGAGCCACCAAAATACCTAGAGTTTGTATTAGACAATAGAATTCCCCAAACCTTTTTAAAATTGTACAGAAAATGTTTGTTCTGGAAAGTAAATCCCAGGAACTGGAGTAGTTTAGATATTCATAGAAAGGTTATTATTTTTTCTGCTAAAAAGATGGTAAATTAGTCTGAAATATTTCCAATTTGAAGGTAGGAACCTGAGAAACATTTTTAAAGTTTTAAAATACAGAATAGGCCTAAATGTGGCTTCTTTTTTTTAAATAATAAACAGGTTGGAATAAAAACCCTGGCCTTGTTCTGATACAGGAACTGGAACTACCACTTCAGTGAGTTCTAGACCCAGAATACATTGAAGAAAAGGATTGAGCCTTTACAGGGTTCTTTGGAACATGAAATAAAAGAAACTTCTCCTGGGTAGGCTTGACCTGAAACCATTTTGTAACTGTGAAAAACTATTTTTAGAATCCAAGGACCTAGAATAGACCGAAACCAGGCCTTCCCAAAAAGGTGTAATATGCCCCCTACCAGAAATGAATCTGCCCCATCAGCTAACTTTGTAAAAAAAAAAAAGGCTTTCTGACTGTTTAGCCTTTTTCCAATTTGGGTTGGACTTCCAAGAGGATCTGGAAAAATCCTGTTTTTGTGAAGAGGAGGACCCGCTTTGGCTCCTAGATTGACAAAAGGAATTAAAGTGATCAGTAGCTCTGTTCCTTCACTTAAGTTTCTGATCCTGAGTTAGAAAAGTTAATTTACCTCCAATCACAGTAGAAAATTTTCTCTGAAAAGGAAGAGATAAAAGTTTAAACTTAGATACCTTGTCAGCTGACCAAAGCTTGAGCTGAAATGCACTTCTGGTCAAATCTGATAAGGCCATATTTTTAGTATTAATTCCAATTATGTTAACAATAGCAACACAGATAAAGGGGTCTATTTAAGAAGCAGCGGATGCTGCCTCAGACCCACTCCACTTCAGTTCTGGCTGAAGTGGAAGTTAAGAAGCAGCGGTCCTAAGACCACTGCTCCTTAACTCGCCCGCCACCTCTGACGTGACGGACAGCAACCCACCCAATCGAATACGATCGTGCTGATTGACACCCCCTGCTAGCGGCCGATTGGCCACAAATCTGCTGGGGGTGGTATTGCACCAGCAGTTCACAAGAACTGCTGGTGCAATGATAAATTCTGACAGTGTATGCTATCTGCATTTATCGATGTACGCCGAACATGATCCGCTATATATGATCATGTCCATCCGCACATTAATAAATGGACCCCAAAGTCATTTGCTGCCTTAGGAAGTTTCCAACAATTTTGAAAATCTTCATCTTTATTATCTTCTGTAATATGATTAGAAAGCTTGTCATACCAAACAGTAGCAGCCACTGCAACACAAGCAACATTGGAAGCTGGTTTAGACATGTAACCAGTAGAGTGAGAAGATGTTCAAGCTTGAACATAAAAGAGGAGGATTCTGTATCCTGATCAGACACTTATTTCTGATCAAAATAACTTTTTTTTATCAGATCTGATCTTTAGAGATTTAGAATGGCTAGAAAAATCAACAGCAGGTTGCTTGTCAGAGACTCTTTTGCGCTTACTTGAAGGAGACATCATCTCTGGAGACATCATCTCTGAAACAGTGAAGCGCACAACATATATAACTCTTGGAGCAAATCCCAATTAACTGCCTTGTACAAAACAAAAAAGGAAGGACATTTCTTTTAGAGTCAAAAGCAGCTTTTAAATGGTTAGCATGCATAAGGTTATCAAATATAATAATGGTAAGGCTGAGTAGAAAACAACAGGCATAAGCTTGCAAGATATACACTTAAGTTTAAGAAACAAGTGGATTTGCCTACTAAAGGATAAACATAAAATATTGAGGCGAGGATTGTTCCAGAATGCTCCATCATGGAAAAGTTACAGACAGAAAACATAAATCAAAATATAGTATTGTGTAATGCAATGTATTTGGGGACAGAATATAGAATCAGGGATTATCTAATGAGAGCAATGTGAACAGAATAGAGATTCTCTCAAAGAAAAAAATTAAACAAAAATATGTTCTCTCTAGGACAAAACAGATTAAACGTAACCCCTTCCACACAATTTTTTTTATATAGGAACAAGTAGCAATGACCAATGCAACATAATATAAGCATTGAGAGAAAAAAGGGCAGACATAATTTTTTAATGCAGCTAGAAAGAAAGTTAACACTGCGAATATAAGACACAATGCTATTTCTATATAAATATACCTTTGAGTGCGCTAACTCGAGATGGGCATGCAGGTTGGTAGCATGGTAGGGAAATCTGTAATGTGAAAGGAGCTGGTGTGTGCTAAAGGAGCACTTATAAGGAGTATGTCAACGACCCAACAGGAGGAGGCTAAGGGACCAGTCCCCGCGACACACAACTTACTCCTTCACTGGTATTGATTCTTTCACTGCCCCATACTCCAATCCCCCCTCTGTCTTTCACTAGCAGCTCTCTAAGGGGGGGGGGGGGGGATTGGCCTTAAATCAGTCTGAGGACACCACTTAATGAAGACTCTCAATTTGAAGCAACTTTCTAATTTACTCCTATTATCAAATTTTTTTCATTCTCTTGGTATCTTTATTTGAAAATCAAGATTGTAAGTTTACATGTCGGTTTTGGTGAACAACCTGGGTTGTTCTTGCTGATTGGTGGATAAATTCACCCACCAATAAACAAGTGCTATCCAGGTCTGAACCAAAAATTGACTGGCGCTTTAGCTTAGATGCCTTCTTTTTCAAATAAAGATAGCAAGAGAACGAAGAAAAATTGATAATAGGAGTAAGTTAGAAAGTTACTTAAAATTGCATGCTCTGGGTTCCGGTGGAGGAGGAGCATAGCAAGTGCTGCTGAGCTCCAGCTCCTGTCCCACAGCTGCTGGCGGTTACCTTCGCGCCATATCCCAGATGCTGGGATAGCTCTATGGATTGCCTGAATCAACGCTTCTGGAACCATTACAGCGTTCATACAACTCGCTGTTAAAGCATGTTAAGCCAAGTTTAAAGGATAAGAGGAAGTAAAAGAAGCCCCACTGAAAAACATGGAAAAATTTTACATATACCTGAACATTCGTAAATAAAGAAAAGCCTTATCTGAAAATCAAACTTCTCCCTGTAAACAGCCGCTAGCTAGATTGCTGGTGAAGGGAGAAAACTGCTTACCAGGATAAAAATTTATTTCCCCTAAAAGAAGCAGGACCTTTCAGCCCCCCCCAATAGGTTGACTGAGTGTTTAAAAAACTGGACTTTACAAACGGCTCGTACGGTTACCAACTGTGGCTCCCCTTGAGGCTCTTACCCGGGGGATTGCGGAGGCTCACCCCCCCCGTGCTGCTTAGGACTGTACCCGCGAACGGCTCGTGACCCTCGCTCTTAGTGGCGACAAGTAAATCGTGCCCCCTCCGGGTGACGGGGACTGACAGGAGGCGAGAGGCGGATCGCTGGTGTTTGACTCCAGCGGGGAGAGGCAGGCTTCTGACAGGATTTGCGGTGGGTCTATGGATGTGGCTGATGCAAGCTGAACAGGTTGGGACTCCCCCTGCTGTGTAGTGCTAAAGCTTGCTGGTCTCCGGTTCCGGTACCTCTCGCGAGGCTCTTCTGGCGAGAACGCAGGCACCTCTCTAAAGCTCCCCCCTCTCCCACCGGTGCTGCGAGAGAGGGGTTGGGAGGCTGGTTCTTCAAGAGCGGGGGGCGCAAACAGCGGACTGCACCAACACAGAAGGAAAGCATCGGCTGGCCCTCTTTCTCCTCTCCCACCGTTGTTGCGTGAGAGGAGTAGAGGTCATCAGGGATTACACTAAACCGCCTAGCTGGAACAACTGCGGCGAGAAACAGTCTCTCCTTGAGTGGGCTTCCTGCCAATCCCGCAAGAAGAGTTGACGCTCCCTGCAACTGACTTGAGGGAGACAGAAGTTGAAGAGGGGTGAGTCTGGCAATCCTATAAACTTTTCGGCTGAAAGATATGTTAACATTCAGGGGGGAGCAGTATAAACGTCCACTCTGCTAAAATTCAATACGGGAGAAAATAACCTTTCCCATAAAGGCTAGAACATTTTCTCTGGGAATGCTGGGAAGAAGTACTTTAAAAATACCTACGTGAATATTTGTACATTTATCAGCAATTTTTATTTGTACAAAGAAGAGAACATTAAGTGGCCTACAACATAGGGTTCTTTTTCCCCTTCCTGCTATTCAGGACTGAAAGGATACTGAATGCAACATTGTAGTCTGCTGGTCTACCTGTATAAATCATAAATGTTTGTATGACACAGTTTAGATTTATTGTTAAATTACTAAGAGGTATAGAAACACTGCATGAAGTCTAGAATAGCTAACTGCTGCTGTTTTTTTTTCTCTGTGAGTCAAGGTAGTAATGCATTGACTAACAGGTGCCATTGTTGGAGTCTCTCAATTTTTTTTTTCCTTTCTTTTTTCCTACTTTTCTTTTTTTCTTTGCCAACTCCTCTCTCCTTTATGGCTCCCTTTCCTTCCACCTTAGGTGGGCCCTTCTCCCACTATTAAAAGAATAACACTATAAACCTATAACTGTCCAATCAAGAAGGGGACTGAGAGCTGAAGAGGGGGAGGAAAAATAGTCTCTTAATTGAGTAAGTTAACTACACATACAAATACAGTTCTTTAAAGGTCAGAAGAGGCAAATCAATTGGAAAACCTAAGGGAAGTTAAAGAAAGGGTATAAAAGGGGTAGGGAAAGTTGGATTATTAATCCTAAACCGCTGTTTCCCCCCATAGGATCTAAGGAGAATATACACACTAAAATCACAAAATCCCTCACTTATAACACATGAACTTTCTAGTTGCTTTTTGTCCAATTTATTCTTTTTTCCTTTTTTTCTTTCACAATATAAAGTGAACAATTGGGTAGGTCACAACCCATCTAACTTTTTCACAAACACTGAATCCTCCCTTTTTCCTCACGAAAACACTTCACAAACCCACTCCTATCTCCCTCACTCCCTCCCCTTTTTTTTTTTTTTTTTTTTTTTTTTTTTCTCCACTCCCTCACAAAAAATCACGCAACACATCTTAATAAATTAAAAAGTGCACATGGACAAATTTTTGCATGGTCACCCCAAAACACCTCCTTTAACTATGGCGGGCAGACAAAGAGAGAAAAAGAATAAACCTCTTCCTGAAACTTTGACAGAATCACAACTACCAATGATAAATCCTCCATCCACGATGGAAACTATTGATATTCAAACACTTGTTAACAGCATTTCTTCAGCCCTAAACCCTAAATTTGAATCATTGAGAGATGAAATAAAACAGGATATAGCGTCCTTATCCAACGAAGTTAAACAATTTGCATATAGAATTTCTGAAGTTGAACAAAGAATATCAGATCTTGAAGACCAGACTATATCTTATAAATCTACACTTGATTTTACAAGCAGTTTGGTATTAAAAATGCAAAGTAAAATTGAAGATCTGGAGGACAGGTCGAGGAGAAACAACCTAAGGGTTATTGGGGTCCCAGAGGGAAAAAAATTTGAAGACCTAGCAAATTTTATGTCAAATATTTTACCCCGGTTACTCCAAATTCCTGAATCTCATCCCCAGATCACTGTTGAAAGGGCGCACAGAATAGGGACCTTTAATTCAAGCAGAGCGAATACAAGACCTAGACCTATTATAGCAAGAATTTTAAATTTTCAGCATAAGGTCACTATGCTTCAAGCGTACCGTAAACACCAGCCCATATTTATAGATGGGGTAAAAATCCTCATGTTCCAAGACTACTCAGCAGAAACAGCTGCAAAAAGAAAAGAACTCGCCCCATATTGTACAAAATTTATAAAACAAGGGGCCTGGGCTACACTACTATACCCTGCAAAACTGAAAATAGCGATAGAAGGTCATACTCATATCTTTGAATCAGCACAGGAAGCTGAAAAACTTTATGTTGATACATACCCAGCACCAGAATAGAGTAGAGGGAAAGTAAATTGGAGTTCGTCTTCTACTCCTTTATTCTCTCTTTTCCTTTTTTTTTTTTCTTTCTTATTTTAATAAAGATGGATTCATTTAACCTCAGGGGTCACAGAGGGAGTGGGGTTATACTTCCTCTATGTACTTGGCTTTATGGGGTACAAGGGTTACTAAGGTTTTCATTTTTCTTGTGTTATGGTTTTGTGTTTTTTTTTTGTTTTTGTTTTTTTTTTCCCTTCCCTTCCCTTCCTCCTCTCAGCCGCTTTTTCCTCCCCTTTTTAATGTTGCCTAGATGGATATAAGGAATACTTTTAAACTGACATCTTGGAATATAGGTGGCTTAACATCCCCTATAAAGAGAAAAATAGTGCTATCCCACCTTAAAAAAAATAACACAGATATTGCCTTCTTGCAGGAAACCCACCTAAAACCTGAAGAAGTGCTTAAACTTAAAACTACATGGGTTAAAGAAGTATTATTTTCATCCACAACCAAAAGGAAAAGTGGAGTAGCAATGCTTTTAGGAAAGAAGCTTGATTATGAAGTAATACACACTGAGACAGACAGAGAGGGAAGGTATCTGATTGTCAAAATTAAAATAATGAAAATAATGTACACACTTTGTAATGTTTACGCTCCTAATGTTTTCTGTCTCCCGTTCTGGGAAATCTTACAAAACAAACTCTTGCTTCTTTCAGAGGGATACTTGATCTTGGGGGGGGACTTCAACATGGCACCTAAATATCCACTTGATAGATTAAGACAGAACTCCACTTCTCGAAAAACAAAGAGAGATAATTTAGAATCAAAGTTATTCATTAAATTAACTAAAAATTTGAAGATCTGTGACATATGGAGGACACAAAATACGGATGAGAGGGAGTACACATGTCACTCTCGCGCACATAAGACACTCTCCAGAATAGATCTTTTTCTAATTGACGAGAGATTATGTAAATCTAAAGTTATAGCCGAAATCCTCCCAATCACTACATCTGACCATGCCCCTATTTCCTTAGCATTTCAGTCTAACTATCCACAGGCAGGGAAAAGAGGGTTTAAATTCCCACGATATTTAAGCACTGACAACAAATTCAAAAACTGGTTGATAGCAAAATTTCGTGATTATGTTCAATTTAATCAGGAATACATCTCACGACCAGCACTTTTCTGGGAAACAGCTAAAGCTGTTTTAAGAGGGGAAATACTCGCATATAATATAGCCAGGACTAAAAAGTATAAGAAAAGGGAAGGAGAGCTTCTTAGAGCAGTAACAAACGCATACAACAGGTATATCTATCAGCAAACCTCAGAAACATGGTCCAGATACATCTCTGCGTTAGCACACAGAGACTCTTTTTATTTATATAAAACAACACAGAAAGACCTTAGATTACAGGCCAAGTTATACCACTACGGGAATAAAACAGGCAAACTCCTGGCAAACCTGGTCAAACGAGAGAAAGCTTCTCCTTTAATAGAAAGTATAACATCAGAAGGCAGGCAATTTAAAACACCTGAAGAACTTCTTCGAGTATTCGAGGAATATTACAAAACCCTTTATAATGGTAAAATATCAAATCTTACACAGCGTGAGGAATTCTGGAAAAAAATTTCGTATCCGGTGTTATCAAGCGAAACAACAGATCGCTTAAATTCCGCCATCACTGAACAAGAAATTCTTACAGCAATCCATAAACTAGCTTATAATAAAGCCCCAGGACCTGACTCCCTCCCGAACGAATTTTATAAGATACTATCCTCTGAAATAACAAAATATTTATCTTCTTTATTTTACGATCTCTACCTTGGAGGGGGTACGCCGTCACTAGATTTTGTTGCTTCTAACACAACCCTTATTTTGAAGCCAGGGAAGGACCCGGTAAGGAAAGAATCCTATAGACCTATAGCACTTCTGAATACTGACTACAAACTGTTAGCAGCTATTCTGGCAACTAGGATGCAATCTTTCCTTCCTTCCATTATTCATAAAGATCAATCAGGCTTCATTTCAAAACGGAATTCTTCAGCTAAAATTAGGGAATTATTCCTCACAATCGAATACTTTAAGATAACGGAGGAGATGCAAACTGGGAGGAGAGAGGAGACCCCTGATAAGGCGATCATTTTTATTGATGCTGAAAAAGCATTTGATTCTGTGCATTACGATCATTTGTCTTATACTTTGAAAAAATTCGGGTTAGGCGGTAACTTTCTCCGTTTCTTTAATAATTTGTACAAAAACGCTTCCACGAAAATTATAGTAAATGGAGATCTGACGCAAGACATAACATTAGCACGGGGAACCAGACAGGGGTGCCCTCTCTCCCCCCTATTATTTGACCTAGCAATCGAACCTCTGGCTTTAGCAGTACGTCAACAATTGGAAGGAATTAAGGTAAGAAAAAAAGAGATGCGTATGGCACTCTATGCTGACGACGTTTTAATATACCTATCAAATACAGCTAACAATATACCCAAGCTCCTTTCGATAATAGATCAGTTCGGATCATTCTCTGGTTATAAGGTAAATACAGCTAAATCAGAGTTACTTTGGATCAAAAAGACAAAAGCTTCAGCAATACAAATTCCTTTCACTATAATACAAGACTCGGTTAAATATTTAGGTATATGGATTTCCTATAACCCTAATGACTGGTATTCTTTAAATATACTTCCAATACTTAAGATCGTCAAAGAAGCTTTCAAAAATTGGCAGAATTTACCTCTCTCTTTGTCAGGTCGCATCGCTCTTTACAAAATGACTCTTCTCCCGAAAATACTTTATGTTTTCCAGAATACCCCATTGATTCTCAAAAGGAAAGACATTCTTTCATTTAATATAGCTCTGCGTGAGTTTATTTGGCAGAACAAAAAGCCTAGAATCTCATTAACTAAATTGACATTACCTTCAAAACTGGGAGGATTATCTCTCCCTGACCTGAGGAACTATAATCTAGTATTCCTAGCTCGTATTATAGTAGACTGGATAACTAATAATGATTATATCACAAATTCTGAACTTGATGCCGACATTCTCCATCCAATTGAGTTGAGGGCTATCATACACTGCAATAACAATCTTTTTCCTCTTGAATTAAAAAAAATAAGTTCGATTTGCAATCCAATTCAAATGTGGAAGAAGCTGTGCAAACAACTATCTATTGAATCTAAGGTATCTAGGTATAACACACTTTTAAATAATCCACAATTTCCAGCAGGGATGCAATCGACTTTATTTGCACAATGGCAGATCCAAGGTCTAAGGCAAGTTCACCAGTTATTAGATTTTGAAACGAGATGTGTTAGATCATTTGACTCCCTAAGGGAAGAATTTGGCATCCCCAATAAAAACTTTTTTGCTTACCTGCAAGCAAGACATTACGCTACTAAGCTAACAAGTGAATTTGGTTGGGAATGGTCACTTGGGAGTATTGATAATTGGATTCTTTTAGTAAAGAACGGGCTCACCTCAATCTCTTATATCTATAAAATAATAATCTCACTTAAAGGTTCAGAGACATTGGAAAAAATTAGGCATAAATGGGCTGAAGTGTTAGGACAAGAATCTCTTACTCTTACTACACTTACTCTCTCTATACAAAAGGTTCATCAGGCAACCCTATCTACAACCTGGAGGGAATCGCATATTAAGATCCTGCATATGTCACACTTCACACCGAAAAAAGGCGCACAGTGCCAGGCCAGTTTTAACAAGTGCCCAAAATGCCTTTTTCCTTCAGCTAGCTTATTGCACATGTTATGGGAATGCCCGAAAATTCGTAAATTCTGGCTTAAGACACAGTACTGGTTAAACACCAGCCTAGGCCTTCCTTCTCTGTCTCTCTCTCCCACAAATGTAGTTTTACTTAGTCAGGATGAGGGTCTATCCTTCAAGGAGCTTAAAATCATTAACCTAACTATTCTGGCTGGTAGATATTTAATCTTAAAGAAATGGAAAACAAGAACAACTCCGAGTGTAAAAGAAATTAAAAATTGTTTAAAGAAACAGTGTATTATTGAGCAAGTGGATACTGACATACAAAATGAAGAAGATGTAAAGAGATTCTTCTTAAAGTGGTCTATATTTATAAAATCCCTACCTGAGAGTGAAATTGAATATATAATCTACCCGTTTAGAGATACAGAATTAATCTTACTAGGTATATGGTAATCGGAGGTAATCACCCCTCTCCCTCCCCTTCCCTTCCTCCTTTCCCCCCCCCCTTTTTTTTTTTTTTTTTTTTTTCTTCTTTTTTTAATTTTTATTTTATTTTATTATGTTTAAAATTAGAAAACCCCCAACTAGGTGTACAAACATTCCATTCAAGGGGACCAGTAAACTGGACCGTGAAACCTTTAATTTAAAACTGTTATGTTTTCCAATATATTATGTTCTCCTTTTTCTTCTTTTTTTTTTTTTTTTTTTTTTTTTTTTCCTCTGGCCCTGCGAGGCACAAAGAGATTGAACTTATTTTGTACACGATGTTGGTTATAAATAAATATAAATAAAAAAAAAAATTGCATGCTCTATCTGAATCACGAAAGAAAAAAGTTGGATTCAGTGTCCCTTTAAGTATAATATAATTAGATAATTAAGGTATTACAGCTTATTAATCGAAAATATTTTGCAAGCTGTAAACAATTTCCCACATTAAAAAAGTCAAATCTCTGTATGCTTTATTATTTCCCACTCATATACTATTCCTACATCTAATTTTAAACTTACTATTTCTCATCATTATTATTGTCCTAAAAGATTTCAATAATTCAGTTTTCTTTTTAATCTTCAAAATGTCATAGCTTTAAATTAAAGATATTTACAATAGTAAACAAACAAGCAGGCCTCCCTAGTGTATCCTTAAATGTGACTGAATTAATCAACAGAATGATATTTTAACCAATCTATATTTTTCAAAATTATGATTTGACTGTGTCACTTTAAATGACTAACTACAAATGTCATAGGATAACTTATTTTTCTGGTGTTCCAAGTATTATTAACCTTGGAAATTGTAAAAATATTAAGGGCTAGATTACAAGTGGCACTAACAGTTGCACACAAGAGAAAAGGGTTTTATTGAGGCTGTTTGTGTGCGTCAGGTTTTTTGCTCGTATTACAAGTTGAAAGTAAACGCAATCCCTTGAGCGCAATTGAAGATAATGCACCTCAGAGCTCCGGTTAACTGTTTTGTAAAACAAAAAAATGTCACAAAACACATCAAAAATACATTTCAAAGTACATCCAATAAGACAAAAAAAAAGTACAGTTACACTCATAATAATACTATCTAATAAAAATAATTTAAAAAAATATAAGGGCTTAGAGATATGAGGTCACAGGTGTTAGAAAAAAAGACATATATTTGTGCAAAAAAGATTATAAATATATAGAAATATGTATTTATGAATAAATAGAATATATTCTTCTATGTGAAGAACATTGGAATGTAAAAAATTCATATTTTCATGTTGGGTTAGCTCACTTGAGAATATGCGATCGGGTTCACGCACAATTAGAGTGTGAATTTTATTTTCCAGGTTTTTTTGCTCCATTGACTTCCATAGGCGGAATAGGTGATTGCCCATTATTTCCTAAGTTCAGCTTTTTACGCGCTCGTTGGGTTAGCGCGCAAGTGAAAACAGTTTACTTTCAACTCATAATATAAGTGCAACCCAACACTCACAAAATGCTTTCTTCTAGCGTAGTTAACACCTTAACAGGAGCGTATTACTCTGTAACCTATCATTTCTTTAAATAGTGATAATAGAATAATTATAAATAGATATGAGAGGTTCATAATGGTGCAACTATATAAATCTATGTGTTTATAAATCAATCTATCTACCTAGAAATAATTTTAAAATGCAAGCTCACCCTTCTTTAATTTCTTTAAAGTACACCCAAATTTAAATATATTTATACTGACTTTAATTATCTTCCCCAGTAATATTTTTTGATTAAGATTTTTGAAAGATTAATAGAAATTCAGTTTAAAATATTTTAAACAAATTCTTTACTATTTTGGAGTTATGTAAAAACAAGAAGATATTTTGCAACTATAAAAGTTTTGTGAAGTTTTCACATGAATTGTTTAAACAAAATTGAGTCAGACAGCTGGCTTTTCATGATAGAATACACAGTGTCATCATCATCATTTATGTTATTTATCTAGTCAAGGAAAATTTCACACTCTTCATCTATACATCAGTCTATCTGCTTCCTTGTGACTGCTTCATGTTTGGACAGTTATTATCTATGTGAAGTTTATGATATAAAGATCCCTATATCATTTTGTATAAGAAAGGTAAAAAGGTAAATTTTGGAATATTGCTATATTAAATTAAATTTATATTTATTGCTGTTGGAAATTTAAAATTGAAACAATCAAAGGGATCTATTAATTATAATAATTTAATATTGCTTGATTTGATAAAAAAATAATATAATTAAAATAAAGTGTTGATTTATAAGATTATGTGCACAGTTAAAGACCAGCCAGTGGTTCAATCTTCAAGAGTCTGTTGAACAAAGTTCATCCCTTTAAAAAACACTATTACAAATAAATATTTAAAAAATAAAATAAATGTGCAACCAAAGCTCATACACCAAACAAATCATTAAATTAATAACTTTTTGTTGGGCATTTTTTAAGGTCATACTTTAATAATTGAAAGAAGCTGTCTTGTGCTGTCAACTGAAAATAATGGACTTGCTAGGAGTTTTAAGCTTTATATAAAAGTAACAGCTTGGTTGCACTTGTTTTAATGAGAAAGACAGCTGTACCTGGGTGATAAGTAGGCCAGAAATAATATACAGCCTATAAACTAAATATTCTAAAAAGTAAAGAAGTCTTAAAATATATGCAAAAATGTTCATCTGTTAATGTTTCAAGCATCTTTTGGTGTCATTATGCAAGTCAATGGAATATGCTCAAACCACTCATTTTACACCTCACAACAAATTTGCTGTCATCCTATCACTATACTCCAAAGATTAAGTTTCAGCTCATAATGCTATATCAAAGTCACTGAAACGGGTGGCGTTTTATGCACTTGTTGACCTTTAAAATAACATTTATTTTAAAAATTGCAAAAGAAAACACACAGTAAAAGTTAATGTAAATGGGCTACTTACATCTTTCTTTCTTGAAACAACTTGCTAACCTTTTCCCATTGAAAGTTAAGCTCAGATAGCTTTTCTTGAATCTTTTCATTTTCCCTTGCTGTAGCACATTGCAAGACTGCTTTCTTCTTGCTTTCTGTGATCTCAATCTGACTTGATAGCCTCCCCAGGCTTTCTGCTGCATTCTGTAATCACAAATTTGTACAGCGTAAAAGCAAACATTAGTTGGTTCATATACTTTAAATTTAAGTTAAGAGATATGAAACAATTACATTTTATAGAATGTATTTAAAAGACAGGATTTTTAACATTCCAAACACATTGCTGACATGCCAATATATCAATAAATCTAACATTTTGAAAGCTAGTTCACAGCTCTATTCTTGCTTAGTTTTTTTAATATAGTTTCAAGCTCATTTTATATTGATGAGAAAACAGTTTTTTATATTTACGTGGTAGAATGAATTGCATTAATATAACCTTATTATTTTTTACCCATAGAACACGTTTTAATAATTTAATCGTTGATAACATTTGAATTTCAGAATGTAACATTCAAATATTTAATTGTGTGTTTTGAAAATCCCTTTAAAACCTTTATACCTTAGATTGTCATTAGACATTAAAAACATTATTTAAATTATATGATTTAAAATTTTTAATGACCCATTCAATACAGAGAAAGTTGATATTTGTTTATCAAATGTTCAGCAAATACTCAATATTTGTTTAAATCAATTAATATGTTTAACATTTGTTTTTATTTAATACTTAATGTTACTGATATAAGATAAATAATAAAATGCAAAGCATGGTATAAATCTATATGATTAAACCAATACTTGCTATGGTGCTTATTTCTTACTGTCAAATCTGGGAACTGATAATAGCTTTCTAAAATAGCACCAACCTGAAACCTGTCAAACAGCAGCATTCACAGTTAACTGTAATTTAATATAAATAAATACTCTATGTTTATTTATGCAATAACTAATAAAATAAATGCATACTGTCATAAGCAATTGGTTGCATAGAATAAAAAAAAATACTGAAGAGCATACACAGTCTGATAAACAGGCACTGTATATATCGACAGATTGTGAGTACTATCCCACCAAAGCTGTCCACATTTTCCATAACTTTCACCTCCATTTCTTTGCCTGACGTATGAGATAAAACATACCAACCTATGCTCCTCCAGCCAATGGTGACTTTCTCAGGAACTAAATAGAAGATTATTTGTCACATTAAGGATTCAAGACTCCATTACTGGTAATTATATCCTTTCTTGTATTTATTTTCAATTGATATAATCTTAAAACACTTTATTTTCATCATTTGTTATGTTATTTTTCAATATTTTTTATAATCATATTTTTCTAATATTTTTTTGTCATTTTTATGGACAAACAAATTTGTAAATCCTTACCATACTGTAAAACTGAAAAAAGACATACAAGAATAGAAAGTCCAAAATGTTTACTTGTAGATAAGATTTTATGCATGAACTATTCATAATGGACAAGAAAGAGTAAAGAAGTTGGCATTGTATAGATGTGCAGGGGAGATTTGTGATCTACTCCAATTCTCATTGCACCCAGAATATTTCAAGAAATTAGAACTATTGCTTTAAATAGTAAATAAATAAGAAAAAATAATGTTACTATTTTTATGTACACAATAATTATTAGAAACATCCATTTTGTTATAGGTTAAACCAAGTTAAAATGAAAAAAAAAAACTGAAAATATTATTATTATGCTGGAAAAGGTTTACAATATCCCTTCAATGCAGTGTAGAAATGGAATACTATTTTACAGATAGATGAAATGCTTCATATTGCATGACATAAAAAAAAAAATAAAGAAAGCGGTGACTTGCTAATTTCAGCATAAAGTTGATGAAATAACAGGTCTGGAGCCGTTTAAGGAGCTGATTTCCTATATCGTATGCCCTTTGCCTTTGTTGAGTATGGTGTTACTGCTTATAGGAAAATATCAATTGCTATTCTATTCATGCCCAGATATTACTGATTATCTTTTTGAAAAACCAGGTACTCAGCTTGAATATATAATTTAAAAAAAATCTATCCTATCTTTATACAAATTATCCTACTGAAAATGTAATAATGAAAAACTGTAATAAAATGCAATCAAGTCACATAATTAAATATATTCTTTTACATCCATTTCCCAGCCCAAAAAAAAAAAAAAAAGACGGAAAGAAATAATAATGGATTTTGAAGGTTTCACTTAATAAAATGTACTATCTTTTCTCTGTAGTTAATTTTAGTGCTACTGCTACTATATTTGCAACTGCTCAGGGAATCTAACCTAAACAATGTGATTATTTATTCTGACACATTTTTCTGTTCTTTAGGCCATTAAAAATCTGTTATGGATCATAATTTTCATTGCTACAATGGTCTTTGGCCATGAGGGTTATACTGCATAGATATAAACTAATTGTAGGCTGCAGCATGTCAGACAGGTGGATCAACACATTGGCCTGTACATGGCTACCCTGTGGCATATAGATATTACCATTTACTTCTGTGCCTCAAAGGATAAAAAAATAAAGAATTATTAGGTGTTGAAACTATACATGTAGTAATGAAAATAAATGAGCATATAATACAGAACTATATGACAAGCAACTAAACATTTATTTGTCATTTTTTGTTACGCTTATGGGTAAAATCAAGATTCTCATATTTAATGCACTCTTTATTCTAATTAGACTTTTAAAGGTAAAGGGCCAGATTACGAGTTGCACTTTAACAGTTATGTGTGAGTGAAAAGGGGTTTATTGCGGGTGTTTGTGCATGTCGGGTTTACTGCTTGTGTTAACACGTCCTCAGAGCTCTGTTTAAAATAAATAAAAAGATAAATGATAAGATGTCTATATATATATATATATATATATATATATATATACACAGGTATATATATATATATATATATATATATAAACAGTATATATGTGTATATATGTATTTACAGACATACTGTATATACACATAAACACATAAATACATATTTATACACACACACATAGACATATATATATATATATATATATATATATATATATATATATATATATATATATATATATATATATACATACACACATTGAAGCCCTTTGCAGTTAAGTAGATAAAAACATGAAAAATCATATTTATGCCATATTCATATTTAATAAAGTGTTATAGTTTATATTTACTGTAAATATTTCACATTCCAATGTTCTACAAATAGAACAGAATATGATGAAACAGCCACTGCTTGTTACATCAACATCAACAGTCCTTATGTTTATAGCTCATATTATTAACATTTTTGATTAATTACTTGTGATTGACTAAGGGTGCCCCCTCTATATATATTTTGTTAGAACAGAATATGTTCTATGAATTTATAAATTGTTATTCCTATATATATCTGTACATATCTATAAATAAAATACAAAAAGAAACAGGATGGAGCTATACAAAAGATACTACGCATATAATATAATAAATATACACATATGGCCAAATATAATGCAATACAAAACAATATGTCATGTGTATATAGAGTCCAAGATAGGAGTAAACAATGAATAGCTTGAGAGAAAAATCACTAGTAAATGTCTCTTCAAATACAGTCCCCACTCAGATGTAAACTTACTTAAAAGGTCCTCAATCATATGAGGTCCTCAAGCGATGAGTATATCGCTTGAAGTATGGGAATTGGATCTAAGCTTAAATCACTCCATCAAATCTGACATCTTGTTTTTCAGAGTTCACTCATTCTTTATGGGGAGCTGTAATGCACTACTGGGAGCTAGCTGAAAGCCAATTACAAGAGAGAGATACGTGCAGCCACCAATCAACAGCTTCTGAGCCTACCTAGGTGACTGAGGCATAACAGACTGTTGAAATTCATCTCTTTGGACCACCACAAAGGAACTTTTTGAATCTGGCTGTCCTTTTCCATACTCTGAGAGGTGCCAAGTGCTTTACCGATACAAATTTTCCTTATCTCATATGATTGAGGAGCTTTTAAGTAAGTTTACATCTGAGTGGGGACTGTTTTTGAAGAGACATTCACTAGTGATCATCACCATTTTTTTCTCAAGCTATTCAATGTTTACTCCTTTCTTGGACTCTATATACACATGACATATTGTTTTGTATTGCATTATATTTGGCCACATGGGTATATTTATTATATATGCATAGTATCTTTTGTATAGCGCCATCCTGCTTCTTTTTGTATTTTATTTTGTGGTTGGAGAGGTTTGAAGGACCTTTCATGTATTAAGGCAGGCTGCTATTTTTTTATATTATCATCATTTATAGTTAATTTTTCTATCATATAGAATTAGGTGTGAATGCTCCTAGTATTTTAGATGTCCCTATAAGAGGCACTAGTGGGGTTTGTTAGTGGATTTATCCCCTGATATTCTATTTATCCTGTGACATATCTATCTATCTATCTATCTATCTATCTATCTATATATATATATATATATATATATATATATATATATATATATATATATATAGGTATAGATATATATTATACCAAAATACCATCAGATATATGTAGAAATATGCATTTATGAATAAATAGAACATATTCTGCTATGTAAAGAACATTGGAATGTGCAAGTTTGCGCATTTGAGAATATGCGATTGAGTTTGCGCATGAGTAGAGTTTTATCCATTTTTTATGGCTACATTGACTTCTATAGGGGAATACATTAACAAAACCGCAATATTTTAACTTGTAATACGAGCGCTACAAGACACATGCAAAATGCTTACTTCTAGTGGAGTTAGCGTGCAAACGGGAACGTTAAATACCGCTCCACTTGTAATCTGGCCCAAAATAAATGCTTGACAGAATGATGTATTCAAAGCAAACAGTATGTTAGTTGTTTATTTGCTGAAAAAATAAGTGTTAAGTTTTAGTTGTCATAAAGCAATGGAAGCCTCCATGTCAAAACCTGTACCTAAGTTTACTTCTTTGCTGAGGCCAATTAAAAACTGTTACAAATGGGTCACTAGAGTGGACAGCCAACGACTGTGTGGAATACAGAAGTCTTATGTCTGGAGTCTACACTCCACTTTTAAAAGCATTAGAATTTTTTTTTTAAATTAAATCACAGGAAAATGGGACAAAAATACAATATTGAAAGTATTTTACAAAAATAAAAAACTTAATACTACTAAACATTTTATATTGCATTCTCAAAGTATTTAATGGTTCTTTATTAATATAAAATAACCCAAAATAAAGCATTACCGAGATTAACATTATAAGATTTCTAGTGGTTAAAGCAGTAACATCATTTAAATATACTTGGCAAGATCACTCACAAGGACTTTCATTAAATAACCTACAAAATATAATCATACAAAGCAAGAAGGTACAGTCCTCATTATTTGCCATCTAAAAATATTTTCAGGAAGCCATATATTACCCAAAACCCCTGTTTGTGGATGTACAATAAAGTAAAAAAAAAAATAACTCACATTTTTGTCCCAATATAAATAAAAGACAGGTTGAGTTGTGTGAAAACAATATATACTTTGTACCTACTGTATGGTCCCACTAAATATTTTACTATAATGTACCTCTTGACTTGAATATTTTAAAAATGTACAGTATACTGCAGCCTTAGAATAACATCAATAAATAGGGTTCTCTTTGTAAAAGTAGTAGCGCAGCACACTAAAAAGTACTTTGATTTGTGTACACTTAAGCTGACTTCTGCAAAAGCAATACAGATGATAAAATACAATGTTGCTCCTGGAGTTACTATTAAGAAAATGCTATATATGCCATTTTAACGCCTTAGCTGCAAGACATTGCGATACTGTACATGGAGCCTATGGGGTAGATTTATTATGCTGCGGATGCAGCTGTTTCCACGCAAGTCTTAAGACTCGCCTGAAACAAAAGTTGACGCATCGGTCATAAGACCGCTGCTCCTTAACTCATCTGTCACTTCTGAGGTGGCGGACAGCAATCATCCCGATCGGATATGATCTGGATGATTGACACCCCCTGCTAGTGGCCGATTGGCCGTGAATGTGCAGGTGGGGGCATTGCACAAGCATTTTAAACAGAAATGCTTGTGCAATGGGAAATGCCGACAGCGATGTCGGGCAGACATGATCCGCTACAGCAGATCATGTCCATGCGACACTTGATAAATCTACCCCTCTATGTGTATGTTGCACTAGAATAAAAGTATAATCATTTATTTTGCATTTTAGTATTTTTTTTTGTACTTTTCTTTCATATATTAATGCAATATGAAAGTGGAAAAACATAAGTTTAAAAAAGCAAATAAGAAAGGGGGAATAACAGGAAAGACAGAATTTTAGTTTTGCTTTAAAAAGTAAAATGATGATGTACTCTGATAAAGCGTGCCTTGGTTTTGTAACTTGGTGATGAAAAATCGAAAGGCAAAAATCTTATGTTAATGTCAGAGTTTGAATTTTTATTCAAATGAGACACGGTCAAGAAGATCGTAGCTTTAGTTTTAATGGAGATTTAAGTTCCACCCATATATTTTTGTCAAACATACACACTCCTAGACCAAGTATTTAAATTTGAATTTTGCTGCGTGCTTTAAATGCAAATTTTGATGCGCACTTTTAAGACTATATTTAATGTGTATTATCGATACAATTTTTTTTATACTTTAGTTACTTAATTACTTTACTTAAAATTATTTTATACCTTTAATACAAGTTTTAATCAGTTTTTTTAATTGAACAATATGGTCTAATATTTGTATCTCTTCGTCATATACAAAAAGGTAGGAAAAGGCCATAAGCAAGATGGAAAGCTTAAGATGGACAGTGTACACAATTAAATTATATTTTTTTACAGTTTTACAATAAATGAACGTACTATATGAGTGTGAAATGATTTGGAATGTAATAACACTTTATTTTGAGAAGCCAGCACAGACCTTTATTGGAATAGAAAAGCAGGATTTGTCACCATTATTTTGCTAGAAAAACATCCATTAATTTGCAATTTCTTACCATATCTTCCCTGTCCAGGCCAATTAGGGACATATATAGGGCAGGGTTGGGCTTGTGAAGTCTGCAGTGTACAGTTTAATTCTTATAAATAAATAAAAAAACAACAGTTTTAAACTGAAATTTATAAATAATAATAATAAAAGTATACTGGTAAGTTTTTTTTTTTCTTTTTGCAAATACATACAATTTAACCTTTTATATTACAATTTGCTTAAAGTGCTTAATGTCCCTTGAAGGATTTAGTATCACTAATTGTTTTTTTAAATAATCTTGCCTGAGCAGAAAGACCTCGGGGTCGATCCGATAAAAATCGTCGCCCGCAAAAGCTGGCGACGCCAATATTTGCGCGGGTTTGGTATCCTATATACGGCGTAACCTAGAAGTTACGCGCGTATATTTCTGCCGTCGCCCGTAGTTTTTTGGGCCATAGGCAGGTATACCAAACCCGCTCAGTTTGGTATCCAATATACAGCGTAAGGACTTACGTGGCGAAAATGGAGAAATCTTACTCCATTTTCACCTCACCACAAAAAGCAGCCGTAAGAAGCCTTACGCTGACTATTGGAGCCCCGTAACTCCCTAAACTGGCTGCTAAAATAAACCTAACACCTAACGCATGCGCAATGTCTATCTCCCTGTCAACCGCGATCTGCTAAAATAAACCTAACACCTAACGCATGAGCAATGTCTATCTCCCTGTCAACCGCGATCCCCCGCCGCAATCCATAATAAAGTATTTAACCCCTAAACCGTCGCCATCTACATAAACTAACCCCCTACTGTGAGCCCCTAAAACCGCCGCCATCTAACTGATCTATCCCCTAATGTGAACCCCTTACACCGCCATCTATATTAAAATTATTAACCCCTAATTTAATCTACCTACCCCGCCGCCAGCCATATTATCTATATTAACCCTAAGTATATTATAGTTAATATAGTTATTACATTATATATATTAACTATATTAACCCTAATTATATTAGGGTTAATATAGTTACTATAGTATTTATATAAACTATATTAACTCTATCTAACCCTAACACCCCTAACTAAATTCTTATTAAATAAATCTAATTCATATTATAAACTAAAATATTCCTATTTAAATCTAAATACTTACCTATAAAATAAACCCTAAGATAGCTACAATGTAAATAATAATTACATTATAGCTATGTTAGGGTTTATATTTATTTTACAGGTAAATTGTTAATTATTTTAACTAGGTATAATAGCTATTAAATAGTTATTACCTATTTAATAGCTACCTAGTTAAAATAATTACCCAATTACCTGTAAAATAAATCCTAACCTAAGTTACAAATACACCTACACTATCAATAAATTAAATAAACTACAAATATCTATCTAAAAATACAATTAAATAAACTAAATTACAAAAAATAAAAAAAAGATTACAAGATATTTAAGCTAATTACACCTATTCTAAGCCCCCTAATAAAATAATAAACCCCCAAAATAAAAAAAATTCCCTACCCTATTCTAAATTAAAAAAAGTTCAAAGCTCTTTTACCTTACCAGCCCTTAAAAGGGCCTTTTGTGGGGGCATGCCCCAAAGAAAACTGCTCTTTTGCCTGCAAAAAAAAAACACAATACCACCCCCCAACATTACAACCCACCACCCACATACCCCTAATCTAACCCAAACCCCCCTTAAATAAACCTAACACTACCCCCCCTGAAGATCTCCCTACCTTGTATTCACCCCGCCGGGCAGAACTCCTCATCCGATCCGGGCGATGTGTTCCAGCAAGCGGCAGTGAAGTCTTCTTCCATCCGGACAATGTCTTGAAGCAAGCGGCAGAGAGTCTTCTTCCATCGGCGATGTCTTCAAGCAAATCGGCATCTTCAATCTTCTTTATTCGCTCCTCCGCCGCGGAGCATCCTTCCGGCACGACGACTTCCCGACGAATGAGGTTCCTTTAAATGACGTCATCCAAGATGGCGTCCGCCGTATTCCGATTGGCTGAGAAAACAAGAAAAGCAGACATTCCCCCCCCCTTCTCTACATACAAAAAGACAGATAGCATAAACAGTAGCCAGCAGGAGTCTGTAAACGAGTGTATACATATGACACTGTGGGGCTTGGTTAGGAGTCTTAAAATCAGCACAATGTTATTAAAAAATAGGCAGAAACACTCCCAGATGGGCTATATATAAATAGAACATCTACAAAACATTTATGCAAAGAAAAATCTAGTGGACAGTGTACCTTTAAAGGATTACTAACTTTTGGTTTTGCAAAAGTTCAAATTGGAACAAAGATTTAGCATTGCAATTATCTAAACAATGTAGTGTACCTTTTTTGTTTCAGAAACAAAGCTCCCTTTATCAGTAAAGTAATGATTTATTTTATCCTCACTAAATCATGTAATCCAGCCCTCAAATGTGGGCCGTCTATGGCCTTACATACTAGCCAATCGGATGGCGAGTATGTGCATAAAATTAAAATACATTATCCTCATTCCACGCATGCGCAATAGGATCAGGTTAGTCTTGCATGCGTATATAGCAGCACAGAAGCCGACATGACCGACAATAGACTCAATAAAACGAATGCAATGACGTATGCGATTATGTTGCGCTAACTCGCGCATGCACATTGAGTCTTGCAGTCGCCATCTTCCAACTGCAGTTGTCAGCCTGGATTGGAAATCAGTAACTGCAGACAACTCAGTGGGTTTGGAAATAGTTAAATTTTTGAAAATAGATATTTATAAAAGATACGTATTTAATACATGAGACACATTGAAAAAGGCTTTATTTATAGTTAGACTATTATAATATCATGATTCTATTTTTCACTACAGTGTCCCTTTAATGTAAATATAAATCCTGGTGAGTGCCACCCGTTCTGTTTTTGGAAAGTGTACCCTGGGGAAGGGCAGTACAATTGATGTGAGAGTACTGAGCCCTCCATGTGGAGTTTATATATATATATATATATATATATATATATATAAGACTCCAAACATCCAAAGGAGGAAGAAACAGGAACTCCGGACTCATGGAACTTGTGCAAAGAAGTTTATTCAGCAATGTTGCTCATATTAAGGTGTGTAACCTAGAATACACCTGACGCGTTTCACGCATGCGCACATGCGCTTCATCAGAGGTAACGATCTCAGAGCAAAGCCCAAGCCTATAAGCGAACCATCAGCCAATCAGGTAGTAAAGAAACAGATGCCAATCATGAACTATTAATTCAAATGCTTAGTCCACCTGAGTGTACCATTGGTAAGCATAGAGGCTTAATATCTCTCACAAATTCGTTTGTAAATATGTATTAAATTAAATTAATACATCCAAATATGCATTCACATCAACTTATAAATCAGAAAAATGAGATAATAAAAGACATTTTTTTACAAAATAAATAAAACAATTATTTTGAAAACAAAATATATATATGTAAACACAAAAATAGAAGTGTGTACATATATGTCAATACAAACGCAAGAAACAATGCAATAAAGGACCATATATATAAGAATATGCATACATAATACAATGACCATAGGACATCCAAAATATACTCATTTAGGTAAACATAAGGTAGTATATCGTTAAACAATAAAGATTATTTAGTGTCCCAATGGTCATTATGTTCCATCAATATAAATCAATCAATTAGTTTAGGAAAATAAAAATGAAAAATGTTAAATGAGATAAAAATATATATACACTTGAAAACAAAAAATATGTTTTCTCCATATGCACTATAGAGAGAAATACTGCAAATTAATAACAAAAAATAAGAATGAATGAAACCATAAAAATAGGTACATTTGAGCAATAAAAAAGAGGAACCAAAAGAACAGATAAGTATAACTAAGTCTTCTCTAAGTAGACATTTAATTGGTAACATATCTTTAGTCAAGGAGAAGAAATAGAAGGAAGATTCAAGGATTGATTTTCCTAAAAATAGGTCCAATGATAAATACAAATATAAAGATAGATGTAACAATCTAATTAACAAATAAACCCCTTATTTCTACATTCCAGATGGGAAATGGATGATATCTACACTCATTCTACAAATAGATCTACATCCATTCTTTTATTCATTCCCTCTGGAGTTCTAGTATGTAACTTAACTATCCAAAAGATCTCTTTTTTTTCTCAGACACTTTTCTCTATCGCCCCCTCTTGGATGCTTTTTGATAATATCAATACCAACACAGGAAAAATGCTTTGGTCCAATACCATGGAGTCTGAAGTGTTTCGCTACAGGTGTTTTGGGTTCTTTATCCTCCAGGGATCTTAAATGTTCACGTACTCTATCCTTAAAGGGTCGAGTCGTGATCCCTACATATTGTTTAGTACAATGAAGGCAATTAACCAAATAAATAATAAATTTAGAATTACAGTCAATTCTATCTTTAATTTGGAAAACTTGTTTTGTAACACTAGAGGAAAATGTATCAGTAACAGATATGCAGGAGCAGGCCTTGCATGGTACATGGCCACATTTAAAGCATCCAGTTCTGGGACTAAGCCAATTAGTGGTAGTGTTATCAGTGATTGGTTTTCCGACTAAATTTTTCCTAGTCAAGTCTGCAATAGTCGGGGCTTTTCTAGCTACACATTTTACCCCATTTGATAGTACTTCTATTAGGGAGTCATCCCCCTTAAGTATAGTTAAGTTTTTCTGTACTATATTACAGATATCTCTGTATTGTCTACTATATTCAGTAATAAATAATATATTTTGTTCCTGAGATTGTTTTTGTCCAGTGTTAGATAATTTAAACCTTTTCTCATGTTGTATGAACAATTCTTTTCTATCAGTAAAGGCTATCTGTTTCTCCAGTTTTTTGAGGGATGTTCTGTCATATCCCCTCTCAACTAGTCTGGAGGTCAATTCCTGAGCTTGTTCGGAATATTGAGTAATTTCAGAACAATTTCTGCATAATCGCAGATATTGTGCTTTAGGTATACCTCTCTTGAGATGAGGGACATGACAAGAATCCGCTCGCAAAATTGTGTTACGTGCCAATGGTTTGCGGAATGTAGAAGTGATGATTGTATCCTGTCTAGTTTCAATCAATAAATCTAAAAAATGAATACTAGTCGAGCTCGACTCAGCAGTAAAAGACAGATTATATCTATTATCATTCATAAATTCTACAAAGGAGTCAACCATATGGCCATTCTGTTTGTCCCAAATAACAACAATGTCGTCGATAAAACGACCATATAAAATCATGTTATCAATTTAAGGGAAATCATCTGCAAAGATGCGGTTCAATTCAAGCCAGCCCATGTAGATGTTAGCATAGGCGGGGGCCGTACCGCATCTCTGCAGATAATAATCCCCTTGAAACATGAAGAAATTGTGTTGTAACAAAAACTCTGTTACTTGGACTATGAACAGGATAAAGTAATCTCCATAATTAGAATGTCTATGCAACATTGCATCAATTGCCTGAAGTCCCAAAGAGTGTGGAATGTTAGAGTAAAGGGCCGTCACATCTATAGTTGCCCAAACATAATTTTCGTGCCAGTTTAAATCTTTAAGCTGTGAGATTAGATGAGCACTATCTCTAATATATCCCGGCAGGGCCAACATTATAGGTTGCAAGACATGATCCAGCCAGCACCCCAACCTCTCGCATAGAGATCCGTTGCTAGCCACTATGGGCCGGCCCGGAGGTTTATCCAATCGTTTATGTATCTTAGGGACTATGCGAAAGTATGGGGTGCTGGATTCACTAACAAAAAGATAGTCTGCTAAATCCCTGTTCATAAAGTTGTTTTCAACAGCATGGTCCAGTAAATGAGAAAGTTTGTTTTTAAAGGACTGTGTTGGATTAAATGTCAGTTTGGTATATAGACTATTGTCACTTAACTGGGAGTGTATTTCTGATATATAGTCTTATCATGTAATCCAGCCCTCAAATGTGGGCCGTCTATGGCCTTACATACTAGCCAATCGGATGGCGAGTATGTGCATAAAATTAAAATACATTATCCTCATTCCACACATGCGCAATAGGATCAGGTTAGTCTTGCATGCGTATATAGCAGCACAGAAGCCGACATGACCGACAATAGACTCAATAAAACGAATGCAATGACGTATGCGATTATGTTGCGCTAACTCGCGCATGCACATTGAGTCTTGCAGTCGCCATCTTCCAACTGCAGTTGTCAGCCTGGATTGGAAATCAGTAACTGCAGACAACTCAGTGGGTTTGGAAATAGTTAAATTTTTGAAAATAGATATTTATAAAAGATACGTATTTAATACATGAGACACATTGAAAAAGGCTTTATTTATAGTTAAACTATTATAATATCATGATTCTATTTTTCACTACAGTGTCCCTTTAATGTAAATATAAATCCTGGTGAGTGCCACCCGTTCTGTTTTTGGAAAGTGTACAAATTGATGTGATGGGCAGTACAATTGATGGGAGAGTACTGAGCCCTCCATGTGGAGTTTAAATATTTATATATATATATATATATATATATATATATATATATATATATATATATATATATATATATATATAAATGTATGTATTTATATACACCTACAACACAAATAAACCCATATGTTTTGCAAACATATTTTTTTTGTTTCTCCTCCAAAAGACAATTTACAATGAATCACATTTGCTTATTTCCCTACATAAACCATATTAGCACAGCTTTGTTTAGATCTTCATTATTCTTGTAGACATTAATTTTCAAAACAGTATTTGGCATATTGTGTTTTTTTATTACACACACACATAACTTATATTTCAAGAAAATAGTAATCATTTATTCTACATGGAGAAGTGGAAAAAATAGCTGCAAGCTATTTTAAGTATGAAAGTGCCAAGGGAGTTTCTGTAACCTGGTTAAGAAAAGAGCACATGGCTTTCATTTCTAAGAAAAAAGGATTAGAGAAAACCATTAGCAGCTAGAGTGACAGTAGCCTTTAGGGAGAGGATCCATCTCATTGCTCTTGAAGAAGACAAATCATAACAGTAGAGACTGAAGCTCCAGTTCATTTTCACTATCTCAAATTTGTCTTTTGCTGACAATCAAAGGACAACACCCAATATAAAAGCATATTCCCAGGCGTTTTCTGCACAACTATCTCCTAAATGGTGCACTCTGACAGATTAGTTTTTGATACTATTCAATCACCCTAGTTCCACAGAGGTTGATAACATGATTACTTGAAATTTAGAAGATGAAAAAAGGTTGTGAGAATGTTGTAGTTTTATATTTTAAATATAAACACTTTTAAATATTTAATGCAAGGTGTCTTTTGGTTTTGTATTACAACATCACATTTAAAAATTCCCTAAACAAGTTTTAATTATTATATCTATTTTTTTGTATCTTTGGAAATGCAAAAAAAATAATGAAATAATAAAAAAGCATTTATTGTTAAATCCCATTGCATAGTAGATCTGTGGTTACTAATAAAACTGACACGTTTTTTTTTTTACATTCTATGATCTGCTTTTTTATACTCTAAAATCTAAAGTAGCAACTAGTATCAACTTTAGAACAGAAATACTTTTATAAAATAAAAATATATTTTAACTCATTGTGCCATATTATTAATTTATACAACATTGCTTTTGATTTAATAATTTTATATAAACAGTATATGTATGTAAATAAAATTGGTTAGCATTCAATCTTATTTTAACACTGATTCCATCATGCTATTTTCTGTCATAAATGAAAACTGGATATTTTGTGTTTTTAACATCAGTAGTCAGTAATGAATAATCTCTTCTTATGTTACTATCATATTTACTAAAAGCAATATAATAATAAATTGCTGTTTGTATATTTTATTTATCTTCCAACAATTTTCCTTTGAACACATGAGAATATTAAGGGTAATAAAAATGATATTTAACAAACTGAGACTACATTGAAGACTGAAAATGATCCACATTACAATGGAGATCAAATAAATAACACAAGTAAAAAATATGTGTGTGTTTAACCTTGATTTTGATAGAAATGTTATTAAATATATCTGGTCACACATTGATAGTACAGTATAGTAGGTAAACAGTAACTCAAAGGTTAAGTCATTTTTTCATAGCCAAATAGTAACACATTTAAAAATGCAATTTCTGACACTAAGCAGTATTTTATTGTTTATCAAGGAAAGATATTATTTTCAATGGCATCTTAAATGACCCTTATGTATATTAATTATTCAATTTTTTATTGATATTTTATATGTTCTTTATTAAAATAGGAGCTGTAGGTTTTTTTTTATTCAAGAGTTGTAGTTTTGTTTTAGTTTCAACTTCATATGATTGAAATAGCATATTGATTCTTAGAATGCTTTTCCATTAATTGTATGGCATTAGCCAGCTTAGCTGGTTGCAATCTGAAAGTGCAGACCAGTTTTATGCTTTAACCTTTTTCTTTAGACAAAGCACAAAAGAAACATGCACCAAAATGCAAACACAACAGTTACTGCGTAAAGTCCTTATAAATATAGTAAGAAGTGACAACACAATGACTGGTCAGAAGTATTGCTCACTTCTACATGACCAGGTCCCATACTGGTTTATTTAGTTAGTAAGAACAATGGGAGTACAACCTGTTGATTGTGAAAAATATCTATCTATCTATCTATCTATCTATCTATCAATCATCTATCTATCTATCTATCTATCTATCTATCTATCTATCTATCTAGCCTATCTAGTCTATCCATCCATCTATTTATCTATCCATGGAGACAAGGGTTCTGACCAATTGTGGATGTCCTATGATTAGACAAATTATTTGTCATATTTGTATACAGGCATATAAGAACTCACAAGAACTCATTTAGTTTATAATTAGATCAGTTATAAAGTTAAGCATGAGGGCAGCAACACATACTACATAAGACATACTAAAAAGTCTGTGAATGAATGTGTGAGCCTATACTTATGATAAACCATGCTAATTTACTTTAAAACAGCTCTTACTATGGTCATTAATTTCCATTTTACTGGAAAGATTTATGTTCTGCTGAGATAATTTGCCTCTTAGTTCTTTTCTGTGGAGTAAACTGCTATTAATCTTTGCAGATAAATTTCTGCCCAGGCAAACAATGCCAAAGCCGACCAAGCATGAAGCTACAAGTCTAGTCTTTCTAGCCAGCAAATTATCTATTTCTGTATAAACTTATTTTACTAAATTTTTATGTAGAATGAAGCTAAACATGTTAGATCTGGTATAATTGCAATAAAATGTTGCACCCGATTATGGTGCATTACAAATAGGGGTCATTCGGTTGGGCACTGCTCTCAATTTACAAGTGCCCTCTGTTAGAGCTTTTCTACCAGTACATACTACAAAAAAGCCAATACCAATAACATACAGTCTAATAATCCCCCTACAGTGTAGCAGAGATATTTATTTGCTCTATATAAATAATTTAAAAAAGGATAAAAATGGATATGTAAAGGTGTGTAGTATGGCATTGAAATTAATGTTTTTGTAGTGCAGTTTTATTAATGACTACAGTAATGTTGAGTCAAGCAAAATGTAAAATAATAATTTAAACTTTGCAGCATGAAGGGGTTAAAACTTCAGAACTCAGTGTTTCTCATGGCTTGGTATTCTCAAGACGCTTGCAGAACGTTTTGCTGTAAACATTAGTGAAGCAGTATTTAACGCTCCCGCTCATGCGCTCACTCCACTAGATGTAGGCTTTTTGTACACGTTGGGTAGGTCTCATATTACAAGTTGAAAGTAAAAAGTTTTTGCTAACAAACTAGTCCGATGCGCACAAAAAGCCAAAGTTAGAATATCGCAAACACTTTAAAAGATTCCCCCATAGTAGTCAATGGAGCAAAAAAAGTGGGAAAAACTAAAACCCTACTCGTACGGAAATCCGATCTCTTGTTCTCAAGTGCTTTAACCTAACATAAAAAATATTCATATTTCAAATTCCAATGTTCTTCACATAGCAGAATATGTTCTATTTATATATATTCATATATCTGATGGTATTTTGGTACAATATATATCAATACCTATATATGTACATGATTTTATATAGTTATAGATATATAAATAAATATCTAAGAATATATGTTTATAAATACATAGACAATATTTTGTTAAATATTTACAATAAATACACAGTATAACACCTTACTAAATATGGATATTGCATAAATATGCTTGATGTTTTCATCTACTTGCCTGCAAAGGGCTCATATATTTATGTATTTATGTGTTTATATGTGTATATATGTCTGTAAATACATATATACACATATAAATACATAAATACATATGCACACATATAAACATAAATATATATACATTTTTAGATATGTATATGTATGTATCTCAATTTTAAAGCCCTTTGCCTGCCTTTTTTCTGACACCTGAGACCTCATATCGTTGAGCCCTTTATAACTTTTTTGTGCAATTTTTTAAAAATATTTTTTATTAGATAGTGTTATTATGATTGTAATTATACTGTGAAAGAATCATCCAACATAAAAGTAACATTAGGTGCAATAACCAGGAGGTCCCTGTATCTAGCCATTTTTTGCAATCTGGACACAATCGGCTAGATTACGAGTTTTTCGTTATAAGTGAAACAGCAGCGATATGCTTCATAACGCTGCTTTTTCTCTAGCGCTGTCTTGTCGGTATAGGTGTACTTCACACCTTTTTGGCCGTCACGCAACATCAGTACCGCACTTTTAAAAAAGTCCTTTTTCAATGGGACTCCTATAGCACCAGTATTACGAGCTTGCCTGGGAGGCCAAAAAGGGAGCGGTACACCCTTTACTGACAAGATTTCGTACCACCATCTAAAGTCAGTAGTTATGAGTTCTGTAACATAAAACTCATAACTAAACTGCTAAAAAGTACAATAAACACACATAAACTACCTATTAACCCCTAAACTAAGGCCCTCCCGCATCTCAAACACTAAAATAAAATTATTAACCCCTAATCTGTTGCTCCGGACATCGCCCCCACTAAAAAAATGTATTAACCCCTATTCTGCCACTCCCCAACATCGTCACAACTATAATAAACCTATTAACCCCTAAACCGCCGCCCTCCCGTATCGCAAACACTAAAATAAAATTATTAACCCCTAATCTGCCATCCGCCAACACCGCCGCTATAATAAACCTATTAACCACTAAACCACAAGCCCCCCACAACAAAATATACTAAAATAAATTATTAACCCCTAAACCTCTGACTTCCCACATCACTAACTCTACATAAATATATTAACCCCTAATCCTAAACCTAATATAACCCTAACCCTAAGTCTAACCCTAACCCTAACGTAACCCTAAGCTTAACACCCCCTAACTTAAATATAATTAAAATAAATCTAAATAAACCTTACAAATATTAACTAAATAATTCCTATTTAAAACTAAATACATACTTACCTGTAAAAGGAAACCTAAGCTAGCTACAAAATAACTAATAGTTATATTGTAGCTATCATGCTGATGACGTTACTTAAAGGGAACCTTCATTTTCCAGCGACGACCATAAGAAGAGGATGCTCCACGCCGGATGTCTTGAAGATGGACCCGCTCTGCACCGGATGGATGAAGATAGAAGATGCCGTCTGGATGAAGACCTTTTTTCCGCTTGGATGAGGACTTTGCCAGGTGGATAAAGATTGAAGAGGCTGCATGGATGAAGACTTCTTGCTGCTTGGATGAGAAATTCACCGGCTGGATGAGTATGAATGTCCCAACTTCGATAACTGTAAATGGATCGTCGGGGGTTAGTGTTATGTTTTTTTAAGTTTTTTTTGGGTGGGTTTTTTTTTAGGTTAGGGTTTTGGGCAATGTAAAAGAGCTAAATGCCATTTTAAGGGCATTGCCCAGGGCAATGTTTAGCTTAGGTTTATTTGGGTGGGTGGTGTGTTTTACTGTTGGGGGTGTTTGTATTTTTTTACATGTAAAAGAGCTGATTTTTTTGGGGCAATGCCCTCGCAAAAGGCCCTTTTAAGGGTCATTGTCAGTTTAGTGTAGGCTAGGTTTTTTTTAATTTTGGGGAATTTTTTATTTTGATAGGGCTATTAGATTAGGAGTAATTTGTTTTTATTTTTGATAATGTGGTTTTTTATTTTTTTGTAATTTATTGTTAATTTTATTTTGTAAGTTAGAAAATTGTATTTTAATAATTTAATTTATTTTATTGTAATGTTAGTTTTTAGTGTAAGGTAGCTTAGGTTTTATTTTACAGGTGACTTTGTATTTATTTTAACTAGGTAGCTAGTAAATAGTTAATAATTATTTACTAACTAGTCTACCTAGTAAAAAATAAATACAAACTTACCTGTGAAATAAGAAAAAACTAAGATAGCTACAATATAACTATTAGTTATATTGCAGCTAGCTTAGGTTTTTTTTTTACAGGTAATATGTATTTAGTTTTAAATAGGAATTATTTAGTTAATAATTATAAGGTTTATTTAGATTTAATATAATTATATTTAAGTTAGGGGGTGTTAAGGTTATGTTAGGGTTAGGCTTAGGTTTAGGGTTCGTTAGGGTTAGATTTAGGGGTTAATAATTTTAGTATAGTGGCGGCGACATTGGGGGCAGCAGATTAGGGGTTAATAACTGTAATGTAGGTGGCGGCGATGTTAGGGGCAGCAGATTAGGGGTTAATAACAGTCGGCTAGATTTGGAGTTTTGTCGTTAACGACCCAAAAAACTAACGCCGGCTTTTTTCTGGCCGCACCATAAAAATAACTCTGGTATTGAGAGTCCACAGAATGGCTGCATTAGGCTCCAAAAAAGGAGCGTAGAGCATTTTTAACGCAGCTTCAACTCTCGATACCAGAGTTGCTTACGGACGTGGCCAGCCTCAAAAACGTGCTCGTGCACGATTCCCCCATAGGAAACCTATGAAAACCTAACACCTGCAAAAAAGCCGCGTTCAGCTCCTAACGCAGCCCCATTGTTTGCTATGCGGTAACCCTTCCTACGTCTGCACTTAACACTCTAACATGTACCCCGAGTCTAAACACCCCTAACCTTACACTTATTAACCCCTAATCTGCCGCCCCCACTATCGCTGACCCCTGCATATTATTATTAACCCCTAATCTTCTGCTCCGTAAACCGCCGCTACTTACATTATCCCTATGTACCCCTAATCTGGTTCCCTAACATCGCCGACCCCTATATTATATTTATTAACCCCTAATCTGCCCCCCACAACGTCGCCTCCACCTGCCTACACTTATTAACCCCTAATCTGCCGAGCGGACCTGAGCGCTACTATAATAAAGTTATTAACCCCTAATCCGCCTCACTAACCCTATAATAAATAGTATTAACCCCTAATCTGCCCTCCCTAACATCGCCGACACCTAACTTCAATTATTAACCCCTAATCTGCCAACCGGAGCTCACCGCTATTCTAATAAATGTATTAACCCCTAAAGCTAAGTCTAACCCTAACACTAACACCCCCCTAAGTTAAATATAATTTACATCTAACGAAATTAATTAACTCTTATTAAAAAAATTACTCCTATTTAAAGCTAAATACTTACCTGTAAAATAAATCCTAATATAGCTACAATATAAATTATAATTATATTATAGCTATTTTAGGATTAATATTTATTTTACAGGTAACTTTGTATTTATTTTAACCAGGTACAATAGCTATTAAATAGTTAAGAACTATTTAATAGCTAAAATAGTTAAAATAATTACAAATTTACCTGTAAAAGAAATCCTAACCTAAGTTACAATTAAAACTAACACTATACTATCAATACATTAATTAAATAAACTACCTACAATTACCTACAATTAACCTAACACTACACTATCAATAAATTAATTAAATAAACTACCTACAATTACCTACAATTAACCTAACACTACACTATCAATAAATTAATTAAATACAATTCCTACAAATAAATACAATTAAATAAACTTGCTAAAGTACAAAAAATAAAAAAGAACTAAGTTACAAAAAATAAAAAAATATTTACAAACATAAGAAAAATATTACAACAATTTTAAACTAATTACACCTACTCTAAGCCCCCTAATAAAATAACAAAGCCCCCCAAAATAACAAAATGCCCTACCCTATTCTAAATAACTAAAGTTCAAAGCTCTTTTACCTTACCAGCCCTGAACAGGGCCCTTTGCGGGGCATGCCCCAAGAAGTTCAGCTCTTTTGCCTGTAAAAAAAAACATACAATACCCCCCCCAACATTACAACCCACCACCCACATACCCCTAATCTAACCCAAACCCCCCTTAAATAAACCTAACACTAAGCCCCTGAAGATCTTCCTACCTTGTCTTCACCATACCAGGTTCACCGATTCGTCCTGAAGAGCTCCTCCGATGTCCTAATCCAAGCCCAAGCGGGGGACTGAAGAGGTCCATGATCCGGCTGAAGTCTTCATCCAAGCGGGAGCTGAAGAGGTCCATGATCCGGATGAAGTCTTCATCCAAGCGGGAGCTGAAGAGGTCCATGATCCGGATGAAGTCTTCTATCAACGGCATCTTCAATCTTCTTTCTTCCGGATCCATCTTGCAGACCTCCGACGCAGAACATCCTGCTGGCCCGACGGACTAACGACGAATGACAGTTCCTTTAAGGGACGTCATCCAAGATGGCGTCCCTCGAATTCCGATTGGCTGATAGGATTCTATCAGCCAATCGGAATTAAGGTAGGAATATTCTGATTGGCTGATGGAATCAGCCAATCAGAATCAAGTTCAATCCGATTGGCTGATCCAATCAGCCAATCAGATTGAGCTTGCATTCTATTGGCTGATTGGAACTGCTTTGACGTGCTCGTGCCCGATTTCCCCATAGACATCAATGGGGAGAGCCGGCAAAAAAAAAAACTAACACCTGCGATTGCGGAAACAAAAGCTCCGTAACGCAGCCCCATTGATATCTATGAGGGAAAAAAAAGTTACGTTTAAACCTAACACCCTAACATAAACCCCCAAGTTTAAACACCCCTAATCTGCTGCCTCTGATATTTTTCTTATGTTTGTAAATATTTTTTTATTTTTTGTAACTTAGTTCTTTTTTATTTTTTGTACTTTAGCAAGTAATGCTGGGAGTAAACCAATACTCAGTTTTGAAGCAATATGCTAGAGATTCTTGTTAGGTTGGAACACATGGTTATGTAACACATTGGTTTGTTTGTTTACAAATGTTTATTCCGTAATGAATGCAATGATACATGTATGCTGTTTCAGCTTTATGTAAAGTATTATAAAGTAAACATGTTTCTTAAATAATAACAAATTAAATGGAAAAAAAATTGTATTCTCTACCTAAATCATGAAAGAAACCTTTTTGGTTTCATGTCCCTTCAAGGTAGTAAAAGGAGCACATTTTCAAAGTTACTTTTAGAGCAAAAATATGCAAACCAAATGATAAATACACATAGCAAAGTTATTTTATTTAATTTAAACATTTTATTTATAGTTTGCCTTTTATTTCTATTTAAAAATTGAATATTGTGCTGTACTTTGTAGTACCCTTGGTATTAAAGTGACATTAGACTGCTGGGTACAACTACAGTAGCATGGTAACTACTGACCATGCTACTGCTTTACCTCATATACCTGCAGCTCTCTTTAAAGATGTTCTCTCATTTATAATCAGAACAGAATCCAGCTGGTAAAGCTCTGCATTTTATACTGGGTGCTGCCATCTTGTATCTCGCGTATTGCTGCTTCCTGTGATAGGAGCAGTGCACTTTCACAGATCTGTAATGTTACCGGCTTTTTGACAGCTGTACCTTTCACTTATGTTTAGCTCACATAAAAGAGAGCAGAAGTGTTACATGTTTTTTCAGCTTTTTTTACACAGTTTAAAAGTTATATAACAAATATAAGTTTAAGGATGGCTACATCCAGTGTGAAGATGCAGAGCTTCACTAACTAAAAATTATAAGAGAAAAAATAAGAGAATGGCTTTGACCATAGCTGCAGGCACAGGAGAAAAAAATAACAGTATGGTGAATAGTAACCCTGCTACTGTAGTTGTACCCAGAAGTTTAATGTCCCTTTAATGCTTGCACATCTAACACCTACCAATACTTAACAGCGCTATGGAAAATAAATTGAATTGTCACATCGGCTTGAAATATGTGCACTTCCTATTCAAAATTACACATAGTAAAAAAATAACATACGCAGTGGCGTCACTAGGGGGGTGCGGGGGGTGCGGGCCGCACCTGGGTGACACCCTCCAGGGGGTGACACCAAAAAAATATATATATATTTTTTTTAAATTTTATTGAAATTCAAAGAAATACATAGTTGAGATGCATAGATTTTTTTTTTATTAGAGGGGCTGGCATTTGTGAACATTAGTGGGACTGGGGAAGTTGTAGACACACAATTTTTTTGCCCCTTGAGCCAGTACTGCAATTTCAACAAATAGTTTTCCCAGCTGCTTTTGCTTGTTTGTACTTTGCTTCTCCCCTGCCCAATTTCTCTATGAATGTTGTGGGCATGCCGTGGGGCTTGCAAAGTTGAGCTGCTAGCCTAAACCTGTTTGCCTATCTGTGCTCACTGCTCTGTGACATGTGGAGCAGTGGAGTCACTCACTGCTGTGCTGTCTCTCTAAACGGGAACTGGGAAATCGTGAGGGGATGCCTGGCACCTGACCGCATGACTGTTTGACACTGTCTCTAAAGTGAAGGAGCCACGTATGATGCCCGCCAGACCTTTACGGTTACGGTACACTAAGTGCACACTGAACAGGTAGGAGGGCGGGTGGTGGTCTGGGGGTGAGCAGAGTGCAAAGGTGATTGGCCATAAGAAGCGGTAGGCACGCGGCCCAGGGCTGTGCACTGACAGACTTGGAACAGAGTCAGAGAGCAGAATTTTCATAGTTTGCGCACCTAAACATTTTCTTCAGTGATTTATTTTAGAGTGCTCTGTTTTTCTTTCATTTGATGCTCTGCTGAGCCAGGGAGCAGCCCTAAAGCATGAGCTTTATAATTAATGCAGTGCAGTTTACATATTTTGTATGTGTGTGTCTGAGTTTTTGTGTGTGTGTGTCAGTGTTTTTGTGTGTGTGTCTGAGTGTGTTTCCGAGTGTTTGTGTGTGCATTTGAGTATGTTTTTAAGTGTGTCTGAGTGTTTGTATGTGTGTGTGCCTGTGTTTTTGTGTGTTTCTGCTTTCTGGGGGGGGGGTGACACCATAACTTACCGCACCGGGTGACACCAACCCTAGTGACGCCACTGAACATACGGCTAGATTACGAGTTTTGCGTTAAGCTGAAAAAGGAGTGTTAACAGGTCCTAACGCTGCTTTTTCACTACCGCTGCTATTACGAGTCCTGCAGGTTTAGGGGCACCGCAAACCTTTTTGGCCTTACCGCAAACCGACTTACGTAAACTTCGTAAACCCTTTTTTCCATGAGACTTCCATAGCGCTGGTATTACGAGTCTGTCCTGGGAGGCCAAAAGGTGAGCGGTACAACCTCTACCTCCAAGATTCCTAACGCATTCTAAAATCAGTAGTTATGAGTTTTACACTACAACGCTGTAGCATAAAACTCATAACTAAAGTGCTAAAAAGTACACTAACACCCATAAACTACCTATTAACCCCTAAACCGAGGCCCTCCCGCATCGCAAACACTATAAAAAAATGAAAACCCCTAATCTGCCGCTCTGGACATCGCCACCACTAGAATAAACATATTAACCCCTAAACCGCCGCACTCCCGCCTCGCAAACACTAGTTAAATATTATTAACCCCTAATCTGCCACCCCTAACATCGCCGCCACCTACATTATACTTATTAACCCCTAATCTTCCGCTCCGGACATTGCCACAACCTACATTATATTTATTAACCCCTAATCTGCTGCCCCAAAATCGCTGCCACCTACCTATATTTATTAACCCCTAATCTGCCGTCCCCAACGTCGCCACCACTATTCTAAATTTATTAACTCTTTAAATTTAAGAATAACCCTAACACCCCCTAACTTAAATATAATTTAAATAAATCTAAATAAAACCTACTATTAATAACTAAATTATTCCTATTTAAAACGAAATACTTACCTATAAAATAAACCCTAAGATAGCTACAATATAACTAAGAGTTACATTGTAGCTAGCTTAGGGTTTATTTTTATTTTACAGGCAAGTTTGTATTTATTTTACCTAGGTAGAATAGTTACTAAATAGTTATTAACTATTTAATAACTACCTAGCTAAAATAAATACAAATTTACCTGTAAAATAAAACCTAACCTAAGTTACAGTAACACCTAACCTAACCCTACAATTAAATAAATTACCTACATTAAATACAATTAAATAAATTAAATTAGCTAACTCAAAAAAACAAACAAACAAACACTAAATTACGGAAAATAAAAAACAAATTACAGATCTTTAAACTAATTACACCTAATCTAATAGCCCTATTAAAATAAAAAAAAGCCCCCACCAAATAAAAAAAAACCCTAGCCTAAACTAAACTATCAATAGCCCTTAAAAGGGCCTTTGCGGGACATTGCCCCAAAGAAATCAGCTCTTTTACCTGTAAAAAAAAATACAAACAACCCCCCCAACAGTAAAACCCACCACCCACACAACCAACACCCCAAATAAAAGCCTAACTAAAAAAAACTAAGCTCCCCATTGCCCTGAAAAGGGCATTTGGATGGTCATTGCCTTTAAAAGGGCATTTAGCTCTATTGCAGGCCCAAAGCCCTAACCTATAAAATAAACCCACCCAATACACCCTTAAAAAAATCCTAACACTAACCCTCGAAGATTCACTTACCGGGAGAAGTCTTCCAAGCGGCAAGATGTCCTCAACACAGCCAGCAGAAGTGGTCCTCCAGAGGGGCAGAAGTGGTCCTCCAGATGGGCAGAAGTCTTCATCCAGACTGCATCTTCTATCTTCATCCTTCCGGCGCGGAGCGGGTCCATCTTCAAGACATCTGATGCGGAGCATCCTCTTCATCCGACGGACTAACGATGACTGAAGGTACCTTTAAATGACATCATCCAAGATGGCATTCCTTAGATTCCGATTGGCTGATAGAATTCTATCAGCCAATCAGAATTAAGGTAGAAAAAATCCTATTGGCTGATGCAATCAGCCAATTGGATTGAGCTGGCATTCTATTGGCTGTTCCAATCAGCCAATAGAATGCAAGCTCAATCCTATTGGCTGATTGGATCAGCCAATAGGATGGAAGTTCAATCCTATTGGCTGATTGGATCAGCCAATAGGATTTTTTCTACCTTAATTCCGATTGGTGATGGAATTCTATCAGTCAATCGGAATCTAAGGGACGCCATCTTGGATGACGTCACTTAAAGTGATATTCATTCCGAAGAAGACGCCGTTTGTTGATGTATGAATAAAGTCATTGTATTCAAATTTACAAATCCTGAGAGTGCCTTCTTGACACGGATCTACCTAGCTACATTTTGAGGATTGCACCCAGGTCTACTATACACCACCCTGGTTGGAGTGCTGGGCCACAGGCTAATTGTTATACTATATATATATATATATATATATATATATATATATATATATATATATATATATATATATATCAACCAAAAAATATGCACTTTCAGGGCTTTTTGAAGTGAAGTAACAAAATTACTTTATTTGGAACGTTTTCGGGGATCTTGTCCCCTTCGTCAGCTTAAAACAACAGTGAATGTGTCAAACATTTATAGTGTGCATAACAAACAATAAACTCATACCCAGCTCAAACAGTGATGCCAAACGTCCGCCATGGAACGCTGCTTGCGTTCCAATGACTAGCTAGACTGGAAGTAGTGCGTACGTCACTTCCGGTTTCGTACTTCTATGCAAAATATTGTGATCAATGTATCACTCTTTATCATGTGTGCATAATTGTGGAAAAACATATTTAACAATTAAGGGACTTTATTACAACAGTGATATCCTCATTTTTGTGTGGAAAAAATGTGTACAATTATATTTACACTTAAACGTTGTCATGGCAACTTGTCAAGCTCCCAGTTGTCATAGATACTTATATACAAAAGGTAAGGTTTAACCAGGGAGATTCAACTGCTTACTCAGACGTGTGACAGAATTCTATTCAAGCACAGTGTTGTAGCATATATAATGCCTAAAATATCTTCATTCAAATGTGTAGAAAGTATGCAAAAAAATACGTGTATAATTACACATTCGCTTAAGCGTTGTCATGGTAATTTGCCAAATTTCCAGTAACCATATGTGTATTTATGCAACTGGCAAGATTTTATATGTGGGGCTTAGATTGCTAACATAAAGACATGTACAAAGGTTCTATTTGACCACAGTATTCAAACTTTGACTCCCAAAGTCCATGGTGATGTGTTATTTTGGGTTAGATCTATACCTTAAACCAACGCTACACTGGGGTCTTCAGTGTGCGGCAAATCTATTCTCATCAAGCAGATTATGGGATGTCATGGCACCTTTATGTCAGTTATATATTATACAACGTAAATAAAACCTAAGCCACATCCCTCACAGGAAATAGATACATTACCAAATACAACACTAATGGCATTAAAATACATGACATTTTAAACCACACTATTTACAACCAAAGAAAAAAAGGGGAACATAACGTGCATACATACAATGCACATATAGACTGTATTGCCATATACGGATAACAAATGTTGCTACACTTGCAGTCATACTTTGCCCGCATACCTCAATTAGACAGGTAAACCTCAACTATTATGGGAACAGATAAGATATTACATACATCCAAATTTCATGGGTATCAGAACATACAACATCGCTCAACAGGCATTATGACCAGCATCTATACCCAATACATTCACAGAAGAGCTGTAACTCAGTATACATATGGAATGTCCATTATCTCTCTCCTCCGTATGGCACTCATTCTCAATCTGAGCACCCTTTATCAACAACTACATACAGTATAGCTGGTTACATATAAAACAGGAGCATTTTAACATATTTTAAATCACAAAATACAGCTTTAGATGTGATTTACTAGCTAATATCCCAGTATTTGTTTAATTTACAAGCAAACATACCAGCATTTGCTAGAAATAAAGAATCATTTTCTCTAACATTTAGTGCCAGATTACAAGTGGATTGCTATTTAACATGCATTTAGGCATGTACAGAATATGTATGTATCTCTGTGTTAAAGCCCTTTTTTTCTAATATCTCAGACCTCATATCTTGGAGCCCTTATAACTTTTTTGTGTAATTGTGTTTTAATAATTTGTATTACATAGTCTTATTACAAGTGTAAGTGTACTTTGTTATCTATAAAAAAAATATTGAAGTAAAACTTATAAGACATTACATAATTTAAATTTACAAAAAATCACAGATTTGGTACAAAGAGGAGAAGATAAATATGAGTGTTAGACTTTATTATTACATCAAATATTCTCCTGAGTTCCCCAGTGTTATATTCCACTTAAATCTCCACATAACAATTTACTTAAAGGGATAGTAAACACCAACAATGTTATTATTTAAAAAGATAGATAATCCCATTATTTACCATACCCAGTTTTGCATAAACAGCACTATTATAGAAATATACTTTTTACCTCTGTAATAACCTTGTATCTAAGCTTCTGCTGACTGCCTCCTTATCTCAGCTAATTTGACAGACTTGCATTTCAGGCAATTTGTGCTGACTCTTAAATAACTCCACGTACACGAGCGCATGTTATCTATATCAAACACATGAACTAACGCCCTCTAGCTGTGAAAAACTGTCAAATGCATTCAGCTAAGAGGCAACCTTCAAGGGCTTAGAAATTAGCATATGAGCCTACCTAGGTTTATCTTTCAACTAAGAATAACAATGAACAAAGCAAATTTGATGATAAATGTAACATAGATAGTTGTTTAAAATTGCATGCCCTATCTGAATCATGAAAGTTTAATTTGGACTTTACTATCCCTTTAACCTTTAATACTTAATTTTCTTTATATAAAATAATAAAATAACAATAAGAGGGAAAAAAATAATAATTCTATACCCTGTAAGGTACAGCCATAAGGTGATATCTGTATTTCTAATCTGATAAATTAACTGATTTTGAGATGGTTCAGGTAATGTTTTAATAAATATTAACCATTTTCCAAAAAATGTATATATTTGTTGTTCTTTATGTAGCGAAACAATTTACCCGGAGCTTTGAGGAGGCGCTAACCCAATGCTCGTTAACTTCAATTGCACTCATGAGATCATGTTTACTTTCAACCTGTAATACAAGTGGAAAACCCGACATGTGCAAACACCTGAGATAAATCTCTTTTCACTTGCATCTGTTCTTTAACTGTTAGGGCTCCACTCATAATCTGGCCCTTAGTTTTTCAAAGCAAGGAAACGTGGATAGCTTAAATCTTATTAACACCAATTTTAAGCAAATACACTTAAAAATACATGGTAAAGCTTTTTAATCAACCTGCAAGCTTAACCATTTCCAGTCCTATGTCGGAATATATCCGACAAAGGGTTTTACTGCTTGTGGTACAATGTCGGATATATTATGACATAGGACCAGAAAGGTGACAAAGTTCCCAGTTACATTACCAGTGATCGGTGCTTAGCTAGGCAAGATGTAGTGCTGTGCACTGATCACTGGTACTAGACTGACACCGCAAGCAGGGGGACCGCTGCAGGAAGCGGAACGACCCAGACGGCACTGGCCAGCAGCCATAAGAGATTCCCCGCTGTCCTGGCTGAATGGGGAGAAATGAGAGGTCGGGAGGGAGGACCCGGGAGGGTGGAGCCTGGCAGCAAAACCCTGATGTTTGCAAGGGATCTGGATATGCTGAGTGGCTGAGCCTTATAATATGCTATCCAAACAACAACAAAAAGAACAAAACAAGGTTGTTCCAGCCTCCAAAATATTCTTAAAAACGACCTTTATTCTTTTACATAGGGTCTATAGAAAAAAGAATTACAACGTTTCAGGCCTACTATAGGCCCTTAGTCAAGAATATTTTGGAGGCTTGAACAACCTTTTTTTGTTGTTTGGATATATAGGACTCTAGTGGAGTCCTATATACATAGATAGATAGATAGATAGATAGATAGATAGATAGATAGATAGATAACAGTAGCGAAGATGTGCACTCTCACTTAATAACAACTGCCAGGGTGCTAGTAAAAATCAATATAGAAAAAAGAAACAAACTTGCACTCGCTGGTCTTTTTAGTGAAATAATTTACTGAAAAATTGTGACGTTTCGAGGACAAAAAATCCCCTTCCTCAGACAATGTGTTTAACAAACAATAGTGACTTTATACACTGTGTAAACCCAAACCCCTCCCCTCAATTAGACAAAAAAACGCCAAATTGGTAACCATGGTGACCACTGAGTCACATTGTACACAACAAGTGTTTATCATATAAAATATGTGCTCTCGTATAAACATATTTAAAGATGAGCCATCCTGGCTCTGACATAACAGTGACAGCCCAAGTGCGCATTAGGGAAATAGATAGATAGATAGATAGATAGATAGATAGATAGATTAATAATAATAATGTGACACATCACTTTCCCATAATAAAATAACTGCACACTTTCCCATCTGTATCTCTAAGGCTGATTGTAAAATAAATAAGACCTGCTGGCGCACTTAATAAAAATGAATAGGACCGGAAAGGGTTAATATTTTATATTTTGTGACATAAATAAATGACAATTCAGATTAGGAATATTTACAATCACTTATTTGTTTTTCGTTTATTATTTAGAACCATTAAAGGGCCACTGTAAGTAAATATTTTCTATGCCTGTTACTAACTAACTACCCCAAATACGCTTTTTATCAATAGCATTTCATTAACATATCTCTACCGTATGTCAGAAATCTTGTCTGCAAATTTAATTGTTTTCCAAACCCACTTCGCGGGTATCCTTTGCTCTGTACCAATCCGTTTACAATACCTAGGTTTCAAAATGGCGCTTTAAACACAAAGTTATTGGTTTAAGTATTTTGAACATGCAGTGCTGAAAATAGTGGGCAGGATAACGTGACATCATCGGCGAATAAAAGATATAACTTTTAGAACGTTATGAAACTTCGTTTTGGAGAAAATATAGGTCAGTAGGTTTTAATTAATGTTTATTAACTTTAATATGTTAGTTGTTTAGCTTAAAAATTATAACAGAAAGTAATCCTTTAAGTGATTTGTGGATTACATTTTAAACTGAAATTCAGACATCTGTTCTTAGCTCCAAAAAAAGGGCTAAGACCAGAAGCCTCTCTAAATTGCCCATAATTTATTGTCCGTTAATCTGTCGGAGTTAAAAAATCAACCTCAGTTTAATGCTCAAGCTTCTAAACCAGCAGCTGTACAATTTATTCACTTTCTATTTTTTATGACTTAATAATGACAATGATTAATGTTTTTATGAAGAAATAAATATTCATTAAAGAGAGTTGGATTAAAAATATGCCCCTTCCAAAAACCTCTACATGGGAGATTTATTTGGAAGGAGACAGAAATGTGCCTATAACCATATCCTATGACAATTTAATAGCTGAGCTAAATTAAACCAGTAGCAATAGTTGCTTGTATTCACAGCAATCAATATAATTAAAGTCAGTGTCTGTTTCAATAATATCAAATATATGTGAAAGAACAAGTGATTAGTTATGGATATAAATTAGATTACAATAACGCACATAAAAATCTTGAAGTGACATCAGAAGGACATTGTTCGTTGGAGGAAAATCTTCTGCAGGGTCAATGCTTTCTAACCATTGTAACTATTAAAGGTACTTAAATTTAGCCCAAGAAATCACTCACTAGCAGTGATTTAAATGTTATATGACCCTTTATGTAGCTACAAACCATTCTTTTGAAATGAAAGCTGATACAAAATTGGGCTGAATCTCTGGTTTGTAAATGAATTAAGAAAATATTATTTTATAGAACTCAAATATTTTGTGCTATTACCTTTAGAAGGGACATATAGGGTCATATAATAAAATGCTGAAACAGTGGACGGTTTTATTATTAAACTGTTGCTTGCTTATAAGTATAGGCTAATTGGCTTAACTGCATTTTCCGCTCAGAAACAGCAGTCCTCTGCAGCTCCTGGGCAGTACTTTAACTATGACTTTGATCACAATCTACTGGAGATTTGTCCTAAAATGGCTTTTTGCTTTCCGACCAAGGACTAGATAATAAGTTGGATTTAACTGTAGCACACAAGAGATATACAGTAATTCTCATTTTTTTAATAGTAGCAATTAGCTCTTATAAAATTAACCAGAGAATAGATCTCTGGTTAATTTTATAAATATGCCCCAAATGACCCCAAGATACAGTGTAGTGTATTTTATTACAAAAATAAATATTAATATATAAATTTTTATTTTTTAATATAATAGCTGCACTAGGCAATAATTTTTGAGGAAAGCTGGCGGGAGTGGGGTGTTAGAAAAAAAAATGGCACTGAAAAGTCTATGGGAACTATGTGTTCCCATTAAATGTATATGTATATTTACATATTAACACATACATACATATATGTATATAAGCATATACATATATATTTACAGGGAACACACAGTTCACATAGAACATAATCAGATATATATAGAAATATATATTTAAAAATAAATTATATATATTTTTTTCTATGTGAAGAATATAGGAATGTAAAATATGCGTAGCGCACTTTGGGTTTTACTCTTTAGGTCTAACGCGGTTTCAGTTTAGCACACGTGAAAACGTAGTTATATTAAGGTGTTATTGAAATATTAGATTTTAAAAAAGTATTAATAATTATTAAAAATCATTATAACATATATTTATATATATATATATATATATATATATATATATATATATGGATCAGTTAGAGTTTTTCACTGTATCTTTAATAATCTGTAATAATTATTAATATTTTTTAATATTGTGTATTTAATATTTCAATAACGCACCTTAAGATAACTACATTTTCATGTGCTTTAACCCAACATTGTATTAGACCTAAAGCGCAAAACACAAAGCGTGTTACGCATATTTTGCATTTCCATGTTCTTCACATAAAAAATCTAATTTTTATTATTAAAAATGTATTTCTATATGAATATATATGATAATGTGTATGTACAATAGATTTCTATACCTATATATCTTACATCTAGGATAGTTTACATTCAAGCAGGGATGCTAAATAGCGTACCCCTTGTGATCTAGCCCTTAGCTGATTTTTGCATTTCTACATTAAAAACAAAAATTCAGGCAACTATTATAGACATCTGTATGGTATCAGAACTGCAATAAAGCAGAACTGATAGTGTAAATACAGTAAAAAGGTCAGCACATATAACTGATATTATAAACATTACTTTAATGTAGTGGAGTTCTTCTGTCACTATTTAATTTTTATTGTGATATTTAGAATGTTACCATTTATATTCTGACATTATAATAGAATGCCCTTTTATAACTCCCCTTCTCAAAATATATAAAAAGTAGAGATTTTGAATATATAGCTACATCTTGAATTCTGGGGACTGTAAATCACAATATTTCACATGCAATTCAAGTGCCATGGTAAATTATTTTGTTTCCTAGTTACATTTATTGAGTAATATCGAAACCTTAATTTGTTTTATGGATTTAAATGACTTGTGTGTTGTGTTGAGCTGTTGTTGAAAATATAATTGAATACCTACATGAGTTGCTTTTTGACCAATGCAAGCTATAAGCTGTTAATAATTGCTAGACGTGCACAGACAAAAAAATAAAATACAATTTTGATAACATTATTTTGTTAATGAAAATTCATTAAATTCATATTTCCTATGAGTAATATCTTCAGGACAGCAGAAGTGCAGCAGTTTCAACAAACATACAATTACATTAAAAGTTGGTGCTACTGCTACAAACTAGCAGAAGTATAAAATTTTTTTTTTTAATTGGCTAAGAACAAAGTGAAGCTTACATTTCTTGTTGAATAAATAGTGTGAATTTGAACTTCTGAGACTTTCCGGCCAGCAGAAAAGCATTCCCTACCTTTAGAGTAATGGTTTTAATGGCATGAACTCTTTCTTTTTTTTTTGCTGTATCATCATTCATTCCTTCAATTATCCTTGAAAAATAACACTAATTTTTAGGTTTTATAACCAATGCAAAGAATACAGAAATCATTTGTTTTTATTTAACCAAATCTGAATGCATATGTCTAGCAATGAACAATATATATTTGAAACGGCACATATTAACCAAACAAGGCATCTACAATCTTTCCAATATCAGCTCCTGATAATTCAGTTTCTGCAAATATGGGAAACGTGTTTTTCGGGTAATCACAATCCAAAGTTTTCAATAAAAGAATTCTCAAAAACATGTTTTAAAATAATTACTTATTGTGATCAAAATTCAACAACAAGTGACATATAAAATGGTCTTTCAAACCTTTTAAGGTTTCATTACAGTTCTATTGAATTAACCCCTTTGTCCAGCGTGTAAGTGGAATCCAAATACATCCTGATAACTGGTAAAAAATATGAATGCTGTTTGTATGTAGGAATAATTTGTATTCTGGGCATATTTGCTCAATGACTTTACACATTTAGGGGCCGAATTATCATTGTGCGAGCGGACATGATCCGATATTGCGGATCATATCCACTGCACATCGATAAATGCAGACAGCATACACTCTCAGCATTTACCATTGCATCAGCAGTTCTTGTGAACTGCTGGTGCAATGCCACCCCCTGCAGATTCACGGCCAATCGGCCGCTAGCAGGGGGTGTCAATCAACCCGATCGTATTCGTTCGGGTTGATTTCTGGCGATGTCTGTCCACGACCTCAGAGCAGGCGGACAGGTTATGAATAATTTGTGTTTCCGGTGAGTCTGAAGGCTTGCTAGAAACACGGGGCATCAAGCTCCATACGGAGCATGATAAATATGCCCCTTAATATTTTAATAGTTGTTATTTTTTTTTTTCATTATTTCTAATAACTTTTTTCCCGACAAGCTGAAAATGCTTTGTGGTGCTGAGAAACGGCCAATAACCCAGTATTGCAATTGTGTTTCAACTAAAAGTATATTTTTTTCAATCTGAAAATCCGTCAAAAACAAATTAACCAATAGATTGTGATCAATCCCTAGATCTTTAAAAGAGTCATGCACCAATTGTGGGAAACTTAATTTAATGGAAAAAAACATTTTGTGTAGTAAAGAAAATCATATGCTTTATAAGAGCTAGAATGTTTTCCATTCCTTGGACACAAACCACTGACTACTGATGAGTTAGATCTGTAGATCTCTATCATTTTGATGTGTGACGTGCTTTACTTTACTGTGTGTGATATTTTGTTGATTTAATTGTATATGTTTTGATGTCATTTACTTAATTTTGAAGTAAATATACAATTGGTTTAGTAATATGTTATACATTTCAGGTTTTTTTAGCACATCCTCAGGGATTTAATGTTTGTTTTTTCTATTTGGAGATTGTTTTTTGAAGAGAAATGTCTTTGGAGGATGCTACATTTATAACTTTGATGATGGTATGTTTTATTTTTGTTTGGTCATCCGTTGCACACCTTTGCTTTAGATCTTAGCTAAATTACATTCTGTTACTATTCATTTGATATTTGGTATTATTTTGTTTGTTGTTGTATCACTTCATTTGTGCTATCCCATAACCATAATAGTTTGGCAGATATAAATTTAACAACTGATAATAAAACCAAAAATCTCCACTAAAGAGACATTTATTATTACATGTTTAGATTTCCCTACCATGCATTAGAAACTTTTAGTTTCATGATGCATTAGAAACTTTTAGTTTCATTTTTAGATTTGCCTACCATGCATTAGAAACTTTTAGTTTCATGTTGCTTTTAGTTTCATAATTAGGGCCTGATGATTAAAAACTCATCGGCATAGAGATATAAGATTTTTTTAATGTTGTTTTTTAATGCATGTGTCTCGCATTCATTTCCAGAAACCTATATAACTAGATAAACAGCTCTCAGGCTAAAATTTGCCTTTTTAAATGTATTTAAGGGACATCACTATACTGGTAAGAGGTCATATAATTTCGCCAGAGTGGAGAGCTTTAGATCATCCGGGCCCTTAGAGAGAAATTAAACATTATAAAAAAAATAAAAACGTTAAATTATGCGTGGTGATTTTTTTTTTTTTTTTGCAGTATACATACATTATTAATTCCCCTTCCATTTTCCTATAATTTAAGTTTAAAATCGGAAGTGCACATGGAATGCTCCACAAGGCTACCCTGCTACATCACCATCTCTAATTGTCTTCAGCAGGAGCATCAGATAAGGAACTGCAAAGCAATGGCAGTTTATGTAAACAAAATGACAATGGCTAGACTTGTCTATTCTAGCAACAAGTTCAAATAAAGCAAGTTATGTTGAGAGCTTGGCCAATGAAAAACTATTTTGGCAAACAAGGTGTTAAAACATTAAAAAAAGTCACACTCCCTTAAAGGACCAGTCAACACAGTAGATTTGCATAATCAACAAATGCAAAGTAACAAAACAAAGCAAAAGCACTTAGTCTGAACTTCAAATGAGTAGTAGATTTTATTTCTGCCAATTTTAAAAGTTATGTCTATTTCCACTGCCCCTGTACCATGTGATAGCCATCTGCCCATCACAAATGCATACACGTATCATGTGACAGCCATAAGCCAATCACAAATGCATACATGATTATTCTGTGAATTCTTGCACATGCTCAGTAGGAGCTGGTGACTCAAAAAGTTCAAATATAAAAAGACTGTGCACATTTTGTAAATGGAAGTAAACTGGAAAGTTGTTTAAAATTGCAGGCTCTATCTCAATAATTAAAGTTTAATTTTGACTTGAGTGACCCTTTAACATGTTATTTTATAGTAAGAAGTTCCAGAAGAAAATTCAATGGTGTTTTCTGTCCCCTTTTAGTATGCTGTATATAAATAAGCCTCTCAGTTAGAGGATAGAAAAAAAGCAATATTTTAAAATAAAATTACAAGCAAAGGTGGGAAAATGAAATAATGTTTGTATATTCCATTATTTGTTAAAAATATGTTTATTTAAACATTTAGGCCTAAATTAACAAGTGGAGTACCAAACAATTAGCACTATTCTATGTTAACAGTCAACAGAGCTTTTATTTTGCACCCATATTACCAAGTCATATTATTCACTTGAGATATAGGGGGGTAGTTATCAAGCCGTCAACCTCAAATACGCTGGAATTCCGCAGCGTATTTGTGGCGAGGCTGATACGCCTTAGTTATCAAAGGCTCGAGACCGGCAAAAGTAGAATTTTGTGACGTAAGCTTCGATTCGCCGGACTCAGTCCGACACAGATCGATTCTTACTTCACTCCAGATGTTCCGCACACAAGTGCGGCACATTCTCACTACTTTTGCTAGTTATCAAATGACTAGCAGGTACGCTCGGCACTTTTACGGCCCAGCGTACCTGGTTTTCAATCCGCCGCCCCTGGAGGTGGCGGATCCCATAGGAATCAATGGGAGTCTGACCATAGCGAAAGTACAAGTTCGCTGCTGCCAGACATCCCATTGATTTATATGGGAGCTGTCTGCACCTAACACCCTAACATGTACCCCGAGTCTAAACACCACTAATCTGTCCCCCCTACACCGCCGCAACTAAATAAAGTTATTACCCCCTAAACCGCCGCTCCCGGAGCCCACCGCAAGCTACTCTATACATATTAACCCCTAAACCGTCGCTCCTGGAGCCCACCGCAACTATAATAAATGTATTAACCCCTAAACCGCCGCTCCCTGAACCCGCCGCAACCTATATTAAATGTATTAACCCCTATCCTGCCCCCCTACACCGTCGCCACCTATAATAAATGTATTAACCCCTATCCTGCCCCCCTACACCGTCGCCACCTATAATAAATGTATTAACCCCTATCCTGCCCCCCCTACACCGTCGCCACCTATAATAAATGTATTAACCCCTATCCTGCCCCCCCTACACCGTCGTCACCTATAATAAATGTATTAACCCCTAATCTGCCCCCCCTACACCGTCGCCACCTATAATAAATTTATTAACCCCTATCCTGCCCCCCACTACGCCGCCGCCACTGTAATAAAATTATTAACCCCTAAACCTAAGTCTAACCCTAACGCCCCCCTAACTTAAATATTAATTAAATAAATCTAAATAATATTTTTATTATTAACTAAATTAATCCTATTTAAAACTAAATACTTACCTTTAAAATAAACCCTAATATAGCTACAATATAAATAATAATTATATTCTAGCTATCTATTTATTTTTATTTTACAGGCAACTGTTCCGATCAGCCAATAGAATGCGAGCTCAATCTGATTGGCTGATTGGATCAGCCAATCGGATTGAACTTGAATCTGATTGGCTGATTCCATCAGCCAATCAGATTTTTCCTACCTTAATTCCGATTGGCTGATAGAATCCTATCAAACAATCGGAATTGAAGGGACGCCATCTTGGATGACGTCCCTTAAAGGAGCCTTCATTCATCGGTAGTTCGTCGGGAAAGGAGGATGTTCCGCGTCGGCGGGATGAACATTCAAGACCCGGCTTCGACGATGACCTCGCCCGGATAGAAGACTTCTTCAGCGCCTCTTGGAAGATGACCTCGCCCGGATGGAAGATTTCTTCAGCGCCGCTTGGAGAATCACTTCATCGGATGGAAGATTTCTTCAGCGCCCCTTGGAGGATAACTTCTGCCGGTCTGGATGTCCTCTTCAGTTCCATCGGTGGCTCGGCTGAGTGAAGAAACTAAAGGTAGGATGATCTTCAGGGGATTAGTGTTAGGTTATTTTAAGGGGGGTTTGGGTTAGATTAGGGGTATGTGGGTGGTGGGTTTTAATGTTGGGGGGGTTGTATTTTTCTTTTACAGGCAAAAGAGCTGAACTTTGGGGCATGCCCCCACAAAAGGCCCTTTTAAGGGCTGGTAAGGTAAAAGAGCTTTGAACTTTATTTAATGTAGAATAGGGTAGGGCATTTTTTTATTTTGGGGGGGTTTGTTATTTTATTAGGGGGCTTAGATTAGGTGTAAGTAGCTTAAAATTGTTGTAATATGTTTTTAGATGTTTGTAACTTATTTTTTTTATTTTTTGTAACTTATTTTTTTTATTTTTTGTACTTTAGTTAGTTTATATCATTGTATTTAATTGTAGTTATTTGCAGGTAGTTTATTTAATTTATTTAATGATAGTGTAGTGTTAGGTTTAATTGTAAATTAGGTTAGGATTTATTTTACAGGTAATTTTGTATTTCTTTTAGCTAGGTAGTTATTAAATAGTTAATAACTATTTAATAACTATTCTAACTAGCTAAAATAAATACAAAGTTACCTGTAAAATAAATATAAATCCTAAGATAGCTCCAATATAATTATTATTTATATTGTAGCTATATTAGGGTTTATTTTACAGGTAAGTATTTAGTTTTAAATAGAAATAATTTATTAAAGTATAGTGTAGTGTTAGGTGTAATTGTAACTTAGGTTAGTTTTTAGTTTACAGGTAAATTTCTCTTTATTTTAGCTAGGTAAGCTATTAAATAGTTAATAACTATTTAATAGCTATTGTACCTAGTTAAAATAAATTGAAATTTGCCTGTAAAATAAAAATAAATCCTAAGATAGCTACAATATAATTATTATTTATATTGTAGCTAGATTAGGGTTTATTTTAAAGGTAAGTATTTAGTTTTAAATAGGATTAACTTAGTTAATAATAGAAATATTATTTAGATTTATTTAATTAATATTTTAGTTAGGGGGGTGTTAGGGTTAGTGTTAGACTTAGGTTTAGGGGTTAATAATTTTATTACAGTGGCGATAGTGTAGTGGGGGGCAGGATAGGGGTTAATAAATTTATTATAGGTTGCGGGGGTCCGGGAGCGGCGGTTTAGGGGTTAAACTATTTATTTATTTGCGGCGAGGTGCGGGATCAGCAGGATAGGGTTTATAACTTTATTATAGAGGGCGACGGTATAGGGGGGCAGGATAAGGGTTACTAGGTATAATGTAGGTGGCAGCGGTGTCCGGGAGCGGCGGTTTAGGGGTTAATACATTTATAAGACTTGCGGCGGGGTCTAGGAGCGGCGGTTTAGGGGTTAATACATTTATAAGACTTGCGGGGGGGTCTAGGAGCGGCGGTTTAGGGGTTAGTAACTTTATTTAGTTGCGGGGGGCTCCGGGGGCGCCGGTATAGGGGGTAGAACAGTGTAGTTTAGTGTGAGTGCTTAGTGACAGGCTAGCAAGAAAGCTGTCAAACAGCCGAAGAGCAGCGAGATCGGATGAGTGATAACTCTCACAGTCCGCTGCTCATCGCCCCGCGGCTTTTTGACAGCTTTTTTTGATAAGTTAGGCGTATTTTTTCAGGTCCGCGGCGGCGAAGGTAGGCGAGTTTAGGCGGGCGTATTGGGCCGGCGAAGGCAGGAAAGTAGACACGTTGATAACTACCCCCCATAGTTTGTGTAGAATTTATGTAAGATAATATTCAAGAACTAAGCCGAGGATGCACAAGAAGTGGAGATCTTCAAGTAATTCTGTGATATACAAAAAATAATAATAGTTTACTTCAGGACTTAAAAAGTATTACATTTTACAGGGGTATGTTAGATTGTGTTCAAGTGCAATTATTAACTCTGCAACTGTAATAATAGCACAATGATCGCAAATAACGCTCCCTGCGCTATCCATTAAAATTAAAGGGTGCGCTAAAAAGGTTCAGCCACATTAAGATGCTTTGGCTAAAATATTTACCCATCCACTTGTAATACCAGTTGGTGCTTTTTTTTAGCGCAAGATCACATAAAAGATAATGCACCCTGTGCTATCAATTGGACTCCTCTTGCAATTTAACCCTTTATATCAATTTCAATTTTTGTTACTGCCAGTTGGTAAGTTAACAAATAGAATGTTGGTAAGTTAACAAATGGAATATTATCTAACCCTCAATTTAATCTGTTATCTCTTACCTTGAGACACTCCTCTTGTTTGGCCAATTCTTCACAGTCCTTCCTATTAAGACACGGAGACCTGAGAAGAAGTTCCACCTCGGCTATAGATTGCAATAGGCGAGCAATCTCCACTAAGTATGTTGAAGGCACATAGGGGGTTTTCACTTTTATTTCTTCAGGCATTGATCTGGTGCTTTCTTCACGAATAGTTTGCTAGTATAGATAGATAAGTTGTTTTAGTAAATGTTTGTTTTCATTAAACAGAATAATAGAACAAATAAATTAGAATGATTGTATATTTTAAATAATTCAATTGTTTAATTTAAGCAATACTCTCTTATTAAGGTACAATGCATGTTACGATTGTTGTAAATAGTTAATTTAGTGCATACTATACTGATCTTTATTTTATTACCTGAGATAAATACAATTCCTGCATGGTATACTATTAATAAGTAATAGAATAAGGAGAAATATGTTCAAATCAGTTGAGAAAAACAAAGAGCTTGGCTATACTACAACAAAAATTAAAACCATGGTCCAACATTTATTATAAGGGGAGCGGCATATGGGTAGGGGATACTGTTTGTCCGCTGCCCGCTTGTATCATTACACACTCAAGTGAGCATGTAAAGCTCGCCCCTTCTCTCGCATGGCCAATCATGTGAGAGAAGTGCCTGTCATACACCCCTAGCGTGCATGCTTGGCGGTGATTTCTCCCCGTCACCTCAGAGGTGGCAAAGAGTGTAAGGAGCAGTGGTCTAATGAGCGCTGCTTTTTAAATTGTGGGAAGCAGCTTACGTTGCTTCGTACATTGAACCCAGGGTCTAAGTTAATTATTATTTTTTCCCTTTTAACTGTAATGATCTGTTACATAAAGGGTCCACAATCACCTGAAAACCAGTTTTTGAATTATCATCAAATAGCAAATTGGATTAATATTTATGCCAAAAGATATGACTATACCACCTGAAGTAAATCATCAAAAAGACCTGTAAAGCACATATAACACACATGGTTCTAAATATTAAAGGGACAGTCAAGTCCAAAAAAAACTTTCATGATTTAAATAGGGCATGTCATTTTAAACAACTTCCCAATTTACTTTTATCACCAATTTTGCTTTGTTCTCTTGGTATTCTTAGTTGAAAGCTAAAACTAGGAGGCTCATATGCTAATTTCTTAGACCTTGAATACTGCCTCTAATCTGAATGCATTTTGACCACTAGAGGGCATTAGTTCATGTGTTTCATATAGATAACATTGAGCTCATGCACGTGAAGTGACCTAGGAGTGAGCACTGATTGGCTAAAATGCAAGTCTGTCAAAAGAACTGAAATAAGGGGGCAGTCAGCAGAAGCTTAGATACAAGGTAATTACAGAGGTAAAACGTGTATTAATATAACAGTGTTGGCTGGGGAATGGGTAATAAAGGGATTATCTTTCTTTGTTAACAACAAAAATTCTGGTGTTGACTGTCCCTTTATATATGCCACAGAGTGAGTGTGTTCAAATATCTGCAAAGTATGTCATTGATACAGAGCAAAAATAATGTGTTTTTCTTCTTTTTATTTTCTTTATTGAATCAAACCTATATTCAATACATTGTTCAAAAAGTACAATTTAAATATTTACAGTATTATGTATTATATATTATTATTTTTATTATTATTATTATTATTATTATAAACATACACATATAATACACACTCCTATCTGTCTATCTACTTTATATGACAGTGGAAGACTGTTATAAAAAAAATATAAATCAGAAACATTGCTGGATGCCCTATACACAGAGAAATAAATCAACATGTGTTCATATTACTGTAGTAAATTAACATAAAAACATCTGTCTATTAATATTCATTAAACAAAATAAACTTATACAAAGGAACATCAATAAATATTATACGTATTATAAATAAAGATATAATTATTGAAGCATGAATACCCAGGATTGTTGATCCAGATACTCCACAGTTCATTGGATGTGACAAGGTAGATGGTAATACCTTATACCCAATAACCCAGAGTTAAATAGCAGAATTCCCTAAATCTAGGCCACCCAGACTGATGTTAAGCTTAAAATGATATTCCCAAACTGCAGGCAGTAATACAGGCTCTCATCCGTTTAATATTTTAGTTTAAAAGAACACTGCATTGTAATGTATGTAAACAACTCTATAGGTTTATTGATACTAAAGAGATAGTTATTTTTCCCTTAAATCACCACCAAGTACCTACATATTAGCCTTTCTGTAAAGAGAAAAAGAGAAATAAAATAAGTATGTCAGCTTTTCCTTCAGGTTCAGCCCATTTAAATGGGCATGTTTATATTCCATATGACTACTGGGTGGTGACTTCAATGATCAAAATTAGACCTTAAAGAACAATTTCCAGTACATATATTATAATGTAGCTGGTATACATCACAGTATATTGTCCCTTAATGATTAGTGTAGTTGAAGACCTTCTATTGATCTTTCTACTTTGCTCTCATTTGTTACCACATTCTTAATAAGAATAATATTCTTAGGTTTTTTAAGTGCATAAGGAAGCTACATATTACAATTTGCTTTCAGAGTAATTATATTCTAGTTTTGGAAATCACCTCAAACATTAAATAATCTAAAGGTTGTTAATACAGATTTTTCTAATTATTCTTTATTTAATTACACACCTGAGAACATTTGCATACTTTGCATATTTTATGGTATTATTACTTTTACCTTTAGAAAAACATTACATTCTACAGTTTATTTAATGTTTGCAGAGATGGTGAGGATCCAGCAACAGCAAAATGATATCATTATTGAGACCAGTCAGGGATCAAGAAACTCATTACAATCTGTTTGCTTGTAAACCTTCTTAAAACAAATACATGCTAGATAAATGATTTATCAATCTAGATTCTGGGTTTTTATGTTACATATGACAAATAACATTCCCTCGTGTTCTGTGTTACATTACAATTGCCTTCTGTGGGATTTGTAATTTTACTTTCCAGAGTTATGCTAATGGGTTCAGAGGTCCTGGAAACGGGTTTAGGTTTATCTGTTCTGTCAAATCATACAACTCATTTTTAGCTATAAGAAAAAGGGATATCATATACTCAAGTGGTTTTTCTCAAGAAAATTTACAGAACTTCATGAAAACTAAATATATGTTGTTCTAGCAAAATTAATTCAGTATGAAGATTTCACTTAACCATCAGTAATTAATAAATAATGACATGCAATTAATAAATAATTTTCTTTAATGTTATAGTTCACCTTCTAATACTATGGGTTTGAACCCAAACTTGCACTTGTTTTAGGCAGATAATGATTTCTGAACATCAGCAGGTACTGAAAGTACAGTTTTCTATTGATCGCAATTCTAAAATGACATTAATACCCTTCAGGATCAAACATTTTAACCTTCCAATAACATGGAATTGCTATTGTGATCATTAATCTTCTGATTTGATAATCCAAAAAATAAGTGTGCAGGATTAAGGACAACAATTGTGTTTTGACTTTCAAAATCCAAGGGGTTACTTTACATCTCTCTTCCTCTGCAACACCTCCAATACTAAAGGCTCATGCTTAGTACCTAAGGGCTCCCCATTCAAAATAAAAACAGTGGAAGGGCTCAGTTCCATGATCAAGCCACCCAACTAGAATTCCTTAAAATGTCTGTAACAAGGAGGGAAACTGGACCAGGTTTAGACTATTTTAGGAAGATGGTGTAATTGACTCTTCTCTCAATGGCCAGAAGAGGTTGAAGATGTGCTGTGCAAGGATTATGGTAGGCCAAAAAATATCTAGATTGCTATTAGGTTTATATATGGGTTGTGTATATGTATTTTAGATGGGGTTGCATTTAAATAGGATTACCTTAATTTGGAGTCCTGAAGGGCTAGGGGTTGCTAAAGAGCACTTAGGGGTTTTCCTTTGAGTGCTCAGCAACTTTTTGTGCATGGAGCTAAGCAGGAGAAGTATTGAAATGAGTGTAATGTCATAGAGTGTGTGGAAAGTAAGGTATAATGCAGTTGGAGAGGCTTTAGAAAAGCTCTAAGCATTTGTAATCGATATAGACTTATTGGGGCCTAGTTATCAAGCCGTCAACCTCAAATACGCTGGAATTTCGCAGCGTATTTGTGGCGAGGCTGATTCGCCTTAGTTATCAAAGGCTAGAGACCGGCAAAAGTAGAATTTTGTGACGTAAACTTCGATCCGCCGGACTCAGTCCGACACAGATCAATTCTTACATCACTCCAGATGTTCTGCACACAAGTGCGGCACAATCTGACTACTTTTGCTAGTTATCAAAAAACTAGCAGGTACGCTCGGCACTTTTCCGGCCCAGCGTACCTGGTTTTCAAACTGCCACCCTGGAGGTGGCGGATCCCATAGGAATCAATGGGAGTCTGACCATAGCGAAAGTACAAGTTTGCTGCTGCCAGATATCCCATTGATTCCTATGGGAGCTGTCTACACCTAACACCCTAACATGTACCCCGAGTCTAAACACCACTAATCTGTCCCCCCTACACCGCCGCAACTAAATAAAGTTATTACCCCCTAAATTGCCGCTCCCTGACCCCGCCGCAACTATAATAAATGTATTAACCCCTAAACCGCTGCTCCCGGACCCTGCCGCAAACTATATTAAATTTATTAACCCCTAATCTGCCCCCCCTACACTGTCGCCACCTATAATACATTTATTAACCCCTATCCTGCCCCCCACTACACCGCCACCACTGTAATAAATTTATTAACCCCTAAACCTAAATCTAACACTAACCCTAACACCCCCTAACTTAAATATTAATTAAATAAATCAAAATAATATTTCTATTATGAACTAAATTAATCCTATTTAAAACTAAATACTTACCTATAAAATAAACCCTAATATAGCTACAATATAAATAATAATTACATTGTAGCTATGTTAGGATTTATTTTTATTTTACAGGTAACTTTCAATTTATTTTAACTAGGTACAATAGCTATTAAATAGTTATTAACTATTTAATAGCTTACCTAGCTAAAATAAAGAGAAATTTACCTGTAAAATAAAAACTAACCTAAGTTACAATTACACCTAACACTACACTATCATTAAATAAATTATTCCTATTTAAAACTAAATACTTACCTGTAAAATAAACCCTAAGATAGCTACAATGTAATTAATAATTACATTGTAGCTATTTTAGGATTTATATTTATTTTACAGGTAACTTTGTATTTATTTTAGCTAGTTAGAATAGTTATTAAATAGTTATTAACTATTTAATAACTACCTAGCTAAAAGAAATACAAAATTACCTGTAAAATAAATCCTAACCTAAGTTACAATTAAACCTAACACTACACTATCATTAAATAAATTAAATAAATTAACTACAAATATCTACAATTAAATACAATTACATAAACTAACTAAAGTACAAAAAATAAAAAAAGCTAAGTTACAAAAAATAAAAAAAATAGGTTACAAACATTTAAAAAAATATTACAACAATTTTAAGCTAATTACACCTAATCTAAGCCCCCTAATAAAATAACAAACCCCCCAAAATAAAAAAATGCCCTACCCTATTCTAAATTAAAAAGGTTCAAAGCTCTTTTACCTTACCAGCCCATAAAAGGGCCTTTTGTGGGGCATGCCCCAAAGAATTCAGCTCTTTTGCCTGTAAAATAAAAATACAACCCCCCCAACATTAAAACCCACCACCCACATACCCCTAATCTAACCCAAACCCCCTTTAAAATAACCTAACACTAATCCCCTGAAGATCATCCTACCTTGAGTCGTCTTCACTCAGCCGAGCAGCGATGGAACCGAAGAGGACATCCGGAGCGGCAGAAGTTATCCTCCAAGGGGCGCTGAAGAAATCTTCCATCCGATGAAGTCATCATCCAGTCGGCGCTGAAGAAATCTTCCATCCGGCGATGTCATCTTCCAAGAGGCGCTGAAGAAGTCTTCTATCCGGGCGATGTCATCTTCCAAGCGGGGTCTTTAATCTTCATCCCGCCGACTCGGAACATCCTTCTTTACCGACGGACTACCGATGAATGAAGGCTCCTTTAAGGGACGTCATCCAAGATGGCGTCCCTTCAATTCCGATTGGCTAATAGGATTCTATCAGCCAATCGGAATTAAGGTAGGAAAAATCGGATTGAGCTCGCATTCTATTGGCTGATTGGAACAGCCAATAGGGTAGGGCATTTTTTTATTTTGGGGGGGTTTGTTATTTTATTAGGGGGCTTAGATTAGGTGTAAGTAGCTTAAAATTGTTGTAATATTTTTAAAATGTTTGTAACTTTTTTTTTGCAACTTAGCTTTTTTTATTTTTTGTACTTTAGTTAGTTTATGTAATTGTATTTAATTGTAGTTATTTTTAGTTAATTTATTTAATTTATTTAATGATAATGTAGTGTTAGGTTTAATTGTAACTTAGGTTAGTTTTTATTTTACAGGTTAGTTTCTCTTTATTTTAGCTAGGTAAGCTATTAAATAGTTAATAACTATTTAATAGCTATTGTACCTAGTTAAAATAAATTGAAATTTGCCTGTAAAATAAAAATAAATCCTAAGATAGCTACAATATAATTATTATTTATATTGTAGCTATATTAGGGTTTATTTAAAGGTAAGTATTTAGTTTTAAATAGGATTAATTTAGTTCATAATAGAAATATTATTTAGATTTATTTAATTAATATTTAAGTTAGGGGGTGTTAGGGGTAGTGTTAGACTTAGGTTTAGGGGTTAATAATTTTATTACAGTGGCGGCGGTGTAGTGGGGGGCCGGATAGGGGTTAATAAATTTATTATAGGTGGCGACGGTGTAGGGGGGGCAGGATAGGGGTTAATAAATGTAATATATGTTGCGGCGGGGTCAGGGAGCGGCGGTTTAGGGGTTAAACTATTTATTTAGTTGCGGCGACGTGCAGGATCAGCAGGATAGGGGTTAATAACTTTATTATAGAGGGCGACGGTATAGGGGTTACTAGGTATAATGTAGGTGGCAGCGTTGTCCGGGAGCGGCGGTTTAGGGGTTAATACATTTATAAGAGTTGCGGCGGGGTCTAGGAGCGGCGGTTTAGGGGTTAATACATTTATAAGAGTTGCGGCGGGGTCTAGGAGTGGCGGTTTAGGGGTTAGTAACTTTATTTAGTTGCAGGGGGCTCCGGGGGTGCCGGTATAGGGGGTAGAACAGTGTAGTTAGTGTGAGTGCTTAGTGACAGGCTAGCAAGAAAGCTGTAAAAAAGCTGAAGAGCAGCGAGATCGGATGAGTGATAACTCTCACAGTCCGCTGCTCATCGCCCCGTACTTGGTGCGCGGCTTTTTGACAGCTTTTTTGATAACTTAGGCGAATTTTTGCAGGTCCGCGGCGGCGATGTGAGGCGAGCTTAGGCGGGCGTATTGGGCCGGCGAAGGCAGGAAAAGTAGACACGTTGATAACTACCCCCCCATTGGCTGTATATTGAAAATTATAGAAAGACATAGCGTAGTAAAAAACATTGTAAAATACATGTGCCATGTCAACAATCAAAATACATGTATGTGCCTGTTAGTCAACAACCAAATTTGCATTTCAAAGGTGCATATTTTAAAATATATTATATTTTATTAACAAATTGCCCTCTACTTAATATAGCTTCATGTTTTTTTCAGCCAGTATACTCTTCTTTCCATTAACCAATACAACTGCTAGAGTTGTTCTTATCAATCAATGAGTATTAAAGGGACAGTCTTCTCCATAATGTATTGTTTAAAAAGGTAGATAATCCCTTTATTTACCATTTCCCAGTTTGCATAACCAACACGGTTATACTAATATACTTTTTTACCTCTATGAATGCCTTCTATCTAAGCCTCTGCAAACTGCCCCCTTATTTCAGTTCTTTTGACAGTCTTGCATTTTAGCCAATCAGTGCCCTCTCATATGTAACTCCACAGGCTTGAGCACAGTTATCTATATGGCACACATGAACTAATGCCCTCTAGCTATGAAAAACTGTCAAATGCATTGAGATAAGAGACGGCCTTCAAGGGCTTAGAAATTAGCATGTGCGCCTACCTAGGTTTAGCTTTCAACTAAGAATACGAAGAGTACAAAGCAAATTTGATGATAAAAGTGAATTGGAAAGTTGTTTAAAATTGCACGTCCTATTTGAATCATGAAAATGTAATTTTGACTAGACTTTTCTTTAATACTGGTGCATGTATTTTACTTTCTCTGATTGTTTCTATATAATTTAAAACAGCCTTTACAAGTCCTTTTTTAATTTATGCATGCTTAATTGTTGCTTTTTCCTACCAACTATTTCATAGTGACCATATGGTATTTGTAAAACAAATATGTAAATAAATTATGCACACAAGTTTATCCTGTAAAATAATTATTGTCTCAAACAGAAAATATTTTTTGCAAGAAAAAGTCATGATTTTACACAAAAGCATTACTGTTCATGGATCAAAAGGAGAGGACATGTAGGTGACACTGACATGTCACTACACCCCACTAAAATCTGAGTACCCCTGTTTTATACCTCAAGCATATTCATATTTGATTGCATGGCATTGTTGAAATATTGGAATTTTATACAAGTTAATTTAAAATCATTGAGTTGCATAACCAACACAATGCAGGTACATTATAATGTAATGATCTTTGTATTATGCAAAATAACTATTTCATTGTTTTTCTTTTGCCAGAAAGCTTTAAGGTATAACTTGTGCTTTCTTAGAGATTGATCCTTTGTACCAAGCATATGCAATACTCTTTTCCTCATTACTGTAAGTTGAAACAGACATTGATTTAACATACCTGTCTTGATATAACTACTTTTATTAAGAAGTGTGTTCAACACTGCAGGGCAGAACAAAATGTGCACACTTTACAGACTTTCAAACAAAATTGATTGCATAACTCGCAGTGATAAAAATTCAGCTTTGGTTAGTTCTTTTTGTACCACTGTATTTTTGTCATGTAGTTGGTAATGTCCAACAGCTGTTATTTCTTTAATAATATATAGTGTTTTTTTCTTTGTTCTTTTCATTTACCCTTGGGTTGTGCACATAATTATGTTCTAATACTATAAAGAATTGCTTTTTGGTAGCCCCTGGGTATAAGCAAAAACCTTGTATTGTGGATGAGTCTTAGATATTTAGAACTGCATCATTGAATTCCATAATGCCGGAATTCAGCTTACTGTTACCAGCATTTTGTGTATTATATATATCACAATATATTCTTAAGGGGGAAAGTGCAGCTTTCACTTATGTGAGCAGTTTGAATGCTTACATTAAAATTGTTCCAGGCAATCAGAAGATGTGCAGCTATTTTTTATTTACAGGTATATTCTTTTTATTAAAGGGACATGAAACATTTTTCTGTCATCATTCAGACAGAGTATATAAGTTTAAAAAAAGTTTTACTTTTGTTATCAAATTTGCTTTGCTGTCATGTTGTTCTTTGTTAAAGAGATATATAGGTAGGAAGCCTGCACATCTGGAGCACTACATTTGAGGGGAAAAGAACTTCTGTCTATTTCTCCTGCTAATGTGTAACATTCTTGTAAAACTGCTGCCATATAGTACTGCAGTCACGTGCACACTCTGAGCTTACCTTTCTGCTTTTCAACAAAGGATACAAAAAAACTAAGAAAATGTGATGATAGAAATAAATTGGAAAGTTGTTTAAAATTGTAAGCTCTGTCAGAATCATGTAAAAAAAGAGAGGATTCTGCTTAACCAGACGCATGCTCCATACACGTTTCAATTTACATGTTTGTTATTCCTGGGTTAAACGTAAGTTACTGATCAGGACAAGAAACGCAACCCAGTCTCTGAGCATCTTTGACCTGGAAGTGTCATTGTCAGTTATAAAAAATCGGTCTATGTTTTGTCAGTCAGCTGCTCCCATGCCTCGCCTTATATGCTCTAGCGCCCCCTGGGGAGGCCTGCCTCACACTTTTAACAGAGAATAAGATTGTGTTGCCATTCTACTATCTCCTGTCTGCACCATTTAATACATACTTTATATCTCTTCACATGCAGTCTCATCATTTAAAGGTAGCATGTTTTGCTTTTTTCCCCCCTATGTATGAATAATTCTAATGTATAGTTTCCCAAATTCGTAATCACTTTGCTGGTCTGGGTATTGCATTGTCTCCTCTGATGCAACTGCACTCTTTTTTGGAGTGTCAAAGCATCTCCAGCTTGTTTTGTCCTCTAGATTATCACAATGGACCAATTATTGATCTGATTCCTTCTTTCTGATAACTATCTCCTTACAAGCAACATAATTACACCCACTAACCTCCTGCCACCTATCCCCCTATCAATTTCAGTTTATAGCAGGTCATAACACTGCTCAACAATGAAAATTTTTCTGACTTGAAAAAGCTTCTATTTGATTTTAGCATGTGAAAAAATTAATATGACATTTATGATGATGTAGGGTATGGTTATAGTATAAAAGGTGTGGTGCTCCTAGGGGCCTAGTAAGGAACCTGACAAACCTGAGTACAGGAATGACGAGTCACTGTAGGCCTTGTTTTGTTTATTGTCTGTGTATAGCTTGCATGAAGTGAAGGTTAGAGTGTTGCTTCATTCATTGTTTTCAGTTTTGTGGTTATGCTTTACATTAAAATCCAGGATGCCACGTAAATGTGTTCACAAAAGAACTCTGTAAAGGGGATGAATAAAGATGGAAAAGCTTTCAAGTCCCTGAGAGCCAAATTTCCACTCCTGAGTGTGGCTAAAGTTAAGGAAATAATATTTGTTGGTCTGCAAATTTGTGAACTTATTATGGATAAAACCTTCAGGGTCCTCAAGGGTAATAAGAAAGTGGCTTGGGAAGATTTTAAAGATTTTGTGTATGGCTTCTTAGGTAACTGGAGAGCTAGAAACTATGTTGAGCTTGCGAACAACCTTCTAGAAAAGTATCATCAATTAGGCGGCAACATTTCACTCAAAATCCCCTTTTTCAACACTCATCTGGACTTCTTCCCTGTAATCTGTGATGCTGCAAGTAATGAGCACAGTAAGCGGTTTCACCAAGATATTTCAGCAATGGAACGAAGATATCAGGGTAGGTGGAATGCTTCTATGCTTGCTGACTACTGTTGGACAGTGACAGAGATGAGATGCCCCAGAAAAAGCAATGCAAGTGACAAGCAAAGAAAAGGTGCTCTTGTAAATAAGCCACTATTTCAGATAGTACTTCAAATGCTGTATGTTTTTTTCATTTTGTGTTGTTATTTGCGATTGATTGACAGAAAACACCTTTCATTTATCTTGTATCAAGGAAATATCAGATTTTTGTAATATGTCTTTTCACTATGACTATATTACCAAAGCACAAATAGTGTACCTCAAAAACTAGAGTTAATAAAAAAATCTGAAGACATATTCATTTTCCTGACCCAAAATTAGTCAAATATGACTATTTTTAGTAAGATAACATATACAAATATTTGTTTGTTCAACAGTGTAATCAATAGACTCAAACCATCTCTTAAACTCTTTGAATCCTTTTCTCCAACATCATATTCTATTCTTACCCTGGGTAGTGTGGCATTCATCACAACTCTGTACTAATCATTTGAAGCAGTCACACCTCCTATTATGGTCCATAATCTGGATAATAATCCTTAACCTTTGATATTCAGTGGATATATTACTTACATTTATTTTCACTGCTGAGAGCCATTGTTGAAAATCTTTAATCTCAGCTGATTAGACAGAAAAAGTATTGTAGCACACCAACTATTTTCTCTACTAACCTTAAAATCTAAGGCCTAGATTTAGAGTTTGGCGGTAGCCGTGAAAACCCTGGTTTTAGGCTACCGCCGGTATTTGGAGTCAGTCAGGAAAGGGTCTAACCATCACTTTTCAGCCGTGACTTTTCCATACCGCAGATCCCCTTACGTCAATTGCGTATCCTATCTTTTCAATGGGATCTTTCTAACTCCGGTATTTAGAGTCGTGTCTGTAGTGAGCGTTAGAAATCTAACGACAAAACTCCAGCCGCAGAAAAAAGTCAGTAGTTAAGAGCTTTCTGGGCTAACGCCGGTTTATAAAGCTCTTAACTACTGTGCTCTAAAGTACACTAACAACCATAAACTACCTATGTACCCCTAAACCGAGGCCCCCCCACATCGCCGCCACTCTATAAATTTTTTTTAACCCTAATCTTCTGCTCCGTACACTGCCGCCAACTACGTTATCCCTATGTACCCCTAATCTGCTGCCCCTAACACCGCCGACCCCTATATTATATTTATTAACCCCTAATCTGCCGCCCCCACTATCGCTGACACCTGCATATTATTATTAACCCCTAATCTGCCGTCCGCACGCCGCCGCCAGCTACATTATAGCTATGTACCCCTTATCTGCTGCCCCTAACACCGCCAACCCCTATAATATATTTATTAACCCCTAATCTGCCCCCTCAATGTCGCTTCCACCTGCCTACACTTATTAACCCCTAATCTGCCGAGCGGATCTCACCGCTACTATAATAAAGTTATTAACCCCTAATCCGCCTCACTCCCGCCTCAATAACCCTATAATAAATAGTATTAACCCCTAATCTGCCCTCCCTAACATCGCCGACACCTAACTTCAATTATTAACCCCTAATCTGCCGACCGAATCTTGCCGCTATTCTAATAAATGGATTAACCCCTAAAGCTAAGTATAACCCTAACACGTGTTAGTGTTAGGGTTAGACTTAGCTTTAGGGGTTAATCCATTTATTAGAATATAATTTAAATCTAACGAAATAAATTAACTCTTACTAAATAAATTATTCCTATTTAAAGCGAAATACTTACCTGAAAAATAAATCCTAATATAGCTGCAATATAAATTATAATTATATTATAGCTATTTTAGGATTTATATTTATTTTACAGGTAACTTTGTATTTATTTTAACCAGGTACAATAGCTATTAAATAGTTAAGAACTATTTAATAGCTAAAATAGTTAAAATAATTACAAAATTACCTGTAAAATAAATCCTAACCTAAGTTACAATTAAACCTAACACTACACTATCAATAAATTAATTAAATAAAATACCTAAAATTATCTACAATTAAACCTAACACTACACTATCAATAAATTAATTAAATAAAATACCTACAATTATCTACAATTAAACCTAACACTACACTATCAATAAATAAATTAAATACAATTCCTAAAAATAAATACAATTAAATAAACTAACTAAAGTACAAAAAATAAAAAAGAACTAAGTTACAAAAAATAAAAAAATATTTACAAACATTAGAAAAAAATTACAACAATTTTAAACTAATTACACCTACTCTAAGCCCCCTAATAAAATAACAAAGACCCCCAAAATAAAAAAATGCCCTACCCTATTCTAAATTACAAAAGTTCAAAGCTCTTTTACCTTACCAGCCCTGAACAGGGCCCTTTGCGGGGCATGCCCCAAAGAATTCAGCTCTTTTGCCTGTAAAAAAAAAACATACAATACCCCCCCCAACATTACAACCCACCACCCACATACCCCTAATCTAACCCAAACCCCCCTTAAATAAACCTAACACTAAGCCCCTGAAGATCTTCCTACCTTATCTTCACCATACCAGGTTCACCGATCGATCCAGAAGAGCTCCTCCGATGTCGTGATCCAAGCCCAAGCGGGGGGCTGAAGAGGTCCATGATCCGGCTGAAGTCTTCATCCAAGCGGGAGCTGAAGAGGTCCATGATCCGGCTGAAGTCTTCTATCAACGGCATCTTCAATCTTCTTTCTTCAGGATCCGTGTTCATCCCACCGACGCGGAACATCCATCTTCACCGACGACTTCCCGATGAATGACGGTTCCTTTAAGGGACGTCATCCAAGATGGCGTCCCTCGAATTCCGATTGGCTGATAGGATTCTATCAGCCAATCGGAATTAAGGTAGGAAAATTCTGATTGGCTGATGGAATCAGCCAATCAGAATCAAGTTCAATCCGATTGGCTGATCCGATCAGCCAATCAGATTGAGCTTGCATTCTATTGGCTGATCGGAACAGCCAATAGAATGCGAGCTCAATCTGATTGGCTGATTCTATCAGCCAATCAGAATTTTCCTACCTTAATTCCGATTGGCTGATAGAATCCTATCAGCCAATCGGAATTCGAGGGACGCCATCTTGGATGACGTCCCTTAAAGGAACCGTCATTCGTCGGGAAGTCGTCGGTGAAGATGGATGTTCCGCGTCGGCGGGATGAACACGGATCCTGAAGAAAGAAGATTGAAGATGCCGTTGATAGAAGACTTCAGCTGGATCATGGACCTCTTCAGCTCTCGCTTGGATGAAGACTTCAGCCGGATCATGGACCTCTTCAGCCCCCCGCTTGTGCTTGGATCACGACATCGGAGGAGCTCTTCTGGATCGATCGGTGAACCTGGTATGGTGAAGATAAGGTAGGAAGATCTTCAGGGGCTTAGTGTTAGGTTTATTTAAGGGGGGTTTGGGTTAGATTAGGGGTATGTGGGTGGTGGGTTGTAATGTTGGGGGGGGTATTGTATGTGTTTTTTTTTACAGGCAAAAGAGCTGAATTATTTGGGGCATGCCCCGCAAAGGGCCCTGTTCAGGGCTGGTAAGGTAAAAGAGCTTTGAACTTTTGTAATTTAGAATAGGGTAGGGCATTTTTTTATTTTGGGGGTCTTTGTTGTTTTATTAGGGGGCTTAGAGTAGGTGTAATTAGTTTAAAATTTTTGTAATTTTTTTTCTAATGTTTGTAAATATTTTTTTATTTTTTGTAACTTAGTTCTTTTTTATTTTTTGTACTTTAGTTAGTTTATTTAATTGTATTTATTTGTAGGAATTGTATTTAATTTATTTATTGATAGTGTAGTGTTAGGTTTAATTGTAGATAATTGTAGGTATTTTATTTAATTAATTTATTGATAGTGTAGTGTTAGGTTTAATTGTAACTTAGGTTAGGATTTATTTTACAGGTAATTTTGTAATTATTTTAACTATTTTAGCTATTAAATAGTTCTTAACTATTTAATAGCTATTGTACCTGGTTAAAATAAATACAAAGTTACCTGTAAAATAAATATAAATCCTAAAATAGCTATAATATAATTATAATTTATATTGTAGCTATATTAGGATTTATTTTTCAGGTAAGTATTTAGCTTTAAATAGGAATAATTTATTTAATAAGAGTTAATTTATTTTGTTAGATTTAAATTATATTTAACTTAGGGGGGTGTTAGTGTTAGGGTTAGACTTAGCTTTAGGGGTTAATACATTTATTAGAATAGCAGTGAGCTCCTGTCGGCAGATTAGGGGTTAATACTTGAAGTTAGGTGTCGGCAATGTTAGGGAGGGCAGATTAAGGGTTAATACTATTTATTATAGGGTTATTGAGGCGGGAGTGAGGCGGATTAGGGGTTAATACATTTATTATAGTAGCGCTCAGGTCCGGTCGGTAGATTAGGGGTTAATAAGTGTAGTTAGGTGGAGGCGACGTTGGGGGCAGCAGATTAGGGGTTAATAAATATAATATAGGGGTCGGCGATGTTAGGGCAGCAGATTAGGGGTACATAGGGATAATGTAGGTGGCGGGGGTGTACAGAGCGGCAGATTAGGGGTGAAAAATAATATGCAGGGGTCAGCGATAGCGGGGACGGCAGATTAGGGGTTAATAAGTGTAAGGTTAGGGGTGTTTAGACTCGGGGTACATGTTAGAGTGTTAGGTGCAGACTTAGGAAGTGTTTCCCCATAGCAAACAATGGGGCTGCGTTAGGAGCTGAACGCGGCTTTTTTGCAGGTGTTAGGTTTTTTTTCAGCTCAAACAGCCCCATTGTTTTCTATGGGGGAATCGTGCACGAGCACGTTTTTGAAGCTGGCCGCGTCCGTAAGCAACTCTGGTATCGAGAGTTGAAGTTTCGTTAAATATGCTCTACGCTCCTTTTTTGGAGCCTAACGCAGCCATTCTGTGGACTCTCAATACCAGAGTTATTTAAAAGGTGCGGCCAGAAAAAAGCCAGCGTTAGCTATGCGGGTCGTTACAGACAAAACTCTAAATCTAGCCGTAAGTCTTTTTCACTTGCTCTAGATGAGGATGTGCTTGCCTTCCTATTATCCAATCCAAATACTTGTCCCCTTGATCCTATCTCTTCTCAGACTGTAAACCTTTGTTTAATCAACACTAGCTACAATATCTACACTTATCCTCAAACACATATTCAGTCTCTCATACTTATAATAGGTGCACACACACTAGTCACACTGATCCTTAAGAAAATGTCTGTTGAAAAAGTTCCTGAGAGCATTTGTCTAGATTTGTTAATGAACTACACAATGAGTTATTCACACTGCACTAACCCTAGCTAAGCTTATAGGCTGTGTGAACAGCGATGCTTTGGCGTAAAGGGAGTCTGCATAAAAGCAGACTTCAAGTAAAAAAGTGTGTCATTGGGAACCTAATTTGCATATCTTACCCAGAATCCTTTGCTGCATTGGAAACAATGTAATTCAGAGGTTTTCTGTGGGAAAAAACAAGCCTCATGGCCTGTCTAGATTTGTTAATGAACTACACAATGAGTTATTCTCTATATTTTATGCGTAGTGGAGGATTTTAAACTCATTTTTTGCCTCCCCCTAATCTTAAATGTTGTTGTATTTTGCCCAGAAATCAACTTCACCCAGCAGTGATTCAAACCTTCTCCCAGCTGATGAGTGGCAAACACCACGAAACCAGCTGCCCTGGGATGGTTCTGAATCATTGCACTAAGTAAGTAAGTAAAAAATGTTTAAATATGCGTATGTATGCATATATATGGAACAGAAGAAGGAAGGGCACACAGACAACAAGAACTTCTCTGGTGTAGCATATTAGGTTGCAGATGTAGCTACAGTTACACATATGCCAAATGAACACTCACATGTTTAAACCTCAACATAAATGAGGTATGAGAACAGCCCACAGAATAATACTGGCTCAAGGTTCCAGGTTCCACTCCAAAAGGATATCCAGACCTCTCCAACAGAAGCTTAACCATTGTAGAGAGGGAGTCCTTAGTCGTGTGTACTGCTAACATGTAAGCAGATCGTCAGGGGAATACACAGTGGGAACAAAAACTGAGTTTTTGTTGAAGCAGATAACGTGGTTTTCTGGAGCTGAAGACATGATTCATTTTTGTTCCCACTGTGTATTCCCCTAATGATCTCCTTACATGTGAGCAGTACACAAGACGAAAGACCCTCTCTACAATGGTTAAGCTTCGGTTGGATATCCTTTTGGAGTGGAACCTGGAGCTGGTATTATTCTGTGGTCTGTTCTCATACCTCATTTATGTTGAGGTTTAAACAAGTGAGTGTTCATTTGGCATATGTATGACTGTAGCTACATCTGAGACCTAATATACTACACCAGAGAGGTTCTTGTTGTCTGTGTGCCCTTCCCTCTTCTGATCCATATATATGCATACATACACATATTTAAACATGTCTATGTGTTTTTACTTACTTACTTACTTGCAATGATTCAGAACCATCCCAGGACAGCCTGTTTTGTGGTGTTTGCCACTCATCAGCTGGGAGAAGGTTTGAATCCTTGCTGGGTGAAGTTGATTTCTGGGCAAAATACAACAACATTTAAAATTAGGGGGAGGCAAAAAATTAGTTTAAAATCCTCCACTACACATAACATATGAGACATGAGATTCCCTACTTTGGGAAAACTTTTCTCTGGGATTAGGCTGCGAGTATACTGGGGATCTCTGTACCTCCATATCAGGAACTGATTGTGATTTAAAGCCACAGGACGACTGTTTTTACATATTACAGACTGGTATTTTATGTGGAACTTCATTTATATAGAGCAGTATTAGCTCTGTGTTTTTATATATATATATATATATATATATATATATATATAATTATATATATATATATATATACACACAGATGTATTTAAATATGTATGTGTTTTACTGTATATGAACTGTACATATTTCACATTACATTGTTCTTCACTAATGGACATTATATATATATATATATATATATATATATATATATATATATATATATATATATATATATATATATATATCTGTACATCTATTCCTATAGAAATATATATTTAAGTAAAAAAATTACATTATTTTCAATGTGAAGAATATAGGAATGTAAAATATGCATAAAGTGTATTGGGTTCCCAAGTTAGGACTAACATGGTCGGGTTAGCAACTTAGCACACATGAAGAATTGGTAATTTTAATGTGCGTTATTGAAATATTACATATAAACTATTAAAAATATTAATACAAATGATAAAAAGTTTGTATTCATACTGTAAAATATTCTAAATAATCCATAGAATATATATTTATTTATTATACAGTAAGTATATTTTTTACTAATATTTATTAATAGTTTATATTTAATATTTCAAGAATGCACATTGAAGATAGCAATTCTTCATTTACACTAACCCAATGGGCGCCATGTACTAAACGGCAGGCGGACAGCTTCTTAGCTCGCAAAGCTGTCCGTCCGCCTCCGCTACACACGGGCAGCGGATCTGTTGATCCGCTTGCCCGTATGTATCATTACACACTCGTCGGAGTGTGTAATGCCTGCCCCTTCAATCTCGCGACCAATCACGCGACTGAAAGGGCTGTCAATCACCGAGAGCGAGCGTGCTCTCGGTGATTTTGCTTCCCCACCTAAGAGGTGGCGTAGGGTGTAGGAAGCAGCGGTCTAATGACCGCTGCTTCTTACATTGCGGGAAGCAGGCTCGCATATGCGAACCTGCCCCGCAAAGGCTCCGGAGCAGCTTTCGCTGCTTCGTACATGGAGCCCTATGTCGTTAGTCCTAAGTTGCAATCCCCAAAGCAAATTACTCATATCTTACAATCCTATGTTCTTCACATAGAATTTTTTTTATTTTTTTATTATTAAATATATTTCTTTATATATCTGATACTGTTCATGAAAATACATATTGTTTCAAAGATAACTTTTACCTCGAGAACTATATATCTTATAAAGGGGAGTTCACTTATAAGCTTTATGTTAAAGAGAGACACTTACTTTACAAGATATTACTATCAAGTTTTTTAGAATCGAGACCTTGGAGAGAGATGTGTTAGATCCAGTACATGCATAGTTAGTGTTTGACCCAGTACATGAATCTATAGCTTAGGATAGTAACTTGCTGCATAGAAAAAATATTCTATGTGAAGAACATAAGAATGTGAAGTATTCTTAATATACCTTCAGGTTTATTGCAGTTGATATAGAGCATTTTATGGTAATCGCACAGTTTGAACAGGAAAATGCTTTCTTTAGCACACCCTATAGAAGTCTCTGGGGAGAGGGAATTAGCATTGTGGCAAAGTCCTAAAGATAGCACGCCTGAGTCTTATGGTCTTCCTAACTTTAATTTTTTAATTTTTAATATCAGCAGTAACCTGACAGCACTAATTTTTATACCTTGAGCACAGTAAGCACTCATGAGAGATAAAAAAATGTTATGACACCTGTACTGGCCTTTATCTTTAGATATGCTAAGTTAACAAGCATCTTGGTCTAACTTACTGTTTTTCAAGCAACACAATGACATGCATATAAAATATAAATACATATTAGAGAATGGATAATATAAGTTTGGTTTACCATCAGACCATCTAAATTAAGGAAGTAAAGTAAAATCTCATTAAATTTAAATTAAAATGAAAAATGGACAGCCTTTAAATCATATATCTCGTGGACGAAACACACATTCTAAAGTGAACTGGGGTTAAAACTGGACTTAAACTTTATGATAGTAAAAGAGAAGTAGATTAAAAGTTCTCAGGTAAAAAGACATTTAAGAAAAATAGTTTAATTCCCAATTTACAATTAATACTATTAGAAATAAGCAAATAAAGAATGTATTGTACCATAGAGGGATCCACCAGGAGTTATCTCACATTCCTCATCCAGTGATGTCTTGCAGCTGCCACTTCTTTAAAAATCATAAGGAAGGACAGTGATGTAATGTTAAATGTCATAATTTATGAAAAATGTGGAAAAAAAAACAAAAAAAATATTATTAATGCTAAGAATGCTATTCGGTTTAAATGTAGTTTTAGGTTCTTATTCTGTACTCAGTTGTTGTTATTATTATTATCTAGGTGTTATTTTCTGAATTTAATTAATAAAAATGTATTCAATTTTTAAATTAATAATTATAAATATTGACACTAATGTTTATTTTAACAATATTGTGCCAATCATTATTACCTAGCTATACTACATCATTTAAAAGTAATTTAACTTTGCGTTGCCAGACAGCAGTTTACCTCCATAGTTGTTCATTTTATGGTTCTACCCAAAGTAGATGATTTAGAGAAAATTAAAAAATAACATCTGTTATGGCTGAAATTTCTCCTAGGTTTGATGGAATCTGTTTGAAAGTTATGTTTTTTTAAAACCATACGGAGCTTGATAAATATGGCCCTTAGTCTCTGGTTGATGTAAAATAATTAATGACAATTGGAATGGTCAGTATTTGTTTAAAATAAAATGGAATTACTTATTATGGTTTACATTACAAGTGGAGAGCTAATTTATTACGCGCCCACAAACAGGCAAACTGGTTAATCTTCTAAAGGTACAATAATTGCCCCCAAAAGAAAGTGTGATGTTCTTTATTTTAAAAAGTAGCATTTTTTAATTTTTTAATAAAATAACTGCACAAAGCAGTTATAAGGGGTTAAAGTTGGCGGTGTTAGAAAAAAAATGGCACTGAAAAGTGCCTTTACATTGCCGTCTATGTGAACTGTGGGTTTCCTGTAAATATATATATATATATATATATATTTTATTTATGTGTTAATATGTGTATATATACACACATTAACATGTAAATATATATGTATATAGTCATATACATATATATTTATATTTACTGCCCATCACTGTGCGACTTAACTCCTTCGTTGAGCTAGTTCTCATGCCATGTCTGACGGCATGATAATGACACTCCCATTGGAGTCTATGGAAGCACGCTCTAGTGAGTGCAATACTTCTGTGCACATTTGCGTGCGCTGGTATTACTAAGTTGAGCGCAAATATCGCTTTTGCAGAAGCGATATTTGCGCTCAACTTGTAATCTAGCCCTAAAAGTTTTAAAATCATCACTGAGCAAACATGACCAGTATACCCATCGTGCACATAAACAAATGGCATTCATAATGTTTAGCAGTGATCAGGATGGATTTGGAGTTTAATAGGTTAATCTCATACATGTAAAAAAAGTATTTCCCTTACACATTGAGCAAAATAGTTAATTCAAAAGACTTGTACTGTGTAACCTTAAGAGATGTAAAAAGTGCCATTGTATATCTCAGTTTCTGGTGGATTCCAGTTTCTATCCCGATAACAAAAACTTAAACGATAAGCGTTATTGGGAACTTTTCATTTTGAAAACAAGTTTGCAGCAGTGGGCTTTTAGCAGCTGAATCCATTTTGTATTGTGTTCATTTAAAAAAAAACAAAAAACACGATGACTCTTTTGGCAGAAAAGGAAAAATCATGATTGGGAGCAGATAGTTGATAGATTGTTAGAGACCCATAAATTGGCAGAAATATATTAAATTAAAGGAAAGAGCAAAAATGTATATTTTGCCCCTTGGTTGCACATGATTAGAGTAAAATAGTGCAAACGTCTGGCCAGTTTTAGAAGAAGCTTAAGTTACACTGAACTGTTTTCTGTTAAAGAATGTGTGAAAAGTGGCCTCACAAGCTAAATATTATAGGATTTAAAAGTTATTATTATTATTATCAGGTATTTGTAGAGTGCCAACAGATTCCGCAGCGCTGTAAACATAGTCGGCATACAGGATAGCTTTTGTAGGGATCAAGTTGGTAGAGGGCCCTGCCGAGAGTTTCACTGTTGTAGTCGGCTCTTATAAGACCAGAGAGGAGTGTGATCCTGCGGATAACAGTGCGTTGGAGAAGTACCACTCAAGGTAAATACTTTATTGAAGAATACAGAACGTTTTCCAGCGTTCAATGTTGATATCTCCAAACTTTGCATAATTTAATTTATCCTATCCGAGACATTTGCTGTAGGAATCACCCTATAAATTTAGCTCTGAATAGAGCTTCTACTGGCTTATTCGATGCTTGCCCTAAATATATACATATATTTTTTAAACGTTAGCCACTGGTGGTTATTTTTCTAAACATATTATGTTATTTTATTTCTTGTCCTTATAATGTTATTAAATTGTAACTATTTCTAACTTTTTTATGTTTCAGTAGTCACTTGACACACTTGATAGTTATTGATAACATTTAGATCCTATAATATTTAGCTTGTGAGCGCAGGGACTTGTCTTTTTACACTGTTTACCTTTTAAACACTTCCAGAGGGCTTTTGTTTTGTCCCCTGCTTATAATATTGTATTAATAAATTTAGAGTAACTTTTGTACTTCTCAGTTGTTTATTATCAGATGTAGCTTTTCAAAAGCAAGGGTGAATCTAAAGTAGATGAAAGGATACAAACTGATTTCTGTTTGCTGCACAATATAACATGAAAGAAGCTGATATGAAGACGAAGCAACAGTACATATTGAAGGAGGGTAAAAGAAAGTAAATAGGTAATAGTAAAGTAAAAAAAAAGAATAAAAAAAGAAACAACTTTGCAACTAGAGGCAATGGGGCATATTTATCAATACGCGAGCGGACATGATACAGCGTAAGTAGCGTAAGTAGCGTATCATGTCAGCTGCACATTGATAAATGCCGACAGCATACGCTGTCAGCATTTATCATTGCACCAGCAGTTCTTGTGAACTGTGGTGCAATGCCGCCCCCTGCAGATTCAGCAGGGTGTGTCAATCAACCCGAATGAGTTGATTTCTGTCCGCAACCTCAGAGCAGGCTGACAAGTTATGGAACAGCGGTCTTTAGACAAGGGGCATCAAGCTTCATACAGACCTTGATAAATATGCCCCAATGTGCAAACTGTTGTTTGAAGCAATAAAGACAATTAAGTAATTTAAAGGAAGTGTATGGAACAGAAAACAATTTAAATTAAAAAATCACAAGATTATTACAGTATTATCTAATGATGCATTGCAGCCTTCTCTGATATCTAATGGGTGAATGGGAGCTTGTGTCCCTAACTGTCAATACCATATGTAATATTAACTCCTCAAGCACCATAGATGTGGTCTCTTATATCTTTGGAAACATTGTGGCAAATATGATAGCATGGTTCTGACATTCTAGAACATGCAATATTGCTGTCAGTGCAAAAAATAAGTTTTGTGAACTGCGTTATCTTTTGATATTTTGCCTGACAGAGAAAGCACAAAGCACCCATAAGAGTATAATCCATTGAGGAAATCACATATTGAATTCTATTCAGAATTTATTTTTTTATTTTTTTCAAGACATCTTAAATTCTCTTATTTAATCCTTTTAATTGCAGCATTTATTCATAATGTGTTATTTTTCATTATTTTCTAATGATACATGATCAAAATTATATGATTTTAAATGCATGATCTAACTATTAGTGAAGTGCTTAATGTTAGATATCCAATACGCAATTTCCATTGTTTGCTTCAACTTCCAGATCTCACTGATTGAACCACAATTTTCTTTAGGGATCATGACTAAATCTAGAGATTGTATTCTAGCAACAAAAAGGTTTACCCTAGAACAAGGCTTCTTTCTTCCTCACCTTAATACTGGAATATACTACATGGTTGACTAACATGGCAAATTACACAACTGCTTCAGTAATCTCATGAGCATTAATAACTGCTCCACACCATTTTCTCAATACATTATTTTGACAGCTCTTTATATCAATTAAACTACCATTTGGATCTATCAGACATAAGGTGGTTGACCTGTGAATGATAATATTGAAATTAAAATAGAGACTGCTATTCACCAGTCTATTTTTGCTTCATAAGTGGAAGAATGAATATCTTATAGAGTTCTTTAAAGTAATACTTTATAATATCTAGGGATCAATTGCAATCCTTTAAAAAGGCTTATCATATGAATTATCTACAAAAATCCCTATAAACTTTAATAGTGAATTTTGTAAAAAAAAAAAAATCATAAGAGAAACTTTTTAAAAGAATTTTGATGCAGCACAAGGTTGGAGAAGAGGTTTGGGTAATCTGATTTGAAGTTATCTTCCCGGCTTACTTATGTGAGTTTTGGTTCTCACAAACGTATTATAGTTCTTGCAATGTTAAGTAGATCTAATGTTATTTTGTTTCTTTTTTTAATTTTTGGTTGACATTTGGAACAAACTCTCTTAGTAAACAGACACTGACACAGTAAGAGTTTGAGACACTTGTAAAGAGTTGTAATCTTAATTTTATGAATTGTCCAAACTGTTTTTTAATTGTCCAAAGTATACAGTCTTAAAAAAAGTGTTCGACCACTTTAAGTCTAACCATCATGCACTTAAGGCATGCATTGAGAGGATAAGCCCATGATACTGTCCTGCTCTTGGTCAGATCACAACAATGTAATTTTTGTCCCTTGACCATTGCCTCCCAAAGTGATATTTAATAACTCATATATTCCTGCTAAAGAGAGAATAATAGTTGCTAAAATAATTTACCCAAAATCAGATTCCTTGGTTCATGTTCATATTAAACTCTCTAGTCTTCTAAATTCGAATAAAACTGACCTTTTTGGTCACCAACTAAAATTTGTATATTATAAGCTCTCTAGGGAGCAGGTCCCTGTGTTTCTTTCTCCTGCCCTGTTTGTCTTTAATATTATATTATAATAATAATAATGATAATAATAATAATCATCATAATAAATCATGGAATAACTAAGAGTAAACAGAAAATTATCTTAATGTCCACAAACATAATCACTATGGTCCCTATTTATCAAATTATGTGGGGAAAAGATTCAGAGAAGAATCAATTTCCGGAACTTAAGATTTCATTAGTATTTAAGATTTCACTTGTGCAGCCCCACCTACTGCTCTTGCACAAACAATTGCCTTGTGCAGCTTTACCCACTGCTCTTGTACAACCAATTACATGAGAGCAGGGTTTTTCAGTCATCCTGGATGAATGAGCAAGCCTGCACCAAAAGAGCCCCTGAAGCTGATTACACAGCTCATAAATTGGGGTCTATGCCCAGTGAAAGAAAGCATGCATGTTACTAGCTGGCATACATAATAATATATGTAGATTGACAACTCAAAAAATTAAATAATTTGATCTTTCCTTCGGTCTAGTTGACCAGTTTATTTATTGGTAAATAGTTTGCAACATTCTTCTTAAAACGACATCAAACACAATTTGGGGAAGATTATAAGTGGAGTGCTAATTTATCGAGCACCTGTAAATGGGCAAATTTGCCAATATACGGGCGCACAATAAATGACCAGACATTAATAAATGGCTGGTTATTGCTACCGCAAGCTCGCAGTAGCAATTAGCGCTCCGAAAATTAACCAGAAGCCATATCTCTGGTTAATTGAAAAATGTGCCCGAATTGACCCCAGAACACAGTGTGTAGTGCTTTTATAAAAATAAAATTAGTAGCATTTAAAAAAACAAGACTGCACTAAGCAGTTTTTAGGGGTTAAAAGTGGTGGGTTTGTGGTGTTAGAAAAAATACAGCACTGAAAAGTGCCTTTACAGTGCAGTCTATGGGGACTGTGTGTTTGCTATAAATATATATGCATATGCTTATATACATATAAATGTATGTCTTAATATGTGTTTATACAAATATTAACACATAAACATATATGCATATATTCATATACATATATATTAATATTTGCTGTCAATTGCTGAGAGACTTAGCCCCTTTGCTGGGCTAGTTCTCATGCCTTGTTTCACGGCATGAGAACGAGGTTCCCATTGGAGCCTATGGAAGTACGCTCTCATGAGTGCAAAGCTCCTGTGCAATGCGAACGCGAGGTCACATTCACATTGCGTTGGTATTACTAAGTGGAGTGAAAATATTATTTTTCGCAGAAGCGATATTTTGCGCTCCACTTATAATCTAGACCTTTTTCTAGTATTTCAATAAATTAGCATAATGAGTGAGAAAATGTTTTGAATGCATTGCTTCAATTGTTTTTCAATAGTCGCCTATTAGTTGCCTTAGTTGGAGGAGCCAATTTAGACTTGTTTCTGAAATAGACAAAGTTAGCTGTGGTCATTATGTTAGCAAAGTCTTCATTGTTTTACAGTTTCTTATCAAATAAGCTCTGCTGAAGCCATTTATGGACAATATGTAGCAGGATTAGGTTAGTGAAGTCTGCCATGGGTTCATCCAGTTGTTAATATTGCAAAACTAATTTTCAGCCTTAAATTACCGGTAAAATAGGGCAAAATAAATGATATATGTGTACTGCAAAGTTGTTTTACTACACATACTTAAACATGTTTAAATTACGTTTTCCTTCGCAGCAACTAAAAGAGGGCATTACAGTTTTTAGATTCTAGTGAGTGGGACATGCCACTTAACAACAACAAAGCTTTGGATGATTATTTTATAAGCCAGTAACTTTCTATCCCATAAACCAGTATTGGAAACCTTAAATCATTTTCATTCAATGGGGTTGATTTACCATTGTGCGGATGGACATGATCTGCTGTAGCGATTATGTCCGCCGCACATCGATAAATGCCAACAGCATACGCTGTTGGCATTTATCATTGCACAAACAGTTCTGTGTTCCCAGTAAATATATATAGTATATGCTTATATACATATATATTTATGTGTTCACATGTGTATATACCCATATTAACACAAATATATATTATAATATATATATTTATATTTACAATTTGATGCCCTTGCTGCTTCGACTCTTACCCCCTTTGCTGCACAAGGACGAGGCTCCCATTTGAGCCTATGGAAGCCTGCTCGTGTTCACATTGCTGTTGACTTGTAATACCAGCGCACATTAGCATGCACTGCTAATACTCAGTGAAGAGGAAATATCGCTTTCACGAAAGCGATATTTAGCTACCCACTTGTAATCTGGTCCATAATTGGTTGTGGAAGATCTTGGAGACCTTCACCCAGATCATTTATCTTCTGTATTTATTTGGCGATTGAGTTATATTGCAAGCTTGCAAAGGCTCTCAACATGGCTCTGTATTTTCGCCTAGTTGTACAAGAGTTTACAGACTTTATTAAATTTAGCTGTCATTTACCATTTCAAACACAAAATCAAAATAACCATTTCCATTTTGTGTTTTATGAGTAGCTTTCTTTGAGATTTCATACATTTCAAAACAAATTCTCTTGTATGCTAATAATGTGAAAAAAATATATCTCAAGATACTTCTAAAGTTAAAGCCTATAGCCCATTTCCTAGACACAAAAGTGTATGTAAAGTGATGACCTTGAAAATTTTTCATATTTAATATCAAACCTGACCAAAAATCTTTTAATATCTTTCAATCATTTTGAAGTTGAAATGCCAGCGAATTGTTCTTTGAATATAAAAGAAAAAGGGAAACATCACTTCAAATAGTAGTTTTAATTAAACATAAACTGGAAATAAAAATATATTAAAAAAGCATTAAACTTTGTCCACAGAGAGTTACACACTCATAATAGTGCTGTATATATACAGTTGTGCACATTTCAGTAAGAGTTTTTACTGCAGATAGTGCATAGCTAATCAAGTGCCTATCGACCACTGTCAAAGCAATGCAAATTATAGTATTCTGCTTGTATAAATATTACTTTTCAGAGTAAAATAAAAAATTACTTCACATTATATCAGAAAATGCCAAGAAAGACTTTTAAGAAAATCCTAAAATAATTCCTAAAAAAGTTAATTGTAAAAATTGGATAAGGATGAATATGAAGAGAAAAATGCACAAGTATTGTTACCTATTTCATTTTAGAATATCAAATTAAAAATAAAGCTTTTCTGAAAGTGCTAAATATTAAATGGCCAGCCCCCTAATAATTAGTGACTAGCCAAACATATTAGAGATGGCAGCGCATGTAACCCTAGAAAGTATATCAGCTCAGAAGACACCAATTATGACAAGTATTAATACCATTGACATACCAAGACTGGCATGCCCTAAATGTCCTGTCTACGAGTATCATTGGCATCCAATATGTGTTTTTAGGGTGTTTAATCTGCATATCCGCCTATGTTCAATTCTCAATAGTTTACATATTGGGAAATGTTTACATATTTTAGTGAATAGAAATATAGGAAAAATAGGGTTCATAGGGTCACTTTTTCATTCAACACCATCACAAGAGCATGTTTTTGGTGCTTTAGTAATTGTTTTCTGAACCTTACTAAAAGACAATAATTAATATCGGGATGAAAGAGTTCTTGATGATCACAATGCATTTTCAAGGCCAGTTTTGATTTTTTAAATTCAACACCTCAAGGCACTTGATAAAGCCTTAAAATTGCATTTTGGGCATCTTTGCAACTATTTCAAGACTAGTTGCACATGTGCAAAACACTGTGAAATGGCCACCAGAGTCATTGTAGAGGTGCATTAACATACATGGTATTGATTAATTAAAGCTCTATCAATCACTAATGTATAGGTGTCAACAGTGCACATGTACATATTTAGATATGTATATGCTGTGTATATATATATATATATATATAGTGACTATGTGATATGTATGGCTAAGGGGGATCTGCAGGAAAATTCACAACAGGACCCCAACATACACAAATGACATGTATTAATCTCTTCAGTAAAATGTTTGATTGTCACTAACAGTACAGGTGTCTTCATTACCAGGCTTTAAAATGTGATAGCACAATTGTATCTGTCTCTTTTGGGCGACTTCCCAGTTTCTAGTTTGAAAACAGGTGCTTAATACACAAAACTGCTTTTATTTTAGCTTTCCTGTTAGAACGGCATTCACAAATGCAAGTTTAAACAACAAAATCCATTTTGCATTGTTATTGCTCGAGAAACTTGATGACCAATTTGGGTGAAAAGCAAAAAGCCATTTCAGGATCAAATTGCAAATAGATTGTAATCAACCCAATGGAGATTACTTTCATTGGTGTTATGGTTTTAACCTTAAAGGGACATGAAACTCACATTTTTTATTTCTTGATTTAGATGGAGCATGCAATTTTAAACAACTTTCCAGTTTAATTATATTATCTAGTTTACTTCATTCCTTTGGTATTCTTTGCTGAAAAAGCAATAATTCACTTATGGGAGCTAGTTAACACATTGGGTGAGCTAATAAGATGAGGCATATATTTACTGCAACCAATCAGCAGCTCCTGAGCCTACCTAGTTATAATTTTCAACAAGGGATACAAAGACAACTATCAAATGAGATACTAGAATTCAATTGGAAAATTGTTTAAAATCACATGCTCAATCTGAATCATGAAAAAAAAGGGTTTTATGTCAATTTAATGATAAACAGACTAGTAATATTAGCATTTTTACATATTTCATGGACTCTTTATAACATCAAGCATTAGACATGTTTTATATAGTGCAGTTATGACCATTAAAAACATACAAGGAAGCAGCATTGGCCTAGTTTAATTGATGAGTTAAATTGTGGAAACTGGTGATAAAAACATTTATCTCTATTAAAGTACAGGGAGATTTTATTGGTTAACACCATTTTCCAATCTTTACCACCTCGATGGAAACTAGGCTACTGCCAGGTGAAATAAAATTGAATGCCATTCTGTCATTCACTTACTTTGGTAAGGCATTCAATTATTAATAATAATTGATTTCTATATCATAAGTCAAACATATAACAGCAATATGTACACTTATATAACTATGCTAGACAGTGTGACAAGGTCTATGTCAATTTTTTATACCTGTAGTCTATTTTGCTTTAGTTTAAGTCAAAACCACTGACAAAACATTCTAACATTTTCTTATATCAATTTTTTTTGGAAATCGAATCCTATTTGTGACTCAAAAAGTGGAAAAAATAGAAACATTAGCTACATTACTAGCGAAGTGACTGCTAATTCTGCAAACTAAGTTAAGATAAATTAACCTATAATTCTTGTATTCTGTATATGGTATATATCTTTAAATACTTTGTGCTCCATGTACGAAGCAACATAAGCTTGTGGAGCAGGTTTGCACATGCAAGCCTGTTTCCCACAATGTAAAAAGTAGCGGTCATTAGACCACTGCATCTTACACTCTTCACCACATCTGAGGACTCCAAAGAAGCGTTCACTGCTTAGTACATGGAACCTGTATTTAATGGTTATCTTAAAATTATATTTGTATATGCGATTACATAAGTATGTTACTCATAATTTTAATCTTATATGGGTTTTTTTTAGATGTAAGCTCTCCCAATTTCACTTAAAGCTTATGCTCACATATGGGGGTCAATTTAACATGGTGCAACAGACATGATCCGCTATAGCGCATATCGATAAATGCCGACAGTTATCATTGCACCAGCAGTTCTTGTGAAGTGCTGGTGCAATATTGCCCCCTGCAGATTTGCGGCCAGGGGGTGTCAGTCAACCCGATCGTATTGGATCGGGTTGATTTTCGGCGATATCTGTCTGCCGCATCAGAGCAGAAAGACAGGTTATGGAGCAGCGGTCTTTAGAACGCTGCTTCATAACTTGTGTTTCTGGCGAGCCTTCATCCATACGGAGCTTGATGAATAGGCCCCATGGAGTCTTAAATGACTAATAAACATCTAATAATTTATTTATTTGCATTTTATAATCTTAATTTGAAGAAATTGCTGTATACAAAGTAAGAAACAATTGGCCGTTACTATTGAAATTACCACTGTCTTTGCTTTTTGCACAAAATCATATATGGATTTGTCCTTTTTTTTAACATTTATAATCAGTCTTCCTACATTGTAAAAGCATGAGGTTAATTCAGCTCTATTTGACCATTTATAAACATCTGCTTATAAATTTTTATGGATATATTTTGGGTCAATTTCAATCCTTTATATAAATCTATCTAATGGTTTTCTACAGAAATTCACCATTAAAGTAAATGAAAATTTTTGTAGATAAACAAGTTTTTCTAAAGAATTTTAATCAACCCCATTATGTTCTAAACCTTTGAACTCAAATAGAATCTGCCCTACTAAACTAAAATATTGCTGGATATTTCTGTTTCTAAACACACATGCTCCATGTGCAAGTGGATCTTATTTCATTTGGTATGAGTTTTTAATGCTTTTCTTAAAGCTCATATTCTATTTGTTTGTGACTTGATTTTATATTTTATTATCTGTGCCAAGATTTTGTGAGGTTTGGTACTACATTATTAATGAATTTTCATCATCGTAATATTTATATAGTTTTTTTTTTATATAAAACTCCATTTTTTTATGCCATGTAAACTTAGAACATCAAGTCTGAAGGTCATAAAGTAATCAATTGCGTTTGGTAATATCATTCACACTATATGGGTGTTTGTGAATATGGTATATAGCTTATCTTTTATTGGAGACAGATGAAATTGTTTCATGAATATTAGATGAGGTAGTATCTGTTTAGAGAGTCAAATGATTTCAAGGTACTAATATGCAGAGTGTCTAGATACATGTCCCCATGGTATTGTTTAATTTGTGCACAAATTGAAAAGTTAAATTGTATTCATTTCAGCATAGGAATGAGTGAAATGTTCGCTCTAGTAATTAGTTGTATGGCTCTGCAAAGCAGCAACAGCTGAATGAAAATGAAAAGACACAGGAAGTCTTAGCTAAGTAAGCATTGCAATACTTTTGAGTGAAAGAAACGTGACATTTACTTCAGAAAATGTAATATAATTGCTTTGTTTGTGGCAAGACGTATAATGTATGTTAAAACAGAACTGTTGTTTTACATTTTAAAGAATGTATCATAAAGCAAATAAATGCATAATTATAGCTTAGTGACTATAATGTACAAAATACAATTTACACACCATTACCCAGAATTTCTTTTCTGTAACAAGGAGCTATATACTTAGAAATAACAGGGGGTCAATCACGATCCTTTAGAAAAGTTTATCTTATGATTTTTGTATAAAATAATCAATTAAAGTCTAAGGGGATTTTTATTGACAAATTATTTTATATGTTTTTCTAAAGGATTGCGATCTACCCTACGGTTAAAAACATTTCAAGAAATTTAACGTTTATTGCATTCCATTAGAGTTTGTCAAAACATTATTTTGTGGCTCTTTGTAATGGTATTGCAATACAACAAAAGCATATCTGTTTGAATTAGTACAATGTACATGATTTGTTTGTATCTTACTGTAGGAACCTTTCAGATTCCAAATGGTAATAAACACTTTTTGCGTTGATGGTTCCCTATTGGATCAAATAATATTCTGTGGATTGGAAGTGTTTTGAGACAATACCACTCCATGCTATGTGCCAATTTTCTTCTGTACATACAAATATCATTGTCTCCAGCTATACTACAGATATTACTAGATGAAGGTCTGTCAGTTTAGTTAATTTGACCAATTTATAGTAAAAGGGTGCTACAATGGTGAGGAAATTAACTCGGCTGTTTACCTTAAAAGAACATAGTACTCAAAACAATTGTCTCTTCCATACAAAAGTGCAGAATTTAAACATGTAGGCATTGTTTTTCCCTAAAACACTGTTTCAATTTTAACTAACATGCCATTTTATCAATCGCGTATTTCCTATTATTATTATTATTAGTCTTTATTTATAAAGCGCCAACAGATTCTGCAGTGCTGCCCATGGGTACAAAGATGAAAGTACAACGGAATAAATAATACAATAAAAGACAAAATTTTACAGACAAATATGGTGGGAATTGAGGGCTATTAATGCTCATTGGTTTAGTGATACCTTCTACAAATTTTCAGCAAGAAAAGCATATCAGCCAATGAGCTTTCACAAGAAGTACATAATAGCTAATGAGTATTAGTAAGAAGCATCTATCAGTCAATAAGCATTAGTAGGAAGTTCACGACCAGTTGTATTGGTTTCCATTTAAAAATAGATTATAGTAAGTGTGTGATTGTTAAAAAGTTCCCCTCAAGAGGTCTATATTTAAAGTGATTCTAAATCAGTGCACTAAATGTTATTTTGCAAATATTAACAGTACATTGCTTCATGGAGATCAACACATAAAATTAAGAGCATTAGATATAGCTATACAAGTTAGTCCATATGCCACTATCATTATGTAATGCAGCAGCTTTAGGCCCTGATGCTCTAAAGTACCATGATGCATCAAGATATTCAAAAGGGGTCCGTCGCTACATCAAGAAAGCCGGTTAAATATTCAAAAGGGCGGACAGTACTGTTTAAAGGCAGAATCTCCAAGAGGCATCTTACCATACATTTCAATGGTCGGCAACGCTCTGATAACGGCAATACATTTAAAGCAGCATTGCCACCTACTTTGAAGGTGTAATGTAAATTATCCCTTTACACAGTACTGTATGACAATACAGTTTACATGTGTCAACAGAAACTCAACCCCTGTTCTTACATTACAATAGTGAATTAAGCATAGAAAGAATACAGCCATAGGAGCTGGGGTATTGTGGTTTTAGGATATATGTATATAAATTGTTTAACGTATATGTGTTGTATAGTGTAATGTTACAATATGTATGTAAACTGTAATCACGAATGTACTAACCTATTGTGTCCTTAGACATGTTTTTTTATTGCACTAAGATTGCAATTGCACGTTCTCCATATTCATATTTAAATTATATTGAGAATTTGAACTCGCATTCAAGGTCACAATATTTGCATTTTCATGTTTGTAATATTTATATTTCATAATATTGCAATCGCGATTGCATGATCGTGTTTTACTTATAATATTGCGATAGCACTGTTGCAAACATTTTCTATATTAATATTAATCTATAGATGTAGATATATATTAATATTGAAAACATTTGCTACATAGTGATCGCAATATTATAAGCAAAACACGATCATGCAATCACAATATTATGAAATATTTAAATTATAAATGCAAAAAATGCGACTATAATATTGTGAGGTGTAAAAAAGCAAAAACAGGATCGCAATATTGTGAAATATGAATATTGTGATGGCAAATGTGCGTGTGCAATATAATGTAAATATGAATATTAAGAATGCGCAATCACAATCTTAAAATAAGTAAAAATACATGACTAAGGAAACAATAGAAGATTAGTACAATCACGTTTACAGTCTATTAAACTATACAATGCCCCAGCTCCTTTAATTTTAAAAGGAGGTTTTTTTGGTTTTTTTGTTTTTATCAAAAAAATCCATTGCGGACATGATGAATATATAGGCAGTTTCGTTCCGTGGGAGTTTACTGAGCATTACATGGGAGTATCCTGTATTTTAATGGAGAAAAATTGCTGTGGGTTTTTCCAGCCATACGTCTCACCTGCTTTTCAGTGGTGATTTTTTACCACTGTGACAAATCTAGTGAATGTACATTGAAACTAAATAAATATATGCATAATTTAAAGTGTTACTACACAGAAACATTTTTTATTTTCACAAACGCACAGTCTATTCTGTGAAAACATGTATTAAAGACAATCCCCCCAGATACACCGCAGTTCAGTGGTGATGTCGGCAGACTTTTGCTGAAGTTGTAATCCCCATTATATCCTATACGAGACACACTGCCACTTGTCAGCACAACAAGGTTAAGCCCACTTTTTTATAACATATTGACAGACCGATGGACTGCAAGCCTGGCAAACTAAAAAAGACAATTTCTTGTCAGTATGTTTCCTACTGTTTGAATTAAAGCTAAAAAATATTCTAATTTTATGGTGATACAGAAGATCACTTTGAATTTATATAATAGGTTTGACATGGCTGATTATCACAGCTCTGATATCACAGTATAACAAGCAATTGGCCTAGTTAAAATAATTGAAAATGTATAAACCTGTGAATCCTATTTATACCAAACACACAATATTGCATTTGTAACAATTATTTGAGAAGAATTATCAAGACATTCGCCTTATCTAAATCTTTAACATTGCTCTCATCCAAATATCTGTATACATTTATGCTGGAAATTTCAGGGAATATCAATAGGAAAAAATGTTCCTCTGATATAAAGTAGTGAATTTAAATCATAACTCTACATAGAGTCTGCACGTAACTCCCTCATGTTTTATCAGCATATTAATTTACACATTCTTTATCTAGCCCATCCTATACCTAATATGTTTCTGTATTCATTTTTTCTCACCATCCTGTTCTATAGCTCCCAACCTCTTTTCATTTTGCAGGACAGTCAAAGTTTGAAGTCTCTGTCCTGTTTATCCTGTAGTTCTTACTGCTTTATTAATGTCTATCTAGCCACACCAATTTACATTGACCCCGCCCATGTAAACTGTAGCTGACTCCCACAGCTTGAGATGCCACAACTCACACACTGTTGTTCCAGAACAAGCCCTCAGTCTTCTAGTCCTACATAATCTTGACAAAATGAGATGAATGCTGTACAAGGAATATTTCCACTCTCTAAATTCCCCTCTCATAGCTTTTCTCTATACCTCTTCTCCCTCATTTTATCTCAGATTATTCTACACCTACTGTTGGAGGAGCTGAGAAACAGAGAAAAATAAACTCTGAAATAAGGAAAGTATATGATGAGTGTGTTTAATTTACCTACTACAAATTGTACACACCAATAATTGTGGAGCCAATGTGTGTCACCAGCAGACAGGAAGCACTTGCTAGATATTCAAATAGTCTGTTTTACTTAGAGTGCATCTACCATACAGAAGACCAAGTATATTTTGCGATTTCTTGCTTCTCTAGCCTATGTTATGCTTTCTTATTTGCATTACTACGCTGTCTGTAGTTTATTTTCATGTACCAATTATTTACTTAAAGTCCAGTGGCCTTCATGTGTCTGTAGGTTATCTGCTGTAGATTCCTTTGGGCAAAACAATAAACAATGAAGTTGATCACTACAAAACTATCTTACTATCTTATCAATGGACACACTGTTAAAGTATTTTACTATGAACTTGTTATGTTACTAAATTGGTCACTATTTGATATTCAAGATGAGTATTACACTTAGAAGACATGTCAATAAGGGTTGTTTCTAGCTATGCTTACAGTCAGATGTATTAAACCATTTACAGAATCAAATGGGAATGTTTAAGTGTGTCAGCGTTTAAATAAGCATTGGAGTAAATAATTATTTACCCATTATTGCTTATGTCTGATAGATGAGTGGTTTAGAATTGCATATTAATAATGATCATCACTCCAGACCACTGAGATGTTAGATCTTGAATCATACAAATTTTTTCTATCCTCACTTTCATCATCGTTGTACTCAGTTCTGCTGATACCATATATGATCTTTGGTATTAAAAACAATAGTGAAGCATATACATGTCAATATGGTCTATGATCGTTACAATACTCATACAGTTTCTGAAAGTTAGAGACCAAGGTGAATCTGCATGGAACCAGTTGACTACGGTTTCACAATATATACCGGTCAGGTAAGATACCTAAACAGCACATCAATAGAATATTTAGCATGACTTAGGACCTGAAGTAGTAAAAAGATTTTTTTTAAAATTCAGAAAACACATCAAAAACATATTAAAACTAAATATTACACTCATATATATATATATATATATATATATATATATATATATATATATATATATACACTTTTTAATGGAGCTGTGAATTTGTTTTGTTACGAATGCAAATTCATAATGAAAAACAGATATTCACAAAATGAATATCTGAATGAATGCACCAACAAAATTTAAAGAAAATGAAAAAATATTTACATTTATCAGTATTCATTCATTTTCTTTAAATTGCCTTTAAAGTGTTAAATATTTACCTCTATAGTGCGATCTCAGAGCCTTCATAAAAGGAAAAGGTCCTTTAGTGCAGGTCCTGGGATCTGCCTTGCTAAGCCTCCTTAGTGTGGCCTGGCGCTCTGAGAAGAAGTATGAGTGCTACCTCAGTTCTCCAGTGAATTAGTGAAGTAAAGTGCTACAGGTGAACTGTTTCACCTGTAGCAAAGGAACATTTACATTTTTTTTACAATAATTAATGTAAATATTCCACAAATATTCGGAATTTGTTTTCTTTAAAATTAAACAAATAATGAATAATGCAGTCAAGGAATATTTAGGGAAATTAATTTCCCCAAATATTCATTCCAAAAGAGGTCAGACAAAACAAATTATTTGGGGCTGGACAAGTCTACTTTTTTAAGAAAAGGAATTTTAATATTTTTAAAAGGGTTAAAAAAGGGATATGATAAATGACAAAGTGTTTGACTGGAAAGGGCTTCAATGTGTGTGTACATACACTGTGTATATATATATATATATATATATATATATATATACAATCCAAGTTAAGGACAGCACAATCTTACTTGCTCCGACCGCCAAGGTGCACTACAAACCATAATGCATTTTCCTTCCAAGAACGTAGGCACTCACTGGTCTTGTGAAAAAATTCAATTTATTAATCCGTAGAAAAAGAATTACATTTACATGACGTTTCGGTACATTCCTGTACATTTATCAAATGTAGCAAAATAAAATATTAAAACTTCCTGAAGTTTTAATATTTTATTTTGCTACATTTGATAAAGGTACAGGAATGTACCGAAACGTCATGTAAATGTAATTCTTTTTCTACGGATTAATAAATTGAATTTTTTCACAAGACCAGTGAGTGCCTACGTTCTTGGAAGGAAAATATATATATATATATATATATATATATATATATATATATAGTATATATATATATATATATATATATATATATATATATATGTCTATATATGTGTGTAAGTATACATGTTTATATACTGTATTTCTATTTATGTGTAAAATGTGTATATATGTGTAAATATGTACATATATATATATATATATATATATATATATATATATACATACAGTATCTCACAAAAGTGTGTACACCCCTCCCATTTTGTAAATATGTTATTATATCTTTTCATGTGACAACACTGAAGAAATTACACTTTTCTACAATGTAAAGTAGTGAGTGTACAGCCTGTATAACAGTGTAAATTTGCTGTCCCCTCAAAATAACTCAACACACAGCCATTAATGTCTAAACCATTGGCAACACAAGTGAGTATACCCCTAAGTGGAAATGTCCAAGATGGGCCCATTTAGCCATTTTCCCTCCCTGGTGTCATGTGACTCGTTAGTGTTACAAGGTCTCAGGTGTGAATGGGGAGCAGGTGTGTTAAATTTGGTGTTATCGCTCTCACACTCACTTATACTGGTGACTGGAAGTTCAAAATGGCACCTCATGGCAAAGAACTCTCTGAGGATCTGAAAAAAGTAATGTTGCTCTACATAAAGATGGCCTAGGCTATAAGAAGATTGCCAAGACCATGAAACTGAGCTGCAGCACGGTGGGCAAGACCATACAATGATTTTACAGGACAGGTTGTACTCAGAACAGGCCTCACCATGGTCACCCAAAGAAGTTTAGTGCCCGTGCTCAGCGTCACATTCAGAGGTTTTCTTTGGGAAATAGACGTATGAGTGCTGCCAGCATTGCTGCAGAGGTTAAAGGGGTGGGGGGTCAGCCTGTCAGTGCTCAGACCATATGCCGCACACTGCATCAAATTGGTCTGCATGGCTGTCGTCCCAGAAGGAAGCCTCTTCTAAAGATGATGCACAAGTAACCCTGCAAACAGTTTGCTAAAGACAAGCAGACTAAGGACATGGATTACTGGAACCATGTCCTGTGGTCCGATGAGACCAAGATAAACTTATTTGGTTCAGATGGTGTCAAGCATGTGTGGCAGTAACCAAGTGAGGAGTACAAAGACAAGTGTGTCTTGCCTACAGTCAAACATGGTGGTAAGAGTGTCATGGTCTGGGCCTGCATGAGTGCTGTTGGAACTTGGGAGCTACAGTTCATTGAGGGAACCATGAATGCCAACATGTACTGTGACATACTGAAGCAGAGCATGATCCCCTCCCTTGGGAGACTTGGCTGCAGGGCAGTATTCCAACATGATAACAACCCCAAACACACCACAAAGATGACCACTTCCTTGCTACAGAAGCTGAAGGTAAAGGTGATGGACCGGCCAAGCATGTCTCCAGACCTAAACCCTATTGAGCATCTGTGGGGCATCCTCAAACAGAAGGTGAGGGAGCGCAAGGTCTCTAACACCCACCAGCTCCCTGATGTCGTCATGGAGGAGTGGAAGAGGAATCCATTGGAAAGATGTGAAGCTCTGGTGAACTTCATGCTCAAGAGGGTTAAAGCAGTGCTGGAAAATAATGGTGGCCACACAAAATATTGACACTTTGGGACTAATTTGGACATTTCCACTTAGGGTTGTACTCACTTTTGTTGCCAATGGTTTAGACATTAATGGCTGTGTGTTGAGTTATTTTGAGGGGAAAGCAAATTTACACTGTTATACAGGCTCTACACTCACTATTTTACATTGTAGCAAAGTGTCATTTCTTTAGTGTTGTCACATGAAAAGATATAATAAAATATTTACAAAAATGTGAGGGGTGTACTTACTTTTGTGAGATATTGTGTATATATATATATATATATATATATATATATATATATATATATATACACAGATAGAGAGAGAGAGAGAGAGAGAGAGAGAGATTCTTTTGAGCCCATTCCAATCAAATACATTTAAACATGCAATATAATTTTTATTAAATTTAAATATGTTTTAATGTGTTTTTAATAGGAATACTTTAAATTCCTAGGTTCTCCACTTTTTTTTTATATATATCTACCTACATATATATATATATATATATATATATATATATATATATATATATATATATATATATATATATATATATATATATATTCATATAGGTTTATAGGTATAGATATATATTTTACAAAAACATAATCAAAATAAGAAGAACATTTTCTTCTATGTGAAGAACACAGGAACGTAAAGTTGATCTAGCACAGTGTCAGGTTAGCGAGCGATAACTAATAAGGCTTTTTGTAGCACACGTAGGTGATGAAAAGTATTTTTTGTTGTCGACAAAGAGGTACAGAATAATTCTACCCTGCATACCAAATTATTTTTTAATAGCAAGCACATTAGTAGATGTAGGATCAAAACCATGAATAACCCAAGAAAATAGCAGCTTTTTTTATGAAAGCATCATGTGAAAAGTCATAGAGATACCTACTTGTGACAGCTGCAAAGCATTAAACTCAAATTCCTATAAAAATAATGTATTACAAGGTAAGTGATCATCATACACATTGTTTTAAATATGTACTGTCTCCTGGCTCTATGATCTATGCAACAACCTGTACATAAATTTCTTTACATGTGGATTTTTTACAGCTGAATTTAAAGCATTCAAAGCTTGAAAAACCTTACAGATTTCTTTTCAAAACTAAAATTCTTCTTAGGTGAAGATAAGAGCTTTGGAAAACCTAAGCTTTATTTTACAAGTGTCCTAGGAAGAATGTTCAGTTTGTCCTCTAAACAGTATCACCTAGTACAACTAACTTGATCTCTTTACTAAGAAAAATAATTAACAGAGACATAATTTAACATCAATTTATAAAAATATAATACAAAATGGGGTTACGTTAATGCTATCTAACATCAAATGTAAAGGAATAGTTACTGTATAGCCAAAAAATATTCACTTTTTACATTTTTTTTCTGGTATACAAAGCATCACAGTCTTCTCTGACAGCCAATTCATTGGTCAATGGATTTCCTGATGCCTTTTATTTTTTGCATGAGGTGAGGAGTAAGGAGGAAAATTATTTACACTTTGCATTTGATTTGCACTGATAGATTCAGCAAATGTGCAGCATTCCTTAATTGCAGGTTTCTAAACAAAGTAAATCTATCAAATAAAAATGAAGTTGTACCAGTAGTCTATAAATTAATTTAATACTTTTATTTTGTTTGTTTTAAATGCAATCTCCACTTGAACTTGATATTTAAAATTCTAACTGGTTTTATCTATTGTAAAGATTTTATTTAATTTTTTTTCTAAATATGTCATACATTGATGTAAAATGTAGCTATATTCCACATTAGTGATTTAAAAGGATAATAATATAATTCCTCTACGACTATGAAGCAAAACATAAACGTATGGCTAGTATTACCCCTGCTCCCTAACATGTTAGAAAAATATATGGTTAACTGAAGTATTTGATTCAAGAAATAATCTAAAGTTTGGAGTATAGATTGCTATACAAAAAAAAAAAAAAAGAATAAATTGCATGAGATGGAGAATTGAAAGTCTACTAATCACACACTGGTTTGATGATTAATGATGGAATAATCTGAAATGTTATGGAGATAAATACATGAGGCAACAAAAAGTAACATGCATTGATGACTACTAATTTCATTTGAAGCTGGTCGTGTGTAGGGATTTACAATATGTAAGACAATATAATATTGTACAAGTAATTGGTGCTAGATTAGATCATTTTAGAACATAAGTCATACATATGGCAGACTTCAATCTGCAAAGTTCTTCTTAGTGTTAGTATGATTTGGTTAGGTGCAAACAAAGAGGTTTGCTAGGAACAACTCACAATTTGTGCATAGTGCAGTCTTCTGAACGGAGCAAATTTGCTCTCAATTTCTCGCCAGCGTTTGTTGAGCTGGATCAGAGTTGGCTCTACTGCTTTGGCTGCCCCTTCCTTAGACAAACTTTCAGCTTGCCTGTGTACTGCATTCAGTTCTTCTTTCTTCTTCTCCAAATCTTCATCAATCTCCTAGTGAGCAAAACCAATACAGGGCCCAGGACAATTAGCTGACTATTTAAGGAACTAGTATTAGATGTAGCAGCAAAATACTTCTGGCATCACTCTTAGCTCAATCATTATTTTTCACTTTCATTGTAGCAAACAAATTGACAACGCATAATGGGAAAAGCTATGTATTTTTTAAAAAATGTAGTTACTTTATTCTTTAGTTTAAATTTAGTCTAATGTTTTCTGAATTAAACTTAAATTTGACTAACTTTATAGGAAATTAAGCAAATACAAAAATCTTTCTACTTTTTTTTAAGAATGGTAAATTAAAGCAGTAATGAAGCAAAATAAAATGATGAAAAATCATTTAACATATATAAATGACTAGACAATAAAATATGGACATGTTCTGATGACAGAAGTGTGCTAACATGAGAAAGAGGTCATCCACGTACTGTTTGTCATTAGTTCATCTGGAACAAAGATACACAATAATATGAGTTAATATTACAAACAAGTGAATAAATATTGAAATTTACTATATGATTACAAATAGTATTCTACAGTAGAAATTTAGTTCTTAAAATTTATATCATGCGTTTCAAAATCAATGCCATAGATTCCATCCCATTCAATTACTTTATTGTGTGTATTTTCTTGTCCAATGAGCTTTTCTAAATTTTTATACACATTTAGTATATTAAACAGTCTTTTTAGATAACATTTTTAGATCATATTGACCATGTTAAAGGTTTAGGTGCTAAAATAAGGATAAAAACCCTCTATTCTAATCCATCCATACATTTTTAGGGTCTACAAACCTCTCTTTTTAACACCAATTATTATTGAATTTTAGCACTTTGATGTTTTATGACAATGTTTTGATAAATAATTGGTTAAACATCACATCTTGTTATACACAAACTGTATTCAAAAACATAGCAATATATAAGCCTGTGTTAAATATACTGATTTGTGCAAAAAAATATAAATCCAGATATAATAATCTCTAATGTCACTGTCTAATGATATCAATTAATTCTGTAGTGGATGGATTGAAATGATTGTTTAAATTATCTTAAATTCTTGAAAAAATACTACTGTATGCCCTTATGTGTAAGACTTAAATATAGTACCATATTATCCTGAACTATTATGAAAAGTTACTCATGACAAAAAAAATGTAGTTCAAACTCTGAGCAAATTTATTAGATAATCCTCTGACAATCTCCATTAATCGAGAAGTAAATGGTATGGTCAATTGCAAGATGCATACTGTACTGAATTATATGGAGACTACATTTACTGCTTTTGATCATTATATGAAATAAAACAATGAAGATAACTCTAAATACACAATACTATATGAGCACTATCAGTTTACCTCTCAATCACCTAGATTACGAGTTCTGCGTTAGCCTTAAAAAGCAGCGTTAAGGGGTCCTAACGCTGGTTTTTAATGCCCGCTGGTATTATTAGTCAGGCAGGAAAGAGTCTACCGCTCACTTTCTTTCCGCGACTCGAGGCTACCGCAAATCCCCTTACGTCAATTGCGTATCCTATCTTTTCTATGGGATTTGCCTAATGCTGGTATTACGAGTTTTGGAAGAAGTGAGCGGTACAGCCTCTACCGACAAGACTCCAACCGCAAAAAAAAAAGTCAGTAGTTAAGAGCTTTATGGGCTAACGCCGGAACATAAGGCTCTTAACTACTGTGCTAAAAGTACACTAACACCCATAAGCAACCTATGAACCCCTAAACCGAGGCCCCCCCACATCGCAAACCCTATAATACAATTTTTTAACCCCTAATCTTCTGACCGAACATCGCCGCCACCTACATTATCCCTATGAACCCCTAATCTGCTGCCCCTAACATCGCCAACACTTATATTATATTTATTACCCCCTAATTTGCCCCCCAACATCACTGCCACCTACCTACACTTATTAACCCCTAATCTGCCGACCCAACATCTCCACCACTATAATAAATGTATTAACCCCTAAACCGCTGCACTCCCGCCTCGCAAACACTATAATAAATTGTATTAACCCCTAATCTGCCCTCCCTAACATCACCGCCACCTACCTACACTTATTAACCCCTAATCTGCCGTCCCCAACGCCGCTACTATAATAAAGTTATTAACCCCTAAACCTAAGTCTAACCCTAACCCTAACACCCCCTAGGTTAAATATAATTTAAATTAAACAAACTAAATTTACTATAATTAAATAAATTAATCCTATTTAAAACTAAATACTTACCTATAAAATAAACCCTAAAATAGCTACAATATAACTAATAGTTACATTGTAGCTATTTTAGGATTTATATTTATTTTACAGGCAACTTTGTATTTATTTTAACTAGGTACAATAGCTATTAAATAGTTAATAACTATTTAATAGCTACCTAGTTAAAATAATTACAAAATTACCTGTAAAATAAATCCTAACCTAAGTTACAAATACACCTAACACTACACTATCATTAAACTAATTAAATAAATTACCTACAATTATCTAAACTAAAATACAATTAAATAAACTAAACTATAATACAAAAAAACACTAAATTACAGAAAATAAAAAAAAATTACAAGAAGTTTAAACTAATTACACCTAATCTAAGCCCCCTAATAAAATAAAAAAGCCCCCCAAAATAATAAAATGCCCTACCCTATCCTAAATTACAAATTAATCAGCTCTTTTACCAGCCCTTAAAAAGGCTTTTTGGGGGGCATTGCCCCAAAGTAATCAGCTCTTTTGCCTGTAAAAAAAAGAAATACAATGCCCCCCACAACATTACAACCCACCACCCACACACCCCTACTCTAAAACCCACCCAAACCCCCCTTAAAAAAACCTAACACTAACCCCCTGAAGATCTCCCTACCTTGAGTCGTCTTCACTAAGCCGAGTCGAATTCTTCATCCAAGCGGGACAGAAAAGGTCCTCCATCCGGTTGAAGTCTTCATCCAAGCGGGGCAGAAGAGGTTTTCCATTCGATTGATGTCTTCATCCAAGCGGAATCTTCTATCTTCATCCATCCGGAGCAGAGCGGCAGCATCCTGAAGACCTCCGACGTGGAACATCCATCCTGGCCGACGACTTCCTGATGAATGATGGTTCCTTTAAATGACGTCATCCAAGATGGCGTCCCTCAAATAGGATTCTATCATCCAATCGGAATTAAGGTAGGAAAAATCTAATTGGTTGATTCAATCAGCCAATCAGACTGAAGTTCAATCTGATTGGCTGGTCCAATCAGCCAATCGGATTGACCTCGCATTCTATTGACTGATCGGAACAGCCAATAGAATGCGAGGGTCAATCCAATTGACTGATTGGATCAGCCAATCGGATTGAACTTCAATCTGATTGGCTGATTGAATCAGCCAATCAAATTTTTCCTACCTTAATTCCGATTGGCTGATAGAATTCTATCAGCCAATCGGAATTCAAGGGACGCCATCTTGGATGACGTCATTTAAAGGAACAGTAATTCGTTGGGAAGTCGTCGGCCAGGATGGATGTTCCACGTCGGAGTTCTTCAGGATGCTGCCGCTCCGCTCCAGATGGATGAAGATAGAAGATTCCGCTTGGATGAAGACATCAATCGGATGGAAGACCTCTTCTGCCCCGCTTGGATGTAGACTTCAAACAGATGGAGGACCTCTTCTTCCCCGCTTGGATGAAGAATTTGGCTCGGCTGAGTGAAGACGACTCAAGGTAGGGAGATCTTCAGGGGGTTAGTGTTTTTTTAAGGGGGGTTTGGGTGGGTTTTAGAGTAGGGGTATGTGGGTGGTGGGTTGCCATTTTAAGGGCTGGTAAAAGAGCTGAACTTTGTAATTTAGGATAGGGTAGGACATTTTATTATTTTGGGGGGCTTTTTTATTTTATTTGGGGGTTTAGATTAGGTGTAATTAGTTTAAACTTCTTGTAATTTAGTGGGTTTTTTGTATTATAGTTTAGTTTATTTAATTGTATTTTAGTTTAGATAATTGTAGGTAATTTATTTAATTAGTTTAATGATAGTGTAGTGTTAGGTGTATTTGTAACTTAGGTTAGGATTTATTTTACAGGTAATTTTGTAATTATTTTAACTAGGTAGCTATTAAATAGTTATTAACTATTTAATAGCTATTGTACCTAGTTAAAATAAATACAAAGTTGCCTGTAAAATAAATATAAATCCTAAAATAGCTACAATGTAACTATTAGTTATATTGTAGCTATATTAGGGTTTATTTTATAGGTAAGTATTTAGTTTTAAATAGGATTAATTTATTTAATTATAGTAAATTTAGTTTGTTTAATTTAAATTATATTTAACCTAGGGGGGTGTTGGGGTTAGGGTTAGACTTAGGTTTAGGGGTTAATATCTTTATTATAGTAGCGGCGTTGGGGACGGCAGATTAGGGGTTAATAAGTGTAGGTAGGTGGAGGCGATGTTAGGGAGGGCAGATTAGGGGTTAATGCAATTTATTATAGTGTTTGCGAGGCGGGAGTGCAGCGATTTAGGGGTTAATACATTTATTATAGTGGCGGTGATGGCCGGTCAGCAGATTAGGGGTTAATAAGTGTAGGTAGGTGGCGGCGACGTTGGGGGGCAGAATAGGGGTTAATAAATATAATATAAGTGTCGGCGATGTTAGGGACAGCAGATTAGGGGTTCATAGCTATAATGTAGGTTGCGGCCATGTCCAAAGCGGCAGATTAGGTGTTAATAGTATAATGCTGGTGTCAGCGATAGTGGGGGCGACAGATTAGGGGTTAATAAGTGTAAGATTAGGGGTGTTTAGACTCGGGGTTCATGTTAGGGTATTAGGTGTAGACTTAGAGAGTGTTTCCCCATAGGAAACAATGGGGCTGCGTTAGGAGCTGAATGCTGCTTTTTTGCAGGTCTTAGTTTTTTTTTCAGCCAGCTCAGCCCCATTGTTTCCTATGGGGATATTGTGCACAAGCACTTTTTTCCAGCTTACCGCTACCGTAAGCAACGCTGGTATTGAGGGTTGAAGTGGAGCTAAATTATGATCAACGCTCCCTTTTCTGAGGCTAACGCAGCCATTCAGACAACTCGTAATACCAGCGTTGTCTTAAGGGTGCGCTGGAAAAAAAGGCTTGTTAGCACCGCAGGTCTTTACAGACAAAACTCGTAATCTAGGCGATTGTTTTCTGTGCTATGGCAATTTACTAGGTCTGCACATAATGGCATCTACTTCTCACTGGACATTGAAATGAATTGACCTTTTACCTGCTATCACAATCACTAATAAACCATTATCAAAGTCTTCTTTTTTTTTAGAATAAGAAAAGAAAGCTGCATTTATCAACATAAGTTCGATACTGCCATTGGGAAAACCTCATGCATTCATAAATTCAACTGCAGCTTGTAATTAGTCGCCAATATTGCTTACGTTTTAAGAGTTTGTCAGATGATAACACCAACAATTTTGATCAAAAGTTGAAGTCTTTCAGTTAAAATCAGTATTTTAATATAAACATGTGATTCTGGTTTTAAAGAACAATATTTTAAATATATGATAGATTTGTTAAATAGTCTCTAATTAAATTATTTTTCAAAGGTACCATGATAAAAAACAATAAATAGAGCAGTGACCCATAGTTCCTGTATTTAATAAATAATACAGATATTAAAATGTGGAGCCCAATGTATTATCAATTGCATGTGAATGTGGCAATTATTATATGTATAGTATGCAGACAAAAGTACATTTATTAACTTAAAAGTGAACATATAACCTCCAAAAAACAAAAATATATTGCAAAGTCACATAACATAAGAACATCTGCACAATCTTTAGCAAGTAATTTAAAGTGTGAGAAGCCAGCTGTATAGTCTTTATCCTTTACTGCTTAGAACTCAAATGTTAAACTTGAAACTCACAAGCCATATATGGCCCTCTAATAATGTTCTGTCTGTAAGGTAATTGACCAACTTTCCAATTTTATTTGTATTTATTTATTTGTTTATGTATTTATTACTTCAAAGTTGGAAAAATTGTGAAAATTAATTTCAGTACTTTATGTGCTATACTTTACAATATATTGTGGGTGATCTAAATTATACTGATTTTTTTCAGCACTGCTGTTGATATCTCTTATCCCCTGTATGAATGCCAAAATATAATGGTACAATATTACCATTAGGTACTGCAGATGTAATTGGTTTATTTGGGTTTGGAACACTATGTGTAATTTTAGAGACACTATTTTAGAAATACATGAACATAAAGGTCTAAATGTTTGAAACTAGGTGCAGCTCATTTGAGTAATAGCTTCTTCTTGTAACTATTTATTATAAAATTATGACCATCAGAAATTAACTAGGATTAAAGCATTGAGAATAGGCAGTGATAATTATCTGCACCTGTGGTGAAGATATAAATAAGATATAAAATATGTTTTGAAAAGTTTAAACATTTCCCTGACTACTTGGGAAATCTTTGAAGATACCTACAAACAGAGTTTCCTTTAAAAAGACGTTTCTGCAAGCGTCTCATTCGAGAATAGTTATCCGCTATTGGTTGCCTAATCACATACCCCTACAGGAAGGGGGTCATAAGCAACCCAGAGAAGAATCTAGCATTTTCCCCAAAATTATACGGAAATTTGAATAAACTGTAATCAAGGTAATTTCTTTCTGCAACTTTAAGTGTTTCTATTCTGAAAAGGTTGTTCATTTTTAGGCATTTTTGTCTATGTACAGACTATCCATATAGAAAGTCATGTACTGAAAAGGGATCATATTTATGGAAGCCAATACATCAATTTGTTACAAATTTTACAATAAATGGTTAAGAGATACCAAGTAAGATACAAAGTATGAGGTACTGGTTTATCAAACTGCAATGTAAAAAAGGCTTACCAACCTATTAAGTGTGCAACCTCTAATAATTTTTTCTCTGTATCAAGTCTTTTTATTGTATCCCTGCATAGTGCTGACAAATCTGCATTACAAATAAATATACTAAGGATAAATATTATTATGATAATTTTACATTTTTTAAAATGAGTTTGATTGCACATATTTACTTTATTGGGATAAACTACTACCTCCTTTTATGTTTGAAATTATAAAGGTTCCCCACTCTTCCACCAGGGTTTTCCCTTTAGAACTATTGGTTTCATTGAACATTAAAAAGAAAAAGATGGACAACCTTGAATGTTTCTGTGAGTTGTGTGCAACATTTACAGGTAAAGACAAAGGTTTCTTAAATCTGCTTTTACTGTCCAGGAACCACTGAGAAATCTTTCCAGACTTCAAATTCATTATTAGCATGATAATGTTTATATCAGAACTGACACAGAAGATATCAGCTATTTTTTAATAAAAAAATTTAATTGCATTGTGTGGCAAATACATTTTTGCCTCAGACATCCTGTGGTAACTGGAAAGAGAAATCTTGAGTAAGAACTTACTTTTCTAAGAGCTATACTTCCATGATCAGATTTTTTTTTTTATGTGACTTTGAATTATACTTTTACTTTTTTAGAAATATATATTAATATTTTAATTTGCTATTGATTGACGTATAATAATTGCCTACATTTCTATTATTATTATGCTTAACATAATAATTATTATTAGCATTATTCTTGAAATAGGTTCTTAAATGTGTCCTTAAAGCAAACGTGAATCGGAAGAGCTCAATAACTCCTTTATTGTTACTGCATGTAATTAAAAAATATGATACATTATTATATAATTGAATTTGTAAGATGCTAATAAACGTGTAAAATAAACTCCATGGATAGGAAATGTAAAATTGAATGTGTTTGCCAAATTTATTTACGCTCTCTCTCCTGAACATGGCAATCGAATATCAAATGTAGCATTTGCGTATTAATATTGGAATGTTTTTTCCAATAAATTTGAATGTAATTACATGTAAACATGGAATGTAACTTTTAGATTTTAACATTCTAATGTTTATTCTAATAGAATGCAATCTAAGCCTATGGAAATTAACTTATAAATGTTGCATTCAGATATTCAAATTTTACATTCAAGATTTAAATGTTAAAATTCACTGTATAAAAACATTTATTTTCAAGTGTCCCAAAGCAAACATTTGTCCATCCCTAATGAATGCAATGTTATTTTATTATGCAGATGCAAAACAACAATACCTTTAGTTTCTGTTCATCTTTGGGATCTGGAAGACTGGCTATTTTTTTCTCAATATCATTGAGACATTTCAATAGGTCATCTGACTGCCTCTTGTATTGGTACCACTGATGGGAGATCTCGGAAGCCTTATTTCTTCTTTGTGATCTCAAAACCTATTAAAATAAATTACAAAGTAAAGTTAGAATTACACAATGAAATAAAACCAATACTATAATGTGAAACAACAAAATAAAAATGGTTTGCCTTGAGAAAATAATAATGAATATCAATTATTAGTTTTGTGGTTCTTTTGCTTTTTACTGGTTATTCACCTGGAAGATTGTTACGAAACTATTAGCAATTCATAGGATGCTTACTGTAATATAAAATGGTGGTTGGGAAGTGAGCCAGAGAGCAAAAGAGCACATGTTTGGTGATACATTTTTTTTATATTTGTACAATCATTTGTAGCATTAAAATAAAAAATAGATATGAAAAACTAAATAATATGTTCATGATTGATATGGAACTCAGCAAATTTAAAATACTTTTTATTTTACTTCTATTATCACATTTTATTCTTTTACTTTCTGATCCTTTAATGAAAAACATACTTTTGTAGAATCAAGGGAAGCAATGCTGTTGATTGGCGGCTATGCACATATGCCTCTAGTTATTGGCTTACCAGGTGTGTTCATCTAGGTCACAGTAGCTAATTGCTTCTGTATGTATGTATGTATTACGTACTTGTAAAGCGTGGCTAATCACCCGTAAGGGTCTCAAGGCGCTGCTCATTTTATCAACCTTGAAAGGATGAAAGGCTGAGTGGAACCTGCAACCCTTGAGATGCTACAGAGCTCAGCCACAGTGCCATAGCATGCTGAGCTTTCTTCTCTGAAGCTGACTTTAATTATGAAATGAACCCATTTGCAGGGGTTAAACTTATAGTTAAAGGCAAGCAATTGTGCAATAACAAAATTATTTAACACATTAGGGAATTTTTTGTATTTATAATACTGCTGCTTTATAGAGCATAATCACAACATATAGCGGTTAGATATATGCGTATATAACAAAAAATGGGACCCAAAAAATTTGAACAAAAAATATGAGATGAGGCTTACAAGAGTATATTCTGGAAACGTGAGCAATATCAGTGAACTCAACATGTTTTAGCCCTATATTGGGACTTTATTCAAGACAAGTTTCTAGAATATACTCATATTTGGTAAGCCTCATTTAGCATTAGGTTTACAATATTTACATTAGTGGTTTTGCACTATGTTTATTTTTTTAGGTTTTCACTTCACATTTGAGCATCCACTACATTGGAATATATTTTTAAGTAATCAGTCAAACAATCACATTTTTGGAACATATTTGGATTTTATCTTTTGGATGGACTTACACTATTAGGATATTCATATTTTTATTAGGATAATCACTTTTGGACACTATCTTTGACAATTTTTTCACATTATAATTTTGTTAAAATTTTTTGGGTCCCATTTTTTTGTCATATGCGCATATATCTAAACACTATCGCCTAGATTTAGAGTTTGGCGGTAGCCGTCAAAACCAGCGTTAGGGGGTCCTAACGCTGGTTTTTACCGCCCGCTGGTATTTAGAGTCAGTCATTAAAGGTTCTAACGCTCACTTTGCAGCCGCGACTTTTCCATACCGCAGATCCCCCTACGCCAATTGCGTATCCTATATTTTCAATGGGATCTTTCTAACGCCGGTATTTAGAGTCGTGGCTGAAGTGAGCGTTAGAAATCTAACGACAAAACTCCAGCCGCAGAAAAAAACAGGAGTTAAGAGCTTTTTGGGCTAACGCCGGTTCATAAAGCTCTTAACTACTGTACTCTAAAGTACACTAACACCCATAAACTACCTATGTACCCCTAAACCGAGGTCCCCCCACATCGCTGCTACTATAATAAAAAATTTTAACCCCTAATCTGCCGACCGCACACCGCCACCACCTACGTTATACTTATGTACCCCTAATCTGTTGCCCCTAACACCGCCGACCCCTATATTATATTTATTAACCCCTAATCTGCCCCCCTCAATGTCGCCGACACCTACCTACACTTATTAACCCCTAATCTGCCGACCGGACCTCACCACTACTATAATAAATGTATTAACCCCTAAAGCTAAGTCTAACCCTAACACTAACACCCCCCTAAGTTAAATATAATTTAAATCTAACAAAATAAATTAACTCTTATTAAATAAATTATTCCTATTTAAAGCTAAATACTTACCTGTAAAATAAACCCTAATATATCTACAATATAAATTATAAATATATTGTAGCTATTTTAGGATTAATATTTATTTTACGGGCAACTTTGTAATTATTTTAACCAGGTACAATAGCTATTAAATAGTTAATAACTATTTAATAGCTACCTAGTTAAAATAATTACAAAATTACCTGGAAAATAAATCCTAACCTAAGTTACAATTAAACCTCACACTACACTATCAATAAATTAATTAAATACAATACCTACACATAAATACAATTAAATAAACTAACTAAAGTACAAAAAATAAAAAAGAACTAAGTTACAAAAAATAAAAAAATATTTACAAACATTAGAAAAATATTACAACAATTTTAAACTAATTACACCTACTCTAAGCCCCCTAATAAAATAACAAAGCCCCCCAAAATAAAAAAATGCCCTACCCTATTCTAAAATTAAAATAGAAAAGCTCTTTTACCTTACCAGCCCTTAAAAGGGCCAATTGCGGGGCATGCCCCAAAGAATTCAGCTCTTTTGCCTGGAAAAAAAAAACATACAATACCCCCCACCAACATTACAACCCACCACCCACATACCCCTAATCTAACCCAAACCCCCCTTAAATAAACCTAACACTAAGCCCCTGAAGATCTTCCTACCTTATCTTCACCACACCGGGTATCACACCGATCCGTCCTGGCTCCGATGTCTTGATCCAAGCCCAAGCGGGGGGCTGAAGACATCCATCCTCCGGCTGAAGTCTTGATCCAAGCGGGCAGAAGAGGACATCCAGACTGGCAAACATCTTCATCCAGACGGCATCTTCTATGTTCTTCCATTCGATGACGAACGGCTGATCTTCAAGACCTCCAGCGCGGATCCATCCTCTTCTTCTGATGACTAGATGACGAATGAAGGTTCCTTTAAGGGACGTCATCCAAGATGGCATCCCTCGAATTCCGATTGGCTGATAGGATTCTATCAGCCAATCGGAATTAAGGTAGGAAAATTCTGATTGGCTGATGGAATCAGCCAATCAGATTCAAGTTCAATCCGATTGGCTGATCCAATCAGCCAATCAGATTGAGCTCGCATTCTATTGGCTGTTCCGATCAGCCAATAGAATGTGAGCTCAATCTGATTGGCTGATCCAATCATCCAATCGGATTGAACTTGAATCTGATTGGCTGATTCCATCAGCCAATCAGAATTTTCCTACCTTAATTCCGATTGGCTGATAGAATCCTATCAGCCAATTGGAATTCGAGGGACATCATCTTGGATGACGTCCCTTAAAGGAACCTTCATTCGTCATCTAGTCGTCGGAAGAAGAGGATGGATCCGCGCTGGAGTTCTTGAAGATCAGCCGTTCGTCATCGGATGCCGCCTGGATGAAGATGTTTGCCGGTCCGGATGTCCTCTTCTGCCCGATTGGATCAAGACTTCAGCCAGAGGATGGATGTCTTCAGCCCCCGCTTGGGCTTGGATCAAGACATCGGAGCCAGGACGGATCGGTGTGATACCCGGTGTGGTGAAGATAAGGTAGGAAGATCTTCAGGGGCTTAGTGTTAGGTTTATTTAAGGGGGGTTTGGGTTAGATTAGGGGTATATGGGTGGTGTATTGTAATTTTGGAGGGGGGTTATTGTATGTTTTTTTTTCCAGGCAAAAGAGCTGAATTCTTTGGGGCATGCCCCGCAAATGGCCCTTTTAAGGGCTGGTAAGGTAAAAGAGCTTTTCTATTTTAATTTTAGAATAGGGTAGGGCATTTTTTTTATTTTGGGGGCTTTGTTATTTTATTAGGGGGCTTAGAGTAGGTGTAATTAGTTTAAAATTGTTGTAATATTTTTCTAATGTTTGTAAATATTTTTTTATTTTTTGTAACTTAGTTCTTTTTTATTTTTTGTACTTTAGTTAGTTTATTTAATTGTATTTATTTGTAGGTATTGTATTTAATTAATTTATTGATAGTGTAGTGTTAGGTTTAATTGTATTTAATTGTAGGTATTTTATTTAATTAATTTATTGCTAGTGTAGTGTTAGGTTTAATTGTAACTTAGGTTAGGATTTATTTTACAGGTAATTTTGTAATTATTTTAACTAGGTAGCTATTAAATAGTTATTAACTATTTAATAGCTATTGTACCTGGTTAAAATAAATACAAAGTTGCCTGTAAAATAAATATTAATCCTTTAATAGCTACAATATAATTATTATTTATATTGTAGCTATATTAGGATTTATTTTACAGGTAAGTATTTAGCTTTAAATAGGAATAATTTATTTAATAAGAGTTAATTTATTTCGTTAGATTTAAATTATATTTAATTTAGGGGGGTGTTAGGGTTATGGTTAGACTTAGCTTTAGGGGTTAATACATTTATTAGAGTAGCGGCGAGGTCCGATCGGCAGATTAGGGGTTAATACTTGAAGTTAGGTGTCGGCGATGTTAGGGAGGGCAGATTAGGGGTTAATACTATTTCTTATATTGTTATTTGAGGCGGGAGTGACTCGGATTAGGGGTTAATAACTTTATTATAGTATCGGTGAGGTCCGGTCGGCAGATTAGGGGTTAATAATTGTAGGTAGCTGGCGGCGACGTTGTGGGGGGCAGATTAGGGGTTAATAAATATAATATAGGGGTCGGCGGTGTTAGGGACAGCAGATTAGGGGTACATAACTATAATGTAGGTTGCGGCGGTGTACGGAGCGGCAGATTAGGGGTTAAAACTAATATGCAGGGGTCAGCGATAGCGGGGGTGGCAGATTAGGGGTTAATTAGTGTAAGGTTAGGGGTGTTTAGACTCGGGGTACATGTTAGGGTGTTAGGTGCAGACTTAGAAACTGTTTCCCCATAGGAAACAATAGGGCTACGTTAAGAGCTGAACGCTGCTTTTTTGCAGGTGTTAGGTTTTTTTTCAGCTCAAACTGTCCCATTGTTTCCTATGGGGGAATCGTGCACGAGCACGTTTTTGAAGCTGGCCGCGTCTGTAAGCACCGCTGGTATTGAGAGTTGCAGTGGCGGTAAATTATGCTCTACGCTCCTTTTGTGGAGCCTAACACACTGAAAACGCAGCCATTCTGTGAACTCTAAATACCAGCGGTATTTAAAAGGTGCGGGGGAAAAAAAGCATGCGTTAGCTACGCGGGTCGTTACCGACAAAACTCTAAATCTAGCCGTATATGTTCGGAATATATGTATATGTTGAATAAATTGATGTAACATTTTGAACCTATATATTTTAACTTATACTTTGTTTACTTTAGCCTTTATAGGTGCTCCCCTTATAAAGAACAATTTATAAAGAACAAGATGCACACTAGAAAATATGTACATTTTAAAAAGTAGAAAAGAGAAAAGTTAATGTTTGTGATAAGAACATCCAATAGTCTAGAATACTGCACTCTGCTAATGAAACATTGCACAGCTTTTTGCACAAAAGATTATTTAATACACATATGCATTTGTATTTTGAATGTTCTTATTATGAAAATTCCCTTTTATCTTTTTTAATTTTTAAAAAGTCTTCTAAAATTGTATACACCATTTGAAATATGAAGGTTCCAATTTGACTTTGTCCCATTAATAATGTGTGGAAAGGAAATTTTAGCAAAAGAAAAAGAATATCTTAAGGATTTCATTTCTAACATATACAAGTGGTTTATGACATCTAGGGCCTGATGACCAAAGAGTCATAGCAGCCATTGTGAAATATACATTTCTATCTTGCCAGCCTCACATGTTCAACCCTGTGTAATGATCCAAGAAAGTGGGCGGTTCCTCTCAATAAAGATGATAAATGAGATGCCCTCTATAGTAAAGTATAGGCCTTGCTACATCAGATCACTTCTCTAACTTTGTGAGAAATGCAAATGTATGTGGCCTATATCTGGCATTTTAATATACATTCACTGCTGATTGAATGTGCATTACATAAATGTGAAAGTAGATTATGTTTTGATATATAAGATAATTGTTTGTTTTAAAATGTTCTGTCCTTAATTGCATACATTTTGCAAACATTACCATTTCACAAATTAAAGAGTGGTGAGACTTGTATGTGTGTAAATGTTCACAGTAGGTTGTGCATGTTTGGATCATTCTAACATACCAGCATAACTTTGGTATTGAAAAACAAATTACGCCCATTAAACACGTTACTCCTATTTTTTCTCTATGAGCATTGGTAAAGGTAAAATATACCGAAATAGTAAAGATTTGAAATAATGCAAAATAAACTATTAGGTAACATTTTTTTGTAATTTGCTATATATCTGCATATTTTAATGGCTATTACATATTGCATTTTACACGAAAACAATTCTGAATTTACATATATATTTACTTTAAAGGGACATGAAACACTTTTTTTTTATTTTATGATTCAGATAGAGCATATATTTTAAAGCAACTTTCCTATTTACTTCTTTTGTTATATTGCTTCATTCTCTTGGTATTCTTTATTGAAGGAGCAACAATGCACTACTAGGAGATAGTTGAACACAGTAGTAAGCCAATGAAAAGAGGCATATATGTGCAGTCACCAATCAGCCTTGTCTCTTAGCTCCTGAGTCTACCTAGGTATATGTTTCAACAAAGGGTAACAAAGCAATTTAGATAGTAGAAGTAAATTGGAAAGTTGATTAAAATTGTATTTTCTATCTTAATCATGAAAGAAACATTTTGTGTTTCACTTCCCTTTAAGTCATTTCAACTTTACACAAATAAGAATTGATTAATTTGATATACACAGCTTATATTTTACATTTGATATTATATTTACTGTGCAATATTTTGTCAACTGAGTAAACAATCATTTGCAAATTTATTATACAATTTTAAATTCTCAACATCTTTGAATTAAATTTTCCGAAATACATATCCATGGTTGAAATTGGTTCATGTAAAACTTGTATGTGTTGTATTGTAAAATAGCGCAATTCAAGTTACTTAAACATAGATACACACAGTGAGACTGAAGAAGAGATCATTATAAGTATCACAACAAACCCTCATATTACACAGGAAAGGATTTAACATGCCTTTTTAGCGAAACAACCTTTCTCATGTGAGTTTCTTATGTAACCCTCTACCCATTTGATCCCAATAATTGCTACCTTGTATACCACCTATGTTTATAGCGCTGCAGAATCTTTTGGCGCTCTACAAATAACCGATAATAATAAATAATAATAATAACTTAGATTATTACACATGAACTATTGCTTTTGCAAAGTGGATAGCTTTACATCATTAAACTATTACAACAAACTTTAGATCATGAGGCAACTAGCCATGTGACGTTTTTCATACAAGTGGAAAATATAGTAACATTTTAAGCTGTAAAAAAAGATAATACTTCAAAGTTTATTTGTAAGCAGTAATTGGGGACCAATCAATAACATGCTTGCTTAATTTATGAATGCAATTTAAAAAAAACATTTTAATGTTATCAAATGGTACGAAATGAGCAAAAATATATTTTAAAACCAAACAGTGATTCATATGTGCAATATCCTTTTGTGACAAATGAATAAAATTTTGTTTGAATTTCCTTTAAGTGATCAATAACCTTTTGAGATTTTATCTGCCACGGGTAAATGCCTTTATTGAGTCACAAAAAGTGAAAATCAATCACTTCACGTTTTGTAAATGCAATGAATAATGAAGTGCTGCGTAAAAAAAATAAAAAATCAAGGGAACTCTTTTTTAATAATTAGAGCTAATGCTAAATTACTACACATGACATCTTTTATTTCTGCAAAGAGATAAACATTTACACATGAAGTCCTTAGAACAAACTGTTTTGCCTCTTGGGCTTTTAAATTGATCTTCAGTTCTTTATTAAAAAAAAAAAAAGTGAATTGTTTAAAAACATTTAAATAGACTCAACAATGTTCTGGTTGTATTTGCATCGATTCAGTGATAAAATATCTTATTTAATTGTGCAGTGAAATTTGAAACTATATAAGAAAATGATATGCTTGTTAAATGGACATTCAATAATAAATTATATAGATTAATTACAAACTTCTATCTAGTCAATATAAATATTTTAATTTTTCACTTAAAAAATACAGATCTGAAAAATTATACAACTATTTTTGGAATTATTTGATCTCAGTATAATGCATACAATCATTTTATTCTTTGTTTTTTTTTTTTCAAAATAATTTTATTTGATTTGAAATAGTTAGAAATAACATTTGGGGACTCACAGGTCCCCCACACAAACATCAAGTTTCAATATTCAATATTCAGCAAAGTTACGGACCAAACGGTCCTAAAAGGAATATATAACATACAAAGTAACAAAAATCAGGTTGGTCACCACAAGTATAGAGCTAAGTGTATTAATCAGGTTGGGTCATGATGGGAGACCAATGGGTATGTAATACAACACCTTTTTTTGCCATGTATGAGGCACATAGTGGAAGTGGGAAAAGGGGGGAGGGCATGAGTAGGGGGGATACCAACTGACTAGGGGCAACAACTGTGGGGCAGGTTATATAAAATGCCTGTTAGGGCAAAGGTCCTGCACTCAAGAGCATAAGCAAACAAAGATAAGCGATTTAATGGAGTTATATTCTCTTGGTTTGCCAAAGACATTAGCCCAGATGAATAGACTAAATCTCACATGGACTGGCTGCTTGAATTTTGGTGCATGGGAGGTTTTCTTTGTACCTCTATGGCCTGAACACTGTGTAATTGCAACATGCTAACCTTTATTGTTGGAAAAATGTTTTGTTGTATTTCATGCATATAACTTAATAAAAAATAAATATATATAAAATGCCTGTTAGGAAGTGGGTAATGGATCTTGTGTTGCAGCAGATGGGCTCCATGAGGTTTCATATTTATCTTTCCAATCTGCCCATATCATCTCGAACAGGTCAGATTTGTTTAAGTCAAGGTATATGGCCTTTTCCATATTGTATAGGAAAGCCATTGTGTTCACAATCTCACTCCACCTGGGGGGTGAAGCCCTTTTCCAGGATCTAGCTATGTTAGTTTTGATAGAAGCCAACAGGTATATGCTACACATGCTTTGATGTTTGGGTAAATCATGGAAATCTAAGTGTAGTAGTGTTGTGACTGGACCTGCTGGTACACTGATACTAAATTCAAAAAGGGTGCAAAGTCCCTTTTCCCACAGAGGTTTGATCTTGGGGCACTCCCACCAAATATGGAGCATATTACCCTGGAGACCACAATTCCTCCAGCAAAGGGAGGAAAATCCTGAGTACAACTTAGACAAGTGGGTAGGGACCATGTACCAGTGTGAAATAACCTTGTAATAAGTTTCAAACATTGTGACACAGTGAAGGGGTTTTTTGTCAAAAGAAAGGCCTTTTTGCTATGAGTCAGCAGAGATCTGGGAATGTAAGAGAATGTCACACCTCGTCAGATGTGGGGCAGTTTCAGGTGGTAATGTTCCGTCAAGCAATCTATAGTGAGCTGATAATGGTTTGACAAGTCTACGTCCCCCTTGCCAGATGGACTCCCAAGGGGTGGGGTGTTGAGATGAAGAAGGGAGGAAACCCCAGCTTTTTAAGAAGCTTTTAATCCTGAGTGCTTTAAAGAAAAGGAATGGAGGAACATCCGCGTGATGCTCCATGCTTGCTAAGTCTAAGAATCCATCTGGCTGTGAATCAGACCAGAAGTCTGAACCCTGCTTAACCCCTAATCAGGCCCAGATGTTGGGATGAGTGTCTGCCAACCCCGTGAGGAGGCCTGCTACCGAGGTGATAGGAGAGGGATGGGGGCAATTAGTTGGCGATGCCAGACGGACAAGCACTCCAAGATTACCATATTACTGATGCCCAAAGTTCTGCAACTAATCATTTTATTCTTTAATAATCTTACAAATTCCTGTTGTCATGTGCCTTATGGGGGCCCATGACAGAATAAGGAAGAAACTTATAGGTCTGTAGAGTAAATTTACAGCAAGTGCTGGTGCATCAGATTCTTACTTAGACTAATGTTGGTGCTAGAAACAAGAAAAAGTTAAAAATCTACATGTGAAGATCAGGAAGTCCTAGACTTGTCATAAAAAGAAAACACTTCGATTGCTCAAAACACTTTTACAAACAATGTTGCAATATTTTTATTTTACATTTGCTTTTGACTGTCCAGCGACTAACTAACAGCTGCCTGAACAGCTGCCTGAACTTGACTAATCTCTTCTCTTTAATTGCTTTACACTAGACATGTGAAGCACCAAAACATTTGGTTTGTTTGAATCTTTCGGAAATGTATCCCCAAATATTCGTTTGCTGCACTATTTGGTAATTATTTGTTTCAAATTAACCAAATACTTGAATATTCATGGAATATTCAAAATAGTTTTTGTTAAACGAATCTAAATGTTTCTTTGCTACAGGTGAAAAAGTTAACCTATAGTATTTTATTTACCTCTAGCGCACTGGAGAGCCATGCTAACCCCGATCCTTCTGCTAAGAGCCACTGGCCACGCTAATAAAAGGCTTAGCATGATGGATCCCAGGGCCTGCGTTAAAGGATCTTCTCCTTTAAAACAGGTTCTGGGATCTGCAACCCTAAGCCTCCTATTAGTGTGGTCCAGAGTTTTGAGAAGAAGGATTAGCGTTAGTGGGGGTCTCCAGCATGCTAGAGGTATGTATTTAATACCTTAAAGAAAATTTACAGAAAACTAATGAATGCCGATGAATTTCATAAGCATTTTTTTGTTTTCTTAAAAAAAAAAATAGTGCATTCATTATATCTAGTAACGAAATGAATGCATATCACTACTTTACAGAGTTGTCCAATTCTGGGCCAGATTATGAGTGGCGAGTTAAAAGTTACACTCTAGCGATAAGGGGTTTATTGTTGGTGTTTACACACATTGGGTTTTCCGCTCGTATTACAAGTTGAAAGTTAACGCGATTGTTTGAGCGCAATTGAAGTTAACATGTGTTGTATTAGCATGACCTCATAGCTCTGGTAAACTGTTTTACAAAACAAAAAACTCTCACAAAACACATCAAAATACATTACAATTTACAGTTACACTCATAATAACACCATCTAATAAACATTATAAATATAAATATATATATATATATATATGGATATATATATATATATGTGTGTGTGTGTGTGTGTGTGTGTGTATACGTTGATTGGAGTAGCAGTGTTACTCCAGAGATGTAGATATCAAAATATCAAGAATATTGCAGTGAGCAATTATACTTTTTTGCTCTTTTTTTTTTTTTTTTTTTAGTCAAACCACTCATTGGAGCATAGTAAATATGAGAATAGTAAGGTAGGTCCTAGTGACCTCTTAAAGATTCATCATACCTCCCATAACAAGAAATATGCAACTGCTAAACATTGAGCTTAGGAATGACTCACAATGTAACTACGACATCAGTTATGCAAGCTCACCCTTTATCTAATTAAATCACCATATACAAGGAACAAACTGGGGAAACAAAAGTTTAGGTAATAGACAAAAAGGTTATTACACCCTGAGAGCTTAAGCCAGGGAGGTTAGAGTTTGATGTCCGGTCCTCAGACCCATAGGCAGAGAGAAAAAGTTGCGGCGCGGGTAATTCTGTGAGTCATAAAATAGGTCTAAAGAAATTGTTGCAACATAACACTCAGGGAATGAAAATATAATCTATTAGCTAATGCATCCCACATATAAATAAAGTCCAATAAAAGGTAACTTGCTAATGAACTACCGTCATCTTATCTTTATTACAAGATGGCAACTGAGGGAGGGAAAGTTGTTTAGCCTACTCCGGTTTTAAGGAATGCCAACATAGGCAAACGTTGATGATCCGTTACCTGCCTTATGTCTCAACTGAATCTCCAACGCAAAGAGTGAAACAAAAGATGCTCCACAAAGCTTGTGTCAGGGACTACCCTATGTGGGCTAGTATAGCTCCGCAACTGTGAAGACTCAACTAGCCACTGTAGGCGATCTCCACAGGATTTCTGATCATCCGGCAAGTTCAGGATCAACGGACTTGGGCCCTCCGCATCAAAGCCAGACCGAAAGCATGGTGCAGAGCTCCGCTCACATAGAAGAGCCTTATCGAGTAGCAGCGGCTCACCCGGATCCTCCCGCCTCTCAAGTCAGGGACCATCCTCTTCTGACACTTCATCTGTGAGGCCTACCACTTCACTGTTGAGTGGATACACCTTATCTAGGGGAGCGGGGGGAGGCACAAGGGGATCCTCAGTTTCCTTCGCAGCTTGTGTACTAGATCCTTCATCTGGCCGCTGTACTTGTGCTGGTGGCTCAGGAAGTCTTGTTTCATTGAGGGTTACACCCGGCTGTTGTTTAGCACCAAACCCTTCACAATTAGGGTCCGTAATCTCCGATAATGTTCCTCAAATAGGGCACAAATAGAGGTCTCAAAGTCTCGTGGATGGAGTGCCATAACTCTGACATAGTAATGCAGGGAAATATAGCTGCGAGAAAGTTGCAATCCAATAGGGAATGCCTTACCTGGATAACCGGGGGGGGTGCTGGGGTCTCACAAGGAGGCCGCCGCCAGAGGCCTCAGCGGTCCAGATCAGCGCTCCAGGGTCATTGTCTCAGCAAATTTGATATGGTTTAGATCAGTAGGTTATACTGTAGTCACATATGAAATTTATTTCTGTAGATGCTGCAGTTATCAGAATATAATCGGCGGATTGTATAGATCCTCTCCTAGAGATCCTGATAATACGCCCTGTCATGGACGCCGCCTAGACACGCCCCCCTCCAATTATACTTTTTTATTGGAATAACTATACATTTATAAGTTGACAAGCTTTGGGAAGAATGCCTTTCTTTTTAAAGTCTGAAGCAATTCTGACCAATTCGATGGAATTTACAGATTATAGGGCCGATTTATGAAAGAGCAAGCGGACATGATACAATGTAGTGTTTCATGTCCACCTCACATCGATAAATGCCGATAGCGTATTTATCACTGCACAAGCAGTTCTTGTGAACTGCTTGTGCAATGCTGCCCCATGCAGATTTGCAGCCAATCGGCTGCTAGCAGGGTGTGTCAATCAGCCCGATTGTATAGGATAAGTTATGAAGAAGGGTTTTTGGACCACTGCTTCATAACTGCTGTTTCCGGTGAGCCTCAAGGCTCACACAGAAACAGGGGCATCAAGCTCCATTCGGAGCTTGATAATTCGGCCCCTATATCTTAAAACACAGGATGGCTAAAAAGAACAGAAAGTGTTACAGAGTGCAGGTCACTTAAACCCTCCTCATGATTTTTACAACACCCACTCCACTTCCTGCACTCAAAAATACAGTATATTTATGTGTTTATATGTGTATATATGTATTTACAGATATAAATACACATTAACACATGTACACACACAGACATATTTAGGCAATATTCATATAATATTTCACATTCCAATATTCTTCACATAGGGGAATATGCTCTATGTATTTGTATATAGATATTCCTTTTTTGTATATAAATATATATATATATATATATATATATATATATATATATATAAATATACCTATATATAATCATATAACCTTGATCGTGTTTGCGTGACGTGGGTATTTTCAAGTTTTTTGGCTATATTGAAGTCTATAAGGGAATGTGATTTTGTATTTGTGACTTCTCAAAGTCTATTTGTTTTCGAGACTTTGTGAATGTGAGAGTGCAAACTTTTTACTTTTAACTTGTAATACGAGTGCGAATCTCCAAACTCAAAAAAATTATTCTAGTGGCTTTTAAACTCAAACTACCGTTCCACTTGTAATCTAGCCTAATATGTACTGTAAATAAGACATGGTCAATGTAAAATACTTGAAAGTTGGCATAAGCACCTTTAAAACAATATAGAACAACATATTTTACTACAGTAATGTAATCCAAAACCTTTCCAATTAGAATATAGATTTACCCTTTTAAACTTAAAAAGTAAACTGTTTAAAAGCATCTAGTTTAAATGTAAACATTATTCAGAGGCAAGATATCCCACCAAAACCTTACATTCGTTTAACTGTAGAAAATGTTTATTTACCTGATAGCAAAAGTAGAACAGAGTTAACATATCTTGTGATTTCAAAATGGGTGTTCCTTTTGTTTACTCAACCATAAACTATACAGATGTATTGAGTTTCATGGAGTTATTAAGCCAAAAAAAAACGTTGGATCATTAGCACATATAGAGTTGTTTTAATGATTTTTTCAATCAAACTGAAATGTTTGGAGCATGCATGCCATAACCAATCTAAACAAAACACTTAAAAAGTTATAATACATGCTACATATTTAGGTCATACAAGATACCTTGAGAGTATTATGTTTTGACTGCAACAGCTGTTGTTTTAATTTAATTTCTTCTCGCTTTTTATCATCGATGATTTTTAGTTGAAGACTATTTCCTCTTTGCAGCAATTCCTTCACTGGCCCCTCATTATCTTCGCTCTGATCACAAGAACAGTGAGAAAATCCAATTATTTTCAAACCATAATAAAATACAATAAGAACAGATCAAGAGTGTTAAGTAGAGAGAAAATATTCTCTGTGTTTTGATCTTCTGCACTGTTAAGCATTTGAGTTATTATGTCATGGCTTGTTTTAGCTTTCACACTAATGAATTGCTCAGGAAAAACACAGCAGATTGACAGCACACTAGAGAAATGGTATAGCTATAGCTATCAATTTGTTTGCTGAAATATAACACACATCAAATATTCGCACATTTTTTCAAGTACATTTTTTTATATTTTTCAGAAATTGATGAGGTAGTACAACTTTAATATATGTTATGAAATACAGTTTTACTCTGCACTGTATTTCTTAATATAGACCCATTTAAACACAGTATTAAATTCACTAAGGAAGTGAAGCAACCAGAAAAAAATCTTCATATCAAATATGTTATTTTCTCAACATTATTTATGAAAGAAAAAGCTATCGTTCTCAATTTTAGGGAATAGACTTGCATTATAGCTTGCAAGTTTTTTCTTTTGTTTTTTTCCATGGCAAATTTTTCCTGCCAGATGTTCTCTCAGTGGTTAGGTTGAGCCTTAAACATTACCATAACCTACAGACTGGGAATGTCATTTTTCATCCCAAAATAAAAGCTATGCTAAAGTGTTTTTGTGGTTTACAAATGTAAGACAGTCACAGTCCATTGAACAAATCTGGCTACTGCACAGTTTTCTAATTTTGTTGTTGTTGTTGGTTATGCTACCTGTCATATACATTACTTTGAGACCCTTCACCAAAGACTTTTTACTCCATAAGAAACACTTTTGTTTTTTTGTTTTTTTTGCTCTGGCTTTCACAACTTTTTTCCCCCTTTTTAGTAGGAACATATATTTTTTTCTCTCTCTAAAAATAAAAGTAAACTATAAACAAATAATATTATCAAATATAAATATATAAGGAAACAGATAAATAAATACAATAAATAACCTTTGATGTCCCTATAAATTACCTGACCGGGATCTTTAAACATGTAACTGGAAAAAAAAATTTATGCTACAGATTAATTTTAACAGGTTTGCAGCAAATAGAAGGATCTATACCAATCCATTAGAACATCTGTGAAATGCATGTGTTTTCAAAGGATATTTAAATTCAAGTCAATTCTAATCCTTTATAACAAAACAAAAAAACAAACATGTTTTGTTCTCTTGTTTTTGGGGTTTGTCTTATTCAACAGCTTTGACCCCAGCATATTATTATGTTTCATGTCCCTATAAACTATATAACTTGGACATTATTAAAACACCATCATCAGAATTATCTGTTAGAGTGTTTGCTTGTTTTTAAATACTAATCACAAATCAATTGAGATTATAAGAAATTTCCTGCCATTAGAAGGTTCCATGCTATCCTAATGAACGATCACGTGATTTCAATTTGTTTACATTGGAACAAAGTTCCAATGTAGACAAATTAACTTTGTTAGAAAAGGATTAATTCTAATTCTAATTATTATTATCAGTGTTAAACCAGTTAAACCACTGAAAAGGAAAGGTAATACAATCTAAAATAGATGGTGGGTAAAGAAGACTAGACCTAATATTATTGAATGTTAGCTTTCTAGCTACACTTCCAGGATCAAACTGATGTGAAGGGTTACCTGGAGATTTCCATACAGGCTATCATATCTAGGTATGGTTAGTCTGTCAGTTTCTGTAGATTTAAGTATTTATTTCTATTTATATTCTATGCCCCTATTCTTTGTAATTTTTGTTGCATTGCATTCCAAAATACAGTTCCCTCCACTAACATTGGCACCCTTGTTAAATATGAGCAAAGAAGGCTGTGAAAATTCGTCTTTATTATTTAACATGTTGATCTTTTGTTAGAAAAATACACAGAAATGATCTGCTCTCATGGATATCATACAATTGCAAACAAAACACAGTTTTTTTTTAAAAAAATGTTAAATATATGTGTGGCACAATTATTGGCACCTTTTGAGTCAATACGTCGTGCTACCTACCTTTGCCAAGATAACAACTGTGAGCCTTCTATTATAATATAAACACCAATAGGAAAAATGTCTGATGAAGTTGGAGAATACATGGGAAGGAATCTGAGACCATTCCTCCACACAGAATCTATATAGATTCTTCAAATGTTTAGGCCAATGCTGGTGGACTCTCCTCTTCAGTTCTCCCCACAGGTTTTCTATGGGGTTCAATTCAGGGGATTGGGATGGCCATGGCAGGACCTTGATTTTATAGTCAGTAAACCATTTTTGTGTTGATTTTTAAATATGTTTTGGATCATTGTCCTGCTTGAAGATCCAACCACGCCCCATTTAAGCTTTCTGGCAGAGGCAATTAGGTGTTCATTTAATATATGTTGATATTTGATAGAGTCCATGATGCCATGTATCCTAACAAAATGTCCAGGTCCTCAGGCAGAAAAAGAGCCTAAAACATTAAAGAGCCACCACCATATTTAACCGTGGGCATGAGGTACTTTTTCTTAAGGCTACCTCTCTGTGTGTGCCAAACCCACCTCTGGTAATTATTGCCCAAAAACTCTATTTAGGTTTCATCTGACCATAGAACCCGATCACATTTGAAGTTCCAGTAGTGTCTGGCAAACTGAAGATACTTGAGTTTGATTTTGGATGAGAGTAACTGCTTTTTTCTTGTAACACTTCCAAACAACTTTGGGTAATGTAGGTGATGTTGGATTGTAGTTTTGTAGACTTTCTGACCCCAAGACGCAACTAACTGTCCAGTTGACTGGAATTTCTTAATTTTTGTACTGATGGTGGAAATGGGCATTTTCAATGCTTTTGCTATTTTCTTATTGCCACTTCCCGTTTTGTGAAGCTCAACAACCTTTTGCCGCACATCACAGCTATATTCCTTGGTCTTACCCATTGTGATGAATTACTAAGAACATTTGGCCTATGTGTTACCTCATATTTATGCCCCTGTTAAACAGGAAATCATGGTTGAACAATTTCCTGTTCTTAGTCATACAGGTGTACTAAAACACGTAAAATATCAATGGGAATATCTTTCAAATATATTTTTGTCATATGAATTCATGGGGGTGTATTTATCAAAGATTTTTTTTTCTTTTTCGATAAACCTGTGTTGTGTTTGCAATTGTTTGATATCCATGAGTATGTTTGTGTATTTGTGAACAAAAAATTAAAAGGTTAAACAATAAAGACAATTTTTCAAAGCCTTCTTTGCTCATATTTTCCAAGGGTGCCAATATTGGTGGAGGGCACTGTAGCTAACAATGGGTAGTTTCTATTTTAATAAAAAAAAATATTAAACATTTTTTTGTACAAATTATCAAAATTATCTATATAATTTTAATTAATACTTTAATAATAAGCTTTTCAATTAGAACATAATCAATGTAACTTATAGAAAATGATAGCAAGACATTTTTGTTAGAAAAAAAATATATATATTTTATATAACATACAAAAACTAATCATTTAAAAAAAAAAAACAAATCAATGTAAGTATTGAAATTATTGGTGACATACTATAATGCTACTTTATTTATGCCAGTGGGTTAATAATATCTAATAATATAGAGATACAGTGGAATGGTGATACCATCTGTTGGAATTTCTTAAATGTAATGTAAGCATATTATAACAGAGTATTTATAGTAAAAAAATGAATTAATTAAGGGCCAGATTACGAGCGGAGCGCTATCTTAACATGCGCCCCGTAAAGGGGCAAAGTTGCCCATTTACGGGAGCACATTAAATAACCAGCAATTACAAGTAGGCTGTTTAATGCTTCCGCAAGTTCACGGTTTCACATTGCGCTAGCACAATTAATCAGAGGTCAGACCTCTGGTTAAATATCAAAAGTTGTGCAAATCGCACCCAAAATAAAGAGGACAGTATATTAAAAGAAAATATGAATATGAGCATCTTTTTTTTTTTTTTTTTTTTTTTAAACTGCACAAAGCAGTTATAACAGATTAAAGTGAGGGGATAAACATGAGAAATAGTGGAAAAAGAGAGACATTTCCACAAAAAAGGATGCATATATAGCACTCTATGCCCAGACTAGAAGGCATGAGTTACCTGATATGGTTCAATCATAACTTTTATTTTAAAATTCTTAAAAATAGGGTCAACACACAGTCAAAATAATGAGGAATATTAGTGAAGTGTCAATGTATATAAGTGGTATTTATAAATAGAGGTACAACCTTTTAATTGTGAAATCCTGAATACCAGAAAAAATAGACTACAAAAGTAGGCTCACAAAACCAATGTGGGATGATATTATGACATAGTAATAAAAAATAATAAATCACTATGCAAATAATTTATAATATCTAGTTAAGCACTGATTAAGTATACTGGGTTATGCTGTAATGTATATGCTGTAATGTATATGTTATGTATATGTTAAGCTCTGTATTCAGCGAGGTCTGGCGGACCTGATCTGCACTGTCGGATCTGGTCCGCCAGACTTTGATAAATAGAGGCCATTGTAACAGAGTAGCAAGTGAATGCTATTTTATGTTCGTGGTGGATAAATTATCCCAATGAACTCTGCTTTATTATTAATATCTAAAGTATACTATATTTAGTGCCAACTGCTATCCTGTGTTACTGAACCAACTTGAGCATAGTTTGAAATAACCCAAAGATACTGAGTAGTGTGTTATAGATTAGTTAGTAATATCAGCACATTAAGGGATCGTAGCATGGATCTCCGTGGAGACAGGTAGACAGGTAATATTGTGACTAGTAATGCTAAATCCCACTGTTAAAAAAAGAGCCCCCTAATGCTCTGAGAGTCCCCTGACATGTTTAAAGGGACATTATACACTAATTTTTTCTTTGTTTAAATGTTTTGTAGATGATCTATTTATAAAGCCAATAAAGTTGTTTTTTTTAAATAAATGTATAGTTTTGCTTATTTTTAAATAACATTGCTCTGATTTTCAGACTCCTAACCAAGCCCCAAAGTTTTATGTGGATACTGTCAGCTACCTTCTCCAGCTTGCTCCTGTTTGTGTAAAGGGTCTTTTCATATGCAAAAGAAGGGGGAGGGGGGGAGTGTCTTATTTGCCACTTGCAGTGGGCTTTCCAACTACCTTTTCAACAGAGCCAAACTGACAGCTTCTAAGTTTTTAAACAGTTTTATACTGGATTTTTATATCAGTATCTGTGCATCGTATTCTTTATAGTAGTGTCTATTACATGCAGTTATATGAAAATGAGTGTATACTGTCCCTTTAAGAATAAAATGACCACAGAGGACAATTATAGGACTCTTTACCGAACACTTCGAATAATAAGTCTTATATACGATCTATGAGTATAGTCCACCTTAAGTGTTGGAGCATTTACAGCTTACTCCTACTAGCCAGGGATTGGCCCTGTCGATTTGAGTGACAGCATTGGGATCCAATCATTATGAAAATTAGGCGGTACTTCCGGTATGCTAGGGTATATATCCCCAGAGAATCGGCGGTGCGCCTCCTTTGATAAAGCCTGGAGGGGCGAAACACATCAGGGGACTCTCAGAGCATTAGGGGGCTCTTTTTTTAACAGTGGGATTTAGCGTTAGTAGTCACAATATTACCTGTCTCCACGTAGACCCATGCTATGATCTCTTAATGTGCTGATATTACTAACTAACCTATAACACACTACTCAGTACCTCTGGGTTGTTTCAAACTATGCTCAAGTGGGTTTAGTAACACAGGATAGCGGTTGGCACTAAATATAGTTTTTACCTTAGTGTGCATTAATGCACGTTTTAGCACCTTAAAGTTTATTACCGTATGCCAACTGTGAACTGTGTGTGAACTATTATTTAATTCAATTAAATTTGTTGGTGCGTAGAGCGCTTTTGTCCTGGTGCATAAACAGATAGTGAAGCTATTTGGTAATAATGTATACTCTAGCATACTTTAGATATTAATAATACAGCAGAGTTCATTGGGATAATTTATCCACCACGGGCATAATAGCATTCACTCGCTACCCTGTTACAATATCTGCACTGGCAGCTATTACTTTGTTATTCCAAGCAAGCATTTTATTTAGAATTATACCATAAGCAGTAGAAACAATTTCAACTTCCGATATATCATACAGTGTATATTACCCCTGCTGTTGAAAGGGTATTTAACTATCATGCAACCCAGCATGAGTGTTAAGCACTTTACCACCTGGGTGCTAAGATTTTTTAATGTTTTTTTAATTTTTTTTTTATTTTTTTTAACAATTTTTTTTTAACTTTTTTTTTATTTTTTTGAGACCCCGAAGACTTACACTGTTGGTAAGGTTAGACGATTACCTTTCCAAGGCTTCTAAGCAGCATGCCCCTTGCTCCTATACTTAACATTGTTAAGTATAAATAAAGTTGCGTGGTGACGTCATCACGTTATTGCGCGTGTGACGTCACCACGCAAAACGGAAAGCCCCAGCGATGCCTGTCATTCTACAGGCACGATCGCCGGGGTAGGAGTGGGTGGGAGCCCCCAGATCTCCCTCAAGTTGGGAGAGTGCTAGTGATGGCTCTGAGCCATCATTAGCACCAGAGTGGGAAACTCTGTGACGGCTCAGAGCCGTCATTAGCACTCAAAGGGTTAAGCATAACATATAAGTTACAGCATAACCCAGTATACTTAATCAGTGCTTAACTAGATATTAGAAGTTATTTGCATGGTGATTTATAATTTTTTATCACTATGTCATAATATCATCCCACATTGGTTTTGTGAGCCTACCTTTGTAGTCTATTTTTTTGTGGTATTCAGGATTTCACAATTAAAAAGTCGGATAACTATCTATAAATACCACTTATATACATTGACACTTCGCTAATATCACACATTATTTTAACTATGTGTTGACCCTATTTTTAAGAATTTTACAATAAAAGTTATGTTTTAGGGGGCGGAGCCGGCAGCTGCAGAGATGGCAGCATAATTCTGGAGCTCCGCCGTAAAGGCCCTTATATCACTGAGGAATCCTGACCTTCCTTGCTCCTACTACCCCCTACAGTGTTCCCCATCACCACCTCCCCCCCATCCCCATAATTAACCTCCTAATCTAGGAGGGATAATTATGTGGCTTTTCTTGCCTATGCCGCAACCTCAGCCTAGGGATCTAGTCCTCTTTTCCACAACTTGCTACTGTGACCTCAGCATAAACTTTAATCCCTTTAGCCTGCAATATATTACTGATAAATACCTTTCATAAATTATCAGTAAATACAAATTCCCTCTAACTGTTTTGGTGCTAAAACCTCCTAATAGCACACAACTCACAAGAATTACATTGCACAAGACAACTTCGCCACAGAGGCCCAAGAATCATGCCACATGTACTTCTCGCCCAACATGGCGAGTAAACGCAATATCAAACAAGACAAAATACCAAAGTCTACAGCAGGGAAATCAAACCTAATGTCCTCCTTTTTACATAGTTCAGATACGGCAAATACCTCTCCTGCTTCCCTTAAATCTGGGGACAAAACTCCTCAGACACAGCCACAAGAATCTCAACCAAACAGAACTCTACTAGTGGTCCTGGATTGGCAGCTCTCTCCCTCTTTTTTACAAAATTTACCTTCAAAAAAAGATATCACGGACATAGTCCATTCCTGCATCAGAGAGGAACTAGCGGAATTAAAACAGGACATTCACACCTTAGGCTTTCAGGTCGAATCTCTTGAAAGCAACCAAGACATCATTAAAGAAGATGTACAGCACTTAACAGAACAACTAACCTCTCAACAGGAGACTATACTCTCACTTCAAGATAAACTTGATGACCTTGAGAACCGAAGTAGGCGCAAAAACATACGCATCAGAGGAGTGCCAAAATCGGTCTTGCCCAGGGATTTCCCTGTTTATCTACAGGACCTATTTTGGCACTTGAAAGAACCTTCATACACTGAGGACATCCCATGGGTCAGAGCTCATAGAACTTTGAGACCAAAACCGCCTGACTCAGCCCCACCAAGGGATATCGTGATCCGCCTAAAAATTTTTCAAGAGAAAGAAATGCTCTTACAGCAATCCCGCAAAACTCAGCCCGTAAGATTCAGAGGCAATGTCCTACAATTTTTTCAAGACTTATCAACCCGCACCTTACAATGCAGGAAGGAATTTTCACCCCTTACTACCCTGTTAAGAAACAAGAGAATCCTTTACATATGGGGCTTTCCAACACATCTTTGGACTATTAGCAATAGCCCCCGTGTGGTCTGCAGGACCCCAGAGGACACTCAGACTTTTTGTACAGCACTTGGACTCGAACCCCCTACAGATACACCTCCCGAGCCATGGAGCTCACATATCCCCAAAGGACGAAGCAACCCAGGTGAATCCTGGCACACAGCCCTTCCCAAGAGAACCAAGTCAAAAGACACCACCACCAGAAGGCAAACCACCACCAGCTCTGCCTCATCTGATAATTCACCTTCATGAACTTTATACCCCTTATTTTGCAATACTGAATAAACAGACTTGAATTTAGGACAATGTTGCCTCCTGGGGACAGGCAAGTACTTATCATCATTAATTAGTTTTGCAACTTAACAACCCATAATCTCCTGCCATTTCTAGAACAAGACTAATGACAAACCCCAATCACAAAGATAATCTAACCCTTTTCCCATATCATTCTTTCCACCACCCTTCTCCCTTCCCACCTATCCCCCATTCTCCCTTCCCATCCCTCTGACCCACCTCCCTTACCCTCTTCCCCATCAGGATTCCTAACCAATTTCACTTGAAAAATATCTACAACTCAAAGGGTGCTTTGTGGTAATGCGCTCAACCTACTCTCATTTATGCCCTATAATAGGAAGAGAGACTTTTTGTTTTTTTGTAATACTGTTAATGTTTATCATTGTTCACAATGTTATAATGTTTGTTATGAAACGTTACTTATGTTATTACTTGTTAAATAACTGTTTTTCTCCTGCAGAGACACACTCATATACTTATAAGCTACACTCACGCAATAGGCTCAATATGACCTCATTCATACAGCCAGACAGCACACCAAAACTAGAACACCATGTCGCCCAAACTTAAGGATGACGAAACTCGTAAGCTAAATCTTCTTACACAAAACGCTAAGGGACTCAGTTCACCCCATAAACGATCCAAAGCCCTCTTAGACCTCTCAAAAAGACAAGTGGATATCTTGTACCTACAAGAGACTCACTTTAAGAGAAACAAGGAACCCAAATACTTTGGAAAAATGTTTACCACCCATTATCATAGCTCCAACATCTCAAAAAGAAGTGGAGTTAGTGTTTTACTGCACAAATCACTTCCCTTTACCCACATTCAAACCTCCAAAGACTCAGAAGGTTGATTTCTTGGCCTGGTAGGTCTGCTTTATGGCAGACCTATCACACTGATAAACATTTATGCTCCAAACACAAACCAAGCCCCCTTCTTTAAACAAATATTTAATCGAATTGTAGATATCGCAAAAGGCCCTATCTTCATGGCGGGAGACTTTAACATCCCCATTCAGCCCGCCAAGGACAGCTCCAATCCCACAATAGCGATATCAAAAAAAGTCACTAAAGTATTGTGGACAGGTTTGAAAAACCTCAACCTACATGATACCTGGCGCTTCATCCATCAAGATACCCGAGACTATACTTTCTTCTTCCACCCTAACAAAACACACAGCCGCATAGACTACATTTTCACCAACCAACCAGCCCTAGCCTTAGTCAACAGATGCGTTATTTCCCCCACATCGTGGTCAGACCACTCAGCAGTAAAATTGAACATATCTTGGATAAACACCCCTTTAACATCATACATGTGGAAATTAGATAACTCCCTCCTTAACAACCCAGATACAGTTGCAAAACTCGATAACACCATCAAAGAATACTTCCAGCTGAACATACACTCGACAACCAACAAATACACAATCTGGGAGGCGCACAAAAGCGTGCTCAGGAGCGAATTAATTAAACTGAAGGCTCATCTCCCAAAACTACACCGGCAACAATACAATGAGCTATCTGATACCTTTGCTCGCCTATACTTGGCCCACAAAATATCCCCTACAGACCCCGACATACTGACCGACTTACAAAACGCTAGACATGCATTAGATGGCTTCCTACAAATAGAATACCAGACGCTTTGCGCAAAAACCAACAGCATGTTCTTTTACGAAAGCAATAGGTCTGGCAAGCTTTTAGCAAGAGCCTTGAAAAAAAAGAGATTAAAATCATACATTAATGAATTACAAACACCCAACCGCCCCCACAATCTAAAAACCACTAAAGATATTTTACAATCCTTTCATAACTATTATTCCACCCTATATAACATTCAAAAGGATATACCCTCTCAGGGCCTTTCCCCAGACCTGATCTCTTACATCTCCAGTGCACAATTGCCCAGCATAACATCTGATCAACTCAAAACCCTCAGCAACCCCATTACCCAGACTGAACCCATAAAATCATTTAACAACGGGAAAAGCCCAGGACTGGACGGTTTCACTGGAAAGTATTATTACACCTTCTCCTCCTAACTTTCTACCTACCTTACTCAGCTATTTAATGAAGTTACAGACACTAATCCATTCCCCCAATCCATGCTGGAAGCACAGGTTGTAGTGATCCCGAAACCAGGTAAGCCCCCTACAACACCCGCTAACTTTCACCCAATCTCCCTTCTCAATATAGACATCAAACTTTATGCTAAAATATTAGCTACCCGTATCAACTCCATACTCCCGTCAATCATACATATTAATCAGGCTGGTTTCACTCCACTTAGAGAGGCTAAAGACAACACAACTAAAATCTTATTGTTAATGGAACACGCAATTAACAACCACATCCCCTCCGTGTTCATCTCCATGGGTGCAGAGAAAGCCTTTGACAGGCTAAACTGGCAATTTCTGCGAGAGACACTCACACAATTCGGTTTTGACCCAAATTTCACCGGGAAAATATTCTCCCTCTACAACAACCCCCAAGCCAAAATAAAATTGAATGACACCCTATCCCATCCATTTTCGATCACAAACGGTACAAGACAGGGATGTCCTCTCTCCCCCATATTATTTATCCTTGCTATGGAGGTATTAGCCTCACATATTAGACGCAACACAGATATACAAGGGTTCACAATTGCTCACCAGAAATACAAAGCTACCTTATACGCTGATGATCTTTTCCTCACACTAACACAACCTCATGACTCACTTCCTCCCCTTATTCAAGCACTATCCACCTACGGCATCTTTTCCAATTTCAAAATAAATATTACTAAATCAGAATTACTCCCACTTGGGCTGCAACCAGATGAAATTGCCGCGATACAAACACTCGTACATTTTCGCATACAACCCCGCTCCAAAAAATATCTCGGAGTCTATATTTCCCCTCACACACAAGTAACACTCGACACCAACTATAAAGTCATAACCGATACAATACAAACTATGTTGCGATCCTGGAGCAATAAGCCAATCTCATGGTTAGGCAGGATTAACTCGGTTAAAATGATTCTTCTCCCGAAGCTACTATACCTTTTCCAAACCCTGACGATCCCAATCCCTAAATCAGTCATACACAATCTCCAAAAGTCCCTTATCTCCTATATATGGCAACATAAAAGACCACAAATAGCTACCGCCACCCTATATCGCCCCAAAGAACTGGGTGGCCTCTGGATCCCAAGCCTTATCCAATACAGACTCGCCTGCTTCTACACCAGACTAATACATTGGTGCAGGCACTCAGCACACAAGGAATGGGTTCTCTTAGAGCACTCATTATCCCATACTACACACCTTGGCAGCAAATGCTGGTTACCTCCCACCAGGGGGAAACTTGCCCGCATGTCTACCAATAATCACAGGAGAAACTTTAAAATTATGGGACACATCCATCAAACAGTATAACCACATCTCAACTGTACCTTCCCCGCTAACACCCCTTTACGAAAAAACAGATTCCCCAGTACCACCCCCCACCCAAATAACCCAAACACCCCACATTGCAAATTCCCTCCACTGTCTTACAATCATTCAGAATGGGAAAATCAAACCCTTAACCAAACTCACCCCTATCCTGGACAAAAAACACATAGATTGGTTTAGATACCATCAACTAGTGGACTTTCTCTCCAAACACCTCATAAGCCACAACTTTTCCGCTCTCACACTAGCTTCGAGGGCAGCTGCATCTATGACGCCCTTCATAAGGGCTTTCTATCTTTTACATACCAACTACTAATGCAACCAAACAGCATGTCTCTCTCCTCATTCATACAAAAATGGGAAGCAGAGATTGGCACCACTCAAACCCCAAAAGAATGGCAAAAAATCTTCACCTACATGACAAAATCCTCTTCGTCCATTTACGTAATGGAAATGAATGTTAAGCTACTATATAGATGGTACTACACTCCCCACCGACTACACACCATTTTCCCCACACACACACCGGAATGCTGGAGAGGCTGCCAAAACATTGGTTCTCCCACACATATATGGTGGACATGCCCAATAGTTCAGGCATATTGGGAAGCGTCAAGCGTGACATTTGGTTTTTCATCTTTAATAAATTTACCAAAATAACATGCAAACTTCGATTAGCTCTACTGACTATCATGACAAACTCCGCAAAACGACCAATTCCCCAAAACTGGAAATGTAACACTCTCCCATCTATCCATGTTTGGAGAGCAACAACCACACAATCCCTTCAACTAGAGAAATATAGTTATTCTCGTAACAAACAGATAGCCAACTACCACTCGATTTGCTTTTTGTGGGAAGAATACCTCAGTCAGACACCCCCCACACCCAAGCCTACCGCCCTTCCATCCCCCCTCAAACTCAAAACCACTAACCACCCTTAACTGATAGACCCAACGCTTTTTCTTAAAAACCCTAGACCTGACAGAAGGTCATCCTAATAACCTAACAATCAATGATACAATAGCTTTTACTCTGCAGGAGCTACACTTGTCTTGTTTACTGTGTCTTTTCTCTAACTTATTAATTTTATTTCTCCCTAATTTTAGTTCATATAACTCACTTATGCAACCCAAAATTGTTCATTTAGTTTAAATATATTTACAACTAATCTTTGTTAAGAATTGTAATGTATACAAAATATATGGAAAATATATCGTCACACCATTGCATATGTAATAATTCCTATTTTGCATTGTATGCAGTGATTATATGATATTTTATTTTTAAGAAAAAAAAAAAAACTTATGTTTTAACCCTATCAGGTAACTCCTGCCTTCTAGTCTGGGCATAGAGTGCTATATATGCAAACTTTTTTTGTGTGGAATTGTCTCTCTTTTTCCACTTTTTCTAATTTTTGTCCTTATGCATAGCACCACTAGGTATATATATTATACCGTTACTATCCACATATTATTAAGGAGATTGCCTTTAATAGTGCCATTGATTTTTGGTCTTAGTAAAGTGAGGGGATGTAGGGTGTTAGAAAAAAAACGGCACCTAAAGTGTCTTTATATGGAGTTCAATGGGGGACTGTAGTTTTTCTCTATAAATTTATATGTTTATGCTTATATGTATATATATTTATATGATAATATGTCTATATACACATATAAACTCATAACTATATATGCATATAAGCATATACATATATATTTATTTATTGCTGCACAATTCTGCATTAATTGCCATCTGTGCTACACTAGGTTGTTTGCTGTGGCTGCTAGTATAAAAACGAGGCTCCCATTAGAGCCTAAGGAAGCGTGCTCTCGTGAGGTTGTGTTCGCATTGCGCTGTACTTGTAATACCAGTGCACATTTACGTGTGATGGTATTACATATTACGCTCCACTCGTAATCAGCCCTAAATAAGCAATGCTTTTGGTACATGTATTTTTCTTTCTTTTATGAACAGAAACATATTCTAAAACAGTGACGGTTAGTAATCATTTTATAAACTGCTGACCTTTATCTAAGAATAGCTTTATGGTTTTATAATGAATGTTTATGTTTGTATGCATATTTGTTTTACAATAATGTATTATATGTTAGGTATAATTTATGATTTCCATCATTTGGAGTCAAGTGGGGTTATTGTCATTCCATTTGATGATTCTTATAATTACGTCTGATCCTGAAATAATAGAGGGTGCAAAACGAACGCAACAAAAGTTGCGTTATTTCACTCTCCATAGCGCTGCCATTGCAAGATTTTAAAAAGCTGCCTTGTGCTTGCGATAAGGTGGTGATGAGCTCCATACCGCACAAAATCCAAGGGCTGAGAATGCGTGGTCCTACTCACTTTACCGATAGACATCAATGGGGAGAGTGTGTTAGAAAAAAAAACTAACACCTGATGTGCGGAATGGCGATTGCTGTAAAGCAAGCCCATTGATGTCTATGGGGAAAAAGTTACATTTAAACCTAACACCCTAACATAAACCCCACTTCTAAATACCCCTAATCTGCCGCCCCCGACATTGCTGACAACTAAATAAAGTTATTAACCCCTAATCTGCCGCTCCTGACATCGCCACCACCTAAATAAAGCTATTAACCCCTATTCTGCCGCTGCCCGACAGCGCCACCACTATAATAAAGTTATTAACCCCTATTCCCCCGCACCACAACATCGCCCACACTATAATAAAGATATTAACCCCTATTTCGCCACTCCCCGACATCGCCTCCACTAATAAAAGTTATTAACCCCTAAACCTCTGGCCTCCCACATCACCGCCACTAAATAAACCTATTAACCCCTAAACCACCAGCCCCCCACATCGCAAAAAGCTAAATTAAACTATTAACCCCTAAACCTAACAAACCCCTAACTTTATAATAAAATTACAATAGCCCTATCTTAAAATAAATAAAAACTTACCTGTGAAATTAAATAAAGCTAAGTTTAAACAATATATTAAACTAACATTACTATTATACTTAACTTTTATACTAAAATTAAAATAACTACAAACTAAATTACACATTAAAAAAACCTAACACTACTAAAAATAATTAAATCTACAATCACAAAAAATAAAAAATACTAAATTACAAAAAAATAACAAACAAAATTATCCAAAATAAAAACAATTACACCTAATCTAATAGCCCTTTAAAAATAAAAAAGCCCCCCAAAATAAAAAAAACCCTAGCCTACAATAAATACCAATTGCCCTTAAAATAGCCTTTTTTAGGGCATTGCCCTTAAGAAATTAGCTAATTTCCCTGTAAAAAAACACAAAGACCCCCCAACAGTAAAACCCACCACCCAACCAGCCCCCCAAAATAAAAAACCTAACTCTAACAAAAACCTAAGCTACCCATTGCCCTGAAAAGGGCATTTGTATGGGCATTGCCCTTAAAAGGTTATTCAGCTCTTTTTCATTGCCCTGAAAAGAGCATTTATCTCTTTTAAGATAGCCCAAACCCTAATCTAAAAAAGAAACCCTACCCAAAAAAAGTTTAAAAAAACCTAACACTAACCTCCAACGATCCAGTTACAGTTTTTGAAGTCCGGACATTCAGGCGGTGAGAAGTCTTCATCCAGGCGGCGAGGTCTTCATCCATCCAGACGACATCTTCTATCTTCATCCAGGCGGCATCTTCTATCTTCAACCCGGCAGTACGGAGCGGGTCCATCCTTCAAGACATCCTGTACAGAGTGTCCTCATTATACGGTCACCGCCACCGGGATGAAGATAGAAGATGCTGCCTGGATGAAGATAGAAGACGCTTCCTGGATGGATGAAGACCTCACCACCTGGATGAAGACTGTAAGTGGATCGTCGGGGGTTAGTGTTAGGTTTTTTTAAACTTTTTTTGGGGGGGGGTTTATTAGGGTTTGGGCTATCTTAAAATAGCTAAATGCCCTTTTCAGGGCAATGAAAAAGAGCTGAATGCCCTTTTAAGGGCAATGCCCATACAAATGCCATTTTCAGGGCAATGGGTAGCTTAGGTTTTTGTTAGAGTTAGATTTTTTATTTTGGGGGGTTGGTTGGGTGGTGGATTTTACTGTTGGGGGGGCCTTTGTATTTTTTACAGGGAATAGATCTGATTTCTTTAGGGCAATGCCCTACAAAAGGCCATTTTATGGACTATTGGTAGTTTATTGTAGGCTAGGTTTTTTTATTGTGGGGGACTTTTTTATTTTTATAGGGCTATTCGATTAGGTGTAATTGTTCTTATTTTGGATAATTTTGTTTGTTATTTTTCGTAATTTAGTGTTTGTTATTTTTTGTAATTTACTGTTTTTTTATTTTTTGTAATTTAGTGTTTTTTAATTTTTGTAATTTTAGATTTAATTGTTTTTATTAGTGTTAGGTTTTTTTAATGTGTAATTTAGTTTATTTAATTTGCAGTTATTTTAGTATAATAGTTATGTTAGGTTAATATGTAGTTTAAACTTATTTTTTTTTACATTTCACAGGTAAGTTTTTATTTATTTTAAGATAGGGATATTGTAATTTTAATTTAAAGTTAGGGGTTGTTATGTTTAGGGGTTAATAGTTTGATTTAGTTTTTTATGATGTGGGGGGCTGGTGGTTTTGGTGTAATAGGTTTATTTAGTGGTGATGATGTTGGAGACCAGAGGTTTAGGGGTTAATAACTTTATTTAGTGGCGGCGATGTCGGGGAGCAGCAGAATAGGGGTTAATATCTTTATTATAATGGTGGCGATGTCAGGGAGTGGCGGAATAGGGGTAAATAAATTTTATTAGTGCAGTGATGTCAGGAGCGGCAGATTAGGGGTTAATATGTTTAATTTAGTGTTTGCGATGCGGGAGGGCATCTAGGGGTTTATAGATAGTTTATGCATGTTAGTGTACTTTGTAACATTATAGTTATGAGTTTTGTGTAACAGTTTTGCTGAGCAAAACTCATAACTACTGGTCTCAGATTGCGGAACGGATTGTGTAGGTATAGGCTGGAACGCAAGCATTTTAGCCTCACTGCACAACCTGTAATACCGGCGCTATGGAAATCTCATGCAAAAACATAATTTTTATGAGTGTGGGACTGACGTTGCGTTACAGGCTAAAATGCTTGCAGTACAACTATACCGAAAAGACTCGTAATGGCTGTGTTCCGTTTTTTACGCTAAAACCGGAATGCTAAACTTGTAATCTATGTGTTTATGAATTATAACAATCATGATTGCATTTAATATTTAAAAGGACATTATAGTGCAAAAATTACATGCTGGAATCCAGTAGAGTATGGAAGCTTAGCATTAGTGACTTTCCAATGCTATGTATTTAATCCCTGCAAAAAGTTTAAAAACATAATTGAGGTACTGCTTGATAGCCACAGAGAAATACTGGTCCTGAGTGGCTACATCCACTGAGCCAACCAGAAGTGGCAATTGCACAGCTAGGTCGTGTGACTACCACTGTCGATTGACTCACAGGCTGTATGCACTCGGACCCAGTGACTTCTGAGTGATACTTTAAAGGGACAGTCTAGTCAAAAATAAACTTTTATGATTCAGATAGGACATGGAATTTTTAACAACTTTCCAATTTACTTTGCTTTGTTCTCTTGTTATTTTGTTGTTGAAATTCTGAAGTAGACTGCCCTTTAAGCAATATGTTTACCCCCTTCACAGGAGTTAAACACAAAACTCTGAAGGGTTGCAAGTGCTATAATTTCATGATCTAACAAAGTACTATACTATACTATAATCTCTTTAACTTGAAAAAAATGAAATATTGAGAAAAAAAATACTCCATTTTTTTTAAATCCTAATTTTATAATATAAAGAACTATACATTATTGTTTAAGTAATTCTATAAATGTGAATACAAAAATGGAACTATATAAAAAGGCATATTTCTCATTCCTGTAAGTCTTTGTATCACATTGCAGATTGCAGTTGTATTTAAGAAGTTTTGTGTTTGACAAAAGTATTTTTTCTTCTTTTTGCCATTTCAAGTCTCTATTACTACCAGTTTACCATATCTTTATTGAAGTCTTCTTCTATAAGATTCACTCCCAGCTGAATTTCAGCCTCCAGTGGTTCAAGCAATTTCTGTATATCAGAGTGAAATTGCTCCAGTTCCTTTGAAGCCACCACCGTCTGTACAAAAAGAAAGTATAGCTTAATTTGAGTTTAAACTATTTTACATCTTAAATAAATACACTTGTTTGTGCCCTATTGCTCTGCTAATAGTACAAGTTACACTATTGCTCTTTAGAGTATAATTCTTGGTATTGAACTACTTGAATAAATGCTAGGCTATCAATCAGAGATAACGTTACAACATGAATATTCCTAAAAATATTAACATGCAGTGTGAGAGCTGATTGCAAAATGTAAATATTACAATGATTGATTTGGTTGTAATAAAATACTCTGTGCAATATTTTCCTACATAACAAACTTATACAACACTTTAATGAAGTTTGTAGCAAAGTGCATTAGCAATTTAGTATTATATATCTAATTATTTTATGGCACAATCATAAAACAGACACAGAAAAAAAAGAAGAAATTTACCAAATAATCAAAGCATACAGTCAAAGTGGTACACTGAAAATATGAGATGTCACCTGGACATTATTAAGAACTATAGTCGCTTAATTATTAGGAATGTAATATATTGTAAACATCTTTTGAGAATAATATTGCATCATAGTAAGGTTTTAAATACCACAATGGATCCATCGGATTGTTTTAATTAAAATAAGTAACACAGGTATAAGATATGAGTATACATAATGATAAATAGTGAGCTGAACATATTAATTAGAATAACTTTAAAATATAGAGAATGGAAAATTGAGAAATCCTTTTTAGAAAATCCTACAAATATAGGGGATAGTAGTGTGTTGTTTGCTACATGGATTCTGCATAAACGCGACATGAATAATGTCATATTATTAATGCACCATGTCCTGCAGGATTTTTTTTTAAACAAAAGTCTTAATTATAATTCAAAATAAATCCCCTATTATATTTCCAGAAACTATAACAGATCATTTCCCCTTATTAAAATTAAACAGCAACTCATGGACTGCTGGGAGCATAATAAAGAAAATATATAGGGGAATATGAGGGGAAGAAATTATAAGGGCCACTTATGGACCCAACAAATCAGAGAAAATATCTAATAATACAAATCAAAGCATTGAAAAGATTGTGGTTTACTGATCAGGATGGATATGCATAAAGCAAGTAACAGCAAGAACCTCAATAAAGTACTCACTAAGGGAGGATCATATATAAATATAAAAGACACCAGTTAAAACTTCAAAACATATGAGTGTTTGGCAAAATATTTCTCAAAACCAAAATACGTGGTGCCATGCTTAGAACTAACATAACTCAAGCGGAGAAACAAACAACAACAAAACAGTCCTGAAGAGTTTTGCCACATAAAATAATATTGTTTCTATGCCCTCTGCCTTGCAGAAGATCTTTGGATATAGGGTAAAAACCTCAGCACTCAGTAAACATGTGGCAAGGTGATAAGAGTAAAAGTAAGGGCATGGTGTTTTACTGACACAAGTGTGAAAGTAGCAATGGAGATTGTAATCTTGTGGCTGAATTGACAACATTTTTTTCTTATTTCTTACTCTTACTGTTTCTTTTATCTCTTATATGTTCATCTTTCCTTGTCTTGTTTGTCCATACCCACTAGTTTTAAATAAAGTTATTATAGCTATAGTCTTACCAGACAGCAATGATAAAGAATCATTGTCCTATATTCAATAAAAACACATGAATCAAACTAATATAAAGTTGAAAAAAACTTGATGCAACATAGCAACCTGAAAATTGTGTAATTCAGAAAGATTGTTCTAATCAACAGAGCAGTCGCAATCTGATAACTGTTTAACTCCTATCCCATAGAACAAGTTTCACTGTAAAGAATACCAGCATCACAAAAATGCTTTCAAAACTAGTGAAAATGGAAAGAAAGTCACTCTGTAATAATATCCACTCTAACTTGAAAAAAATAAATATTAAAAACATAAAAAAGAAATAAAATAGAAATGAGACAACCTTGTCATCTATGAAATACACAACCACAAGATGAAATAAAGGGAAACAGACTTTATTAATTCTTCATGCTGGGCCTAAGTGTGGGTGAAAAATATTATAAACATTTACATAATCCATTTTACAAGCGTGTTTCCGAAGTATTTTCTGTGCAATAATTGTTTTCCACATTACTAGCAGTTTGCATTTGATGTACAAGACATCATATATTGGGCACCTGATGCAACTATAAATGTTAATGGAAAGAACACCAACTACTGAAACTTGGGAAAATCTAGGAGACGAGATGATTAATAAATTGCAAACATGATCATGCTTTACCACAAGGTACTTTGCCAAACTTACTAGCATCTATCATTCTAACCCATTTTGTATTCATTGAGTGAAACAAATATCAAAGATATAAAAATTTAAAAAAAGTTTTAACAGCATTCCATGTATTCTTTATTTAAGTTTTAGTTTATTATCTGAATTTCCTATTTTAGCTTTTTTGTGCATCATCAATTTTAGATTTGTAACAATTTTACATGAGAATCATTTCCTTAAATAGTTGAATTATTGATTTTTTAAACCTGTGTTTGTTTGTGCATTGAGTTGACAAGAAGTGCCAGGTAATTAATTTCTAATAAATAGGAATGTGTTTAGGGTTTTGTGCCGGCTCTCAGTGTGCACTAGACCAGTTCTTATGATACACTATTTCACTTGATATTCGTGGTTGAGCACTGTGAGAGGACAGCACAACTTTTACATAAGTATCATGTAAAGGGTCTTGGATTGACATGGGGACATTTTAATTTATATCTAAATATTTTGTATGCATACAGTCTTCACTATTAAACTTCTTACATGAAGCAAAAGTACTAACACTCAGTAAGATTCTAAGAATGAAAACACATAAGCAAGAAAGAGTTCATAGTGCTTACAGTTGTAAGCAGAAATCATTAAAAATGACTTTGGGCTAGATTACAAGTGGAGTGCTAATTTATCAAATATTTGCCCATTTGCAGGCACGCAATAAATAACCAGCCATTACAAGTATCTGATTATTGCTACTGCAAGCTCACAGTAGCAATTATCACTTAAAAAATAACCAGAGATCAGATCTCTGGTTAATTTAAAAAATATGAAGGATAAAGAAGGGGGTAGTAGTCAGCGCCAATTGAGAGCGCACACAAGCTCACTATAGGGTAACGATCACCTAACAGGATCGTATTGTATATCGAACAAGTATGAAGAGGTATAGGAGCGCCACCAGAAAATGGGCTTAAGTGTGCTATATAGAGAGTACTCAGGTAAATATAACCAGTACTGAGATATGTTCAAAGGGCTAACTGAAAATGTGAACAAATCTTAGTAGGACAATGTAGAGATGATTGCATAGGGGGTTACTAAATACATATGAGTGTGGATACAAGATGCTAACATGCTGTAGTATTTGTAAGGAACAATATAAACATTTTAAAAACTGATTAAATCTAGCATGAAAAACTGTTAAAGGAAAACTGATTTAATCCAACATAAAGTCTAAAAACATGAAGCTTAAAAACAAAGATACACATACAGCGAGATACAATATAAAAAACAAGATGCACTATAAAAAAGAGAACATTAAGTAGTAATCTGAGCTCAGATGTACCAAAATGAAAACCAAATAAGATATATAGAGGGAAAGTCCCAAAGAAGCAGCAAATGTCCCAAAATGAGATGAAAAACAAATAGTCCCAAATGGGTGTCCGATGTTATATAATCCAGGAGTTGAAAATGCTTGGAAAAAGGCTTCAGGTCCAGAAGGAATTTGAGCTAGATTACAATTGGAGCGCTAATTTATCACACACCAGCAAATGGGCAAATTTGCCCAATTGTGGGCACGCAATAAATAACCAGCTATTACAAGTGGCTGATTATTGCTACCGCTCACGGTAGCAATTAACACTTAGAAAATTAATTAGAGATCAGATCTCTGGTTAATTTTATAAATATGCCCTAAATGCCCCCAAAATACAGTGTTGTGTATTTTATTAAAAAATAAAAATGGTAGCATTTTTATTTTTTAATAAAATAACTGCACTAGGCAGTATTTTGGGGGTAAAGTTGGTAAAAGTAAAGTATTAGAAAAAAATGGCACTGAAAAGTGCCTTTACATTGCAGTCTATGGGAACTGTGTGTTCCCTGTAAATATAAATATATGCATATGCTTATATACATATATATTTATGTCGTAATATGTGTATATACACATATTAACACATAAATATATGTATATAATCATACACATATATATTTAATATTGCTGCCAATGCTGCGCAACTTACCACTTTCACTGCGCCTTGGTTATGTGCCATCTCTGGCAGCATCAGAACGAGGCTCCCATTGGAGAGTATAGAATCGCGCTATTGTGAGCGTAATGCTTCCCAAAAATGCAACCACGAGCTCGCTTTTGCATTGCTGACAATCTGTAATACCAGCACACATTAGCATGCACTGGTATTACTCAGTGGAGAACAAATATTGATTTCACAAAAGTGATATGTAATGCTCCACTTGTAATCTGGTCTGAAATTGGAAGTGCGAAGGGGATATCACTATATCTTTCCTAGTGACAGTCTGTGGAATGAGGCACATATTTTTAAGATATATGTCACTTCTGGTGGTTTGCTATTATAAAGTTTACTAATACCAACTGTCCACTGTGCAAAATAACATAAGTGATATTTAATTAAAAATATTATATTGAGGGGGGCGGAGCCTAGCCACGCAGGGTGATGGCTGCTTAATTTTTGGCTCTAATGCCCTACACCCGATCAGCATCTAGATAAGGGGACTTTCTATCCTACAACAATGGAGATAACGTTGGGAACATATTGCCTAACACATTGTGGCTTTGTCTGAGACCTGCACAAAGATTTGGGAGCTGGCGGCACTTTGTCTTTTTCATCACCCTGTCTGAGGCCTGCATCGGAGTTCCCTGACACCGCGCCAGCTAACAGTGACTAACCGCGCAGCAAGGAGGACCCCCCTATAGCCACACTAAAGCACTGTGATCAGCCCAATTATATCTGACAGGAGAGGGTGGTCGGCACTCACCAGAAAGGCAGCTTTCAATCAGCACCGTAAGTGGCGGTCGGAGCTTGGATAAAGAGAACCGGGAGATTGCACCGGAAGCGCACCGGAGACAGATTGGAATACCGGGTAAAGGACACCCTGCTTGTAACAAGTAGAGACTAACATCACGGCTGTCCTGAAACATCTGATTGCCCGGTGAGTTGCCACACTTCCCACACATCCCCGGTGTATAAGTTAAAGGCACGCAAGATACAGGACATACCCCTCTGTGTCTAATAAATAACGGCTACTTGGCATTAGAGTTTGGTACTCCTCTCCTGATTAGCCTGTGCACACTTGACAGAAGAGAAAATATACAGTGAATTTTACATCCAGTATATAATATATATGACGCAGCTCTGAACGTCTGCACATCTTTTGCCCAGGCCACAAGCCATATTTTAACTGCCATAACCTTTATATAACAAAAGGCCTTAGCAGACTGATATCAATCCTCAGCCACTTTTCACAATATGTCCCACAGGAAGAACAATAAACTAGAAAGGGGCCTTAAGTCTTCAAGCCTAACCAACTTTCTTAAGGCTGCTACACTTACCACAGACATGTCAGAGAGCAGACTCCCTTCTCCCTCTCGGGAAACCATGGAATCAACTAGCTCAACATCACAACAGCCCCAGGAATATTTAACAAGAAGTGATCTTAACACTATATCTTCAAAAGAGGACATTAATAAAGTATTGGCTGAAATGAGGTCCTTTTTTGGCGAACTGAAGAGGGACATAACCCAAGTTACACAGCAAGTGCACACACTTGAAAACAAACATGCCACTCTTGGTGCCAAAGTAAAAGCTAACTCTCATCATATCAGAGAGCACGAGGAGCATATACAGTTTCTTCTTTCCAGAATGGAGGACTTGGACAACAGGGGGCGGCGAAACAATGTCAGGATCAGGGGAGTCCCTGAATCTGTCTCTAATACTGCACTTGAAGGGTACTTACAGGACCTGTTCCGCACTTTGAAAGGTACACCGAGTTCCATTGATATACCCATAGAGAGGGCCCACAGAGCCCTTAGGCCCAGACCCTCGCCTAAAGCCCCACCTAGGAACATAATAATTAAATTTCTTAGTTATAAAGATAAGGAAATTATTATGCAGAGAGCAAGGACCCTTCAGAATGTAACCCATGCAGAGATCCCCCTCCAAATCTTTTCCAACCTGAGTCTAACTACTTTACAAAAGAGAAGAGATCTCAAATTTATGACATCCGAACTGCAAGCTCAGAAAATACAATATAAATGGGGCTTCCCGGTGAGCCTGATAGCTTCCAAAAATGGCACTCAAGCAGTCTACAGATCTTTGGCTGACCTACCTGAGTTTTGCAGGATACTTGAGATCAACATAACACCACTGGACCAGATGGAAAATGCTCAACAGGATTCTTCTTCCCAGGAAGAAGAGGACTTTGCCCGGACCCATGACACTTGAAGTGAAAAAATTTCTACCTTAAGACAGCACCCTGAATTGCAGCATGAGGAACTTGATAAGTATTTTACTTTTATATTATGTTTCATGTGCTAGTACCAGCCTAACCCTTATAGACTGGAAATTCGGGACTTGATAGGATATTTCTATCAGTTTTTCAATGTGTTTTTTGTACCTTTTGGTTGTTCTTTGTTTTTTTTTCAGGTTAAATGTTAAATGACGTTATTTGAATCTAATGTGGACTGTCGTATCTAAATGGGCCCCTCACCACCTAGAGTATACACACACAACCTAATAGATGGGTGTGCCAACAGCCAGCAGTATGCTTTACATTGCCCTGGGGGAGAGCACTAGAGGGTCTTTAATAGCTTAATCCCTTTTAATCAAGTTTGCACGCAAGTTGCATTTAGGTGGGGAGTTGCTACTGCACTTTGATATGGGGCGGGATAAATGCTGCACACTGGCCCATAACATACAAGCTTCTTGCTTGTCAAAGACGACTAGATATCTCTAAAGGGTCTGTAGACAGTTGGGGCACAAGCATTAATTAAGAGCCATATCAGATATGTGAGAGCCCTATTGTAGGTCCCTTCTTTGCAGTTCCAGATGAGCACAATTCACTACTTGAAAAATATAATACAAACCAAATGTTTAAACATGTTACTTTGAAATTCTCTAGTTCTACAATGTTACTTCTTCTCTTTATGCAAATGATTAATGGATGCCTTATTGTATGTTTACCACGTGATTAAGCTTAATATAACAGGGTAGTAATCTGCACCTTATTTTATATATAGACGAATGACATATTTTGTATTGTACTAGTTTGTGATGAATTGTCCCTAAATTTTTAATCCAGACAATTTATTTTTTATTTTTTTATTGCTGGTCGGGTGTGGGGATACTGACCCCACACTTACTTTCTTACTCTTTCCTTTTTGCCTTTTACGGGTAGGAAGGATTGTATAAATACTTTTCTAACTCTTTCACTACCCCCAGCGCGCTGCTGGAACTCTTATTACTACTCTACTGACTCTACTGATTTTGCTATTTTATTCCAACTTTTCCTTTTTTCTCCTTCTGCACCCCTACCCCCCCTCCCCCTTTTTTTTTTCTCTCGTCCTGATACCCCCTTTATCACCAAGTGCCTAGCATGGGGGAACCCCGGAGTAGACAAAGTTTGACAGTTCTGACACTGAATGTGAGGGGCCTTAATACACCAGAAAAGAGATCCCACTTGATAAAAGACATGACCAGACTAAACTGTGACATTGCCTATTTACAAGAAACCCATTTTAGGAGGGGGAGGGAGCCAAAATGGCCGAATTCTAAATTCCCAACCATGTTTTTTGTATCTGGCCCTTCTAAGAAAAACGGGGTGGGAATCATTATAAAACATTCAATACCCGTCAACCTGACTCTAGAACCACTGCTTGATACCTTCAAAGGGTCAGCCTCAATCCCAAAAAAGATCATTAAGCAATGTAACACTAGGTTAGAGGAGCTATCAATACATGACATTTGGAGAACACAATACCCCACGAGACGGGACTACACCTTCTTTTCCCACCCTCATGATCTCTACACGAGAATTGACTATATTTTTACTGACCAAGCCACATTGTCCTCTGTGGAGAAAATACAAATCCTCCCAATGACCTGGTCGGATCACGCCCCAGTGCTGTGTAAACTGGGGTGGCCGAACATGCCATACCTCCCTTTTATATGGCGATTTGATGATTTCCTACTTAATAACCAGCTACTTAGGGGGAAAATAGAAACTACACTCCTTGACTACTTCACCATTAACGATACGACATAGACCTCTAAACATATACTTTGGGAAGCACATAAATGTGTGCTCCGCGGCGAACTTATGAAACAGAAAGCCATTTTGGCTAAACAAACTAGAATACGGTTCACTACACTCCTAACCAGCATATGCGACTTAGAAATAAAACATAAAAAACAGCCGTCGGACACCTTGGTGCTTTCTGAGCTTAATAAGGCCAGGAGAGAAATTCAGGACATGCATACACTTGACTACCAGAAAATGGCGCTGCGTAACCAACAGAAATTCTACGAATTTGGGGATAAACCTGGTAGACTTCTCGCCAGGGCCCTCAAAAGAAAACAATTAAAAACACACATTCACACATTGATAGACAAAAATGGTTTAACACATGCGGACAGCCCAGCAATCGCGGAAACGCTAAAAGCATATTATCATGATCTGTATAATCTACAACCTCCTTCTCACACCTCTCCGGGTGGGAGAGATAGATCATCTTCTCCAACTTTGAGCTCTTATTTGGACTCAATCAGACTTCCTTCCCTGTCTCAGACAGATGTGGAGACTCTGAACGCACCTATATCCCCAGAGGAGGTATCGCGTACTATTGAAGATTTACCAAATGGTAAAAGCCCGGGCCCCGACGGATTTAGTGCCAAATATTATAAATTATATAAACAAATTCTATCCCCTCAATTGGCCCGATTTTTTAATACTTTAGACACTCCTCAGGGACTCCCCCCTTCCATGTTAACAGCCCACATCACAACTATCCCTAAACCAGGCAAACCAGCGAACCGGCCAGAAAACTTTCGGCCAATATCACTTCTTAATGTTGACATAAAGATATTTGCCAAGATTCTCTCCAGCAGACTGAATAAAATTTTACCCAATCTGATCTCCCCAGACCAAGTAGGATTTGTGCCCGGCCGTGAAGTGAGCGACAATACCATAAAAGCAACCCTACTAAGTAATTATGCGCAAATAAACAAAATCCCTATGATTCTAGTTTCTACCGATGCCGAAAAGGCCTTCGACAGGATCAGCTGGAAATTTTTGAAGGAAGTCCTGTCGAAGATGGGGTTTGGACAGACCCTTATATATAAGATATTCTCCCTATACAGGGCCCCCTCGGCTCAAGTCAGGATAAACAATATCTTATCTGAACCTTTTAATATTTCAAATGGCACTAGGCAAGGGTGCCCTTTTTACCCGTTGTTGTTTGCCTTGGTCATAGAGGTCTTAGCTCAGAAAATTAGAGACAATGAGAAGATTAGGGGTCTACGGATAGGGGATCAGGAACACAAGTTACCAATGTACGCGGACGACATCCTACTTTCATTAACAGACCCAATGACTTCCCTCCCCGAGGCCCTAAAAGAATTTGAGCTATATGGCAGGTTCTCAAACTTTCACTTGAACAAAACGAAGTCGGAAATACTAAACATTACTCTCCCTCAAGCAGATATTTGACAACTCTCTTCTCTGTGCCCATTGCGCATACAAACCCGCACTCTCAGATATCTAGGGATCAACCTTACCCCCTCCCCAGACACTTTATACGAAGCTAACTATTCAAATCTACTTACCGAAATCACAGGAGATCTCTCTTCTTGGAGAAATAAACCGGTCTCCTGGTTGGGGAGAATTGGTATTATAAAGATGAATATCCTACCCAGGATTTTGTATTACCTCCAGACCCTCCCGATCCCGTTACCCACACACTATTTACACAGATTGCAGGATGTGATAGAGGAGTTTATTTGGAAAGGAGTTAAACCACGAATTGCAAGGAAAACCCTTTACTTACCAAAGGAGGGGGGAGGACTGGGAGTCCCTAATCTATCTACCTACAAAAAAGCTATTAACTTTCAACACCAAATTGAATGGTGTCATAACTCTAAAGATAAAACCTGGGTGCAAATATGCAGGTCAATTATGGGCACACAGAACATGGGGACCTTGGGATGGACATCCGCCAAATCTAGGCCCAAAACACTGGAATGTTACCCCTTTGTCAAATAATTTTTTGCATGTTGGAATAGATCTCTAGTGGAACACCCGCATATCACCTCTAACCCTTCACCACTCACGCCATTCATTGACAACCCAGACATACCTTTTTACGGGTACACAAAGACTGCTGATAGATAAAACTTCACTCGTGCAGGTGACGTTCCACCGCCTCTTAATGAATAAAAGAATCAAGAACAGAGTAGACCTCAAGCGTACTGGACTTGATATCTCCTGGTTTTACCATACACAACTCCAACATTTCCTATCAACATATAAAAGATCAAATGACGTGACTAGACAACTGACTACTTTAGAATCCTTGTGCCTACTCCCGAACACACCAAAACATTTGATTTCCATAGTCTATCACTTGATCCTCTCACCAAAGGATGCCCCTTTTCCCGATTATGTGAGACAATGGAATAGGGAACTCAACCCATCTCCAACTGACAAAGACTGGCATAAGATGTTAAACGCTCATGTGAAAGCCTCGGTCTCAACGAAAACGATTGAAGCTAATTACAAACTCTTATCTAGGTGGTATCTCACACCTGATAGGATTCAGAAAATATAGAAACTGACTGATGGTAAGTGCTGGCATGGGCGTGGGGAACGTGGTACCCTCCTCCACATCTGGTGGGACTGTGATATTCTCCAACCTTATTGGCGGTCAATTCTTACTATCATGGAAACCACATTTAATATAACTTTGACTGGAGTGCCCAGCCTTTTGTTGTTCCATAACCTCCCTAAATTTAAAGACAAACCTTCAAAACAGCTCTTCCTCATAATGCTTAATAGTGCCAAGTCCCTTATTCCCAAGAAATGGAAACAGACAGATATCCCAAAGGTGACAGACTGGACATCCCAGGTAGACAGACTCCTACAGCTAGAAAGATTCAGATATATGAGGGATGACAAAATAGAAATACATGAATACATGCTGGAAATGTGGAAATCGGTGGTCTCTGATCTGCGCACATAAACTAACGATAGAAGAGGAGAGCTTGTTGGCTCTAGCTGGACTTGGTAAACTGCTCTGGAACTTCTTTGATGGGGCACCATTTGGTGATACACTCCCTCTCCTTCCTGCCCCTCCCCTTCCTCACCTCTTCCCTCTCACCCCCCCCCCCCACCACACATAACCCCCCCCCACCACCACACCCCCCCCCTTTTTTTCCCCTCTCCTCACCCCTTTCTCTCTTATCTTTCTTCTCTTCTTTATTAACTCTCTTAACTGATCACTCTCGGTGTGAAACTGTGTCAAAACCCAAGCCGAGACTATATTACCTTCTAATATACATATGTATAATGTAATACTCCTGTTTATTGTTATAAGTTTGTACACATGCTTCTGGGACCACCTAACCACTTGTGGACTTTATGCCTTGCAACTTCTTCAAACCACCAGGCATTATGTGACTTACTATTTAGTCACAAATTCCGGACTTGGAAACCATGGACTCTTCAACAAGTGTTGGGAAATGCAAACATTTTTGATGTAACTATGTCTTTTGAAGCATGTACTGTTACCATTTTATATTAATAAAGCTTTGAAAATGAAAAAATAAATAAAATTAAATTAAAAAAAATATTATATTGAGGATTTTTTGTAGCTAAAACATATTCCAGAAAAGGTGTTTATTTTATTTTCAGTCTCCTTTCTACCAGTCATTACATTACGAAAACATTTTTTGATAGTCTAGTAATGATGAATCCAGGCTTCAAAGTATGTACAAATTGTGATATATTTTCAATTAACAAATCTAGCAGAGCTAGCAGAAAAGCAACAAAAGCAATGATGATTTCACTGGATGGAAAGCAGACTGTATCAAATTTTGTACATGGTTTTACAGATGCATGAAATGCTGTTGTCTGTAATAGGATAAAAGTAACTTGCCCAGATTTAAAAAGTCAGTTGGGTCTGCTAGTAGCTCAAAGATCTTTCAAAGTATGCAGTGTGCAATAAATCAAAAGGTTCAAACCTTGAAACCTATGTTTTTTTCAAACATGAATGGAAAACCAGCGATTTGCAAGGGATATGAAACCCAACAGGTTCATGATGCACAAACAGTATGTCATTTTAAACAACTTTCCAATTTACTTTTATTATCTAATTTGCTTTGTTTTCTTGCTATCCTTTGTGGAAAAGAAAACCTAGGTAGGCTCAGGAGAAGCAAAGCTGTGAGCTAGCTGCAGATAGGTGGCTGCACATCTATGCATATTTTCTTTGGCTTACTTGAAGTGTTTAGCTAGCTCCCAGTAGTGCATTGCTGCACCTTTAACAAAGGATACCAACAGAACAAAGTACAATTTATAATAGAAGTACATTTTAAATTGGTTTAAAATTGCATGATCTATTGGAATCATGAAAGAAAAAAAATTGGGTCCATGTCCCTTTAATATGATGCTAAGTGACCTTTTGAAGCAAGTACAAATTAAAATATATATCTTTCACTTAATTGGCAAGAGTCCATGAGCTAGTGACGTATGGGATATACAATCCTACCAGGAGGGGCAAAGTTTCCTAAACCTCAAATGCCTATAAATACACCCCTCACCACACCCACAATTCAGTTTTACAAACTTTGCCTCCCTATGGAGGTGGTGAAGTATGTTTGTGCTTGATTTTTCTTCTATGATAAGCGCTTCTCAGCATATTGAAGCCCAATTCCTCTCAGAGTACAGTGTTTGTCAGAGGGATGTGAAGGGAGTATCGCCTATGGATTTTATGGTTTTCCTTGCGGGACATCTTTTCAAGGGTTCTCTGTTATCGGTCGCAGAGATTCATCTTCTACCTCTCTTTTCAGATCGACGATATACTCCTATATACCATTACCTCTGCTGATTTTTTTAGTACTGGTTTGGCTATCTGCTATATATGGATGGGTGTCTTTCGGTAAGTACGTATTGTTATTTAAGACACTCTCAGCTATGGTTTGGCGCTTTAGGTATTAATATAAAGTATGCATATTTCCCTTTTTGCAGTCTAAACAGTTTCAGTATAGGAATCATGTTTGGGAAGTTTATTTTCACTTTTTTCTTACCTGGGGTTCAGTCTTTTTGAAATTTGACTCATTTTTTCGTGGGCAAATCTAGGCTCATGAGGGCGCAAAATGCTGTTTTTTATTGCATCATTCTTGGCGCAAATTATTTCGTTTTTCTTTACTAAAACTGTTACATTGTGTAAATTGAATATTTTGCCAAAATTTTATTTTTATTTTTCTGTTACATTTTGCGAGATATTTCATTCTGATCCTGACTCTGATGTTACTGTAGAAACTATGATGCCCTGGAACACAATTCTACAAAGCTAAGTGTGTTCTTTTCATTATTAAGCTGTTGTTATTTCTTCAGTTCAATTATGTGGCATTTGTTTATTATGTTTTATGTAAAAATATGTTTCTACATGTACAATGACATTTACTGTTTTTTTTACATATTAAGTTCTTGTACTTGGTTTCATTTGCAAACATTACATGTTACTGCTTATATCATAAAGGTTATGACTGCTATTATGCCTTTAAATAAACTTATGAGGTCTTTTCAAAATTGTTAAAATTTAATTAATTTTGTTCTGACCGACAGCATACTTAAATTGTTATGCTGATGGAAGTTTCTTTGTTTTAAAGATCCTGTATCAGACAGTGTATTATAAATTCTCCTTATTTTTCATTTGAACATTTTTTATGTTCTTTGTTAAGGAAATATTTGTTATTTATAGCTTTTAGGAGTCCTCCTATTAACTATATTATTAATCCTTTTCAAACTGGATTTTAAGATTTTTTTGCTCTTAAGGTTTTTTCTTATGCAATATACTATTTGTATTATATTCTAGAGAATGTTTATCCTGATTCCCTCTTGGGACTGTACTACTATTTCTATGGAGATTGGTACTTATTTTCAGGATTCTTTAGAATTTTTGTATATAACCTTGGTAGAGCATATTCATGTACTGTTAATATTTTAGCTCAGCTTTATCTGTGGCTGACATTGCTGTTTTCTCAACCTTTGTTGAACAGTTAGTATAAGCAGTTTCAGATTATCAAGTATATACTGTAGCTCTGTTTATTTACCTCAGAAGTAATCATTTAATTATGTTTACTATATCTATAATTATGATTTTGAATATATTTTATTATCTCTATCTTTATAGGATAATTATTTGTTTGATTTCTATTTTCTCCACTATTGTTGGAGGTCAAGAATTTTTTTCTGCCCTACTTTAAGTCCGGTGATGTAGATCAGTTGGTGAATGTTGTTCTAGATCCAAGGGTCTCATATTCATATTCCGACAGGGTTATTACAGCCCTTTGGCCTTTTGAGGTCAATTTATTGTATATCATTTATTTGGGTAATATTAACAACTGATTTGTTCAGCTGCTAATTTGGTTAATTCAGAGTGTAAGCACTGAAAAAGTGTTTTGTATCTATTTGGGAGAAATACGCTATATATTTACTTGTTATTAGACTGCATGAAGGTGCGGTTCTCATCCAGTCATTCTGGTGGGGGCAGATTAAATTGTTTTGGGATCAGTCAAAAATCTACATTTTTCTTAGGGTTTGAATAGATTTTCAGAATGAGACCTTCTATGGGAAGAATCTTTCTTTCTCAGTATGCTCTGTGATTTATTTTCAGGAGTGATTATGCCAGTTCTTTTTGGCAGGAACAGGGTTTGGGTAACTATTTATTTCTATTCTTTGCCCCAAAGAAGAAGGGTTTATTCAGTCAATTTTTTGGATCTGAAGACTTTTATATTGTTTTGTTAGTTTTCAACTTTTATGTTGGCGATTATAAGAACTATTATGCCTTTTTGTTAATGTCCACTCATTTTTCAGGATATTTATCCTCATATTTTATTTTCATTCAGTCCACTTGTAGATTCTGAGATTCTCTTTTTTAAATAAGGTTTACCAATTTGTCACTTTTCCATTTGGTCTAGCGACAGCTTTATGAATCTTGTCTTAGGTTCTCGGTGCCCTTCTTTCTGTCATCAGACAGTAAAGTATGGTGGTGCTTCCTTATTTGGATGGTATCTTGGTATTAGCTTAAACTTTTCTTTTATTAAGATAGACAGAAAGCTCAGCATACTAATTCACTGTGGCTGAGCCCTGTAGCAACCTGAGGGTTGCAGATTAGATTCCTGGCGATGTCCATTCAGCCTTTCATTCTCAGAGGATGATTAATGAGCAGCGTTTTGAGTCCTTTACGGGTAATTAGATGCGCTTACAAGTACCAAATACATATATATGGATCTTTCTTTTCTGGAATCTCTTATGAATCAACTAAGTTTTGCTTCTTCAAAACATAGTTAGAGGATTTAATTTACCTAAGACACAGACGGCGCTACACTCCAGCAAATTCAGCAAATAACAGCAGTTAAAGCCCCAGAGCCACATTGCGGGGAGCCACTCCACCAGGCCCAGAGGCAGTAAGTTAGAGCCCGGGTCTTAATTAGCTATCCCTAAAAGTTTTTATCTTTGTTCTGTACGCCCAGACCTAGACCTCAATATAAGTGCATGTAATAGTGCCGAATACCTGCTCCCACCTATAAAAACCTCTCCATGTGAAGACAAGCATACTTTCAAAGGGACTCATACCTTCAAGGCCACTATATATAAGATTCATTTATGATCCTCCTACCTGGGCTTGACAGGGTTTAGGTCTTCCTATGTGACCTGATTCTCTAGCTCACCCATTCTTGGCCCAGCGAACTGACATACCTGTTGTGACTGTCCAGAACACTAGCTCACAGCCTAGTTGTTTGAGGTCCCCAAGTTCTCCTCCTCCTCCCTTTACCACAGGACCACATTGCCTGCGGGTCATACCCCAATCCCTTTTACCCACTTCCCCCATAGGGGGCACCTCCCCTGGAGGGGGGAAGATATTTGGAAAAATCTCTCTCAGGCACACAGGTAACAAAATACTTCAGCTCCCTTGCTTACTCTGTGGGCCCGAACCTCTCTAACAACAAAAATCGGGAGTTAATTCAACGATTTCATAAAGCTTGTGAAACAAATGATGTGGTTCTAGCTACCCTGATTTAAGGGGTGCCGGCTGGAGCCCCCAGTCTCAACTCAATTTAAGGAAGCCACAGTATTAAGTGCTCCCCTATATCTCATGAGTCAGATCAAACAGATTCTCAGGTCTATCAGGATGGCTTATGCAGCAAAGAAGAAACAAAAACACCAAGGCCTAGATTTAGAGTTTGGCGTTAGCCGTGAAAACCAGCGTTAGAGGCTCCTAACGCTGGTTTTAGGCTACCTCCGGTATTTGGAGTCACTCAAAAAAGGGTCTAACGCTCACTTTTCAGCCGCGACTTTTCCATACCGCAGATCCCCTTACGTAAATTGCGTATCCTATCTTTTCAATGGGATTTTTCTAACTCCGGTATTTAGAGTCGTGTCTGAAGTGAGCGTTAGAAATCTAACGACAAAACTCCAGCCGCAGAAAAAAGTCAGTAGTTAAGAGCTTTCTGGGCTAACGCCAGTTCATAAAGCTCTTAACTACTGTACTCTAAAGTACACTAACACCCATAAACTACCTATGTACCCCTAAACCGAGGCCCCCCCACATCGCCGCAACTCGATTCAATTTTTTTAACCCCTAATCTGCCGACCGCCACCTACATTATCCTTATGTACCCCTAATCTGCTGCCCCTAACACCGCCGACCCCTATATTATATTTATTAAACCCTAATCTGCCCCCCACAACGTCGCCGCCAGCTACCTACACTTATTAACCCCTAATCTGCCGTCCGCACACCGCTGCCGGCTACATTATAACTATGTACCCCTAATCTGCTGCCCTAACATCGCCGACCCCTATATTATATTTATTAACCCCTAACCGGCACCCCACAACGTCGCCGCCACCTACCTACAATAATTAACCCCTAATCTGCCGACCGCAAAGAGCCGCCAGCTACATTATAGCTATGTACCCCTAATCTGCTGCCCCTAACACCGCCGACCCCTATATTATATTTATTAACCCCTAACCTGCCCTCCCTAACATCGCCGACACCTAACTTCAATTATTAACCCCTAATCTGCCGACTGAATCTCGCCGCTATTCTAATAAATGAATTAACCCCTAAAGCTAAGTCTAATCCTAACACTAACACCCCCCTAAATTAAATATAATTTTAATCTAACGAAATTCATTCACTCTTATTAAATAAATTATTCCTATTTAAAGCTAAATACCTGTAAAATAAATCCTAATATAGCTACAACATAAATTATAATTATATTATAGCTATTTTAGGATTAATATTTATTTTACAGGTAACTTTGTATTTATTTTAACCAGGTACAATAGCTATTAAATAGTTAAGAACTATTTAATAGCTAAAATAGTTAAAATAATTACAAATTTACCTGTAAAATAAATCCTAACCTAAGTTACAATTAAACCTAACACTATACTATCATTAAATTAATTAAATAAAATACCTAAAATTACCTACAATTAAGCCTAACACTACACTATCAATAAATAAATTAAATACAATACCTACACATAACTACAATGAAATAAACTAACTAAAGTACAAAAAATAAAAAAGAACTAAGTTACAAAAAAATAAAAAAATATTTACAAACATTAGAAAAATATTACAACAATTTTAAACTAATTACACCTACTCTAAGCCCCCTAATAAAATAACAAAGCCCCCCAAAATAAAAAAATGCCCTACCCTATTCTAAATTACTAAAGTTCAAAGCTATTTTACCTTACCAGCCCTGAACAGGGCCCTTTGCGGGGCATGCCCCAAGAAGTTCAGCTCTTTTGCCTGTAAAAAAAACATACAATACCCCCCCCCCAACATTACAACCCACCACCCACATACCCCTAATCTAACCCAAACCCCCCTTAAATAAACCTAACACTAAGCCCCTGAAGATCATCCTACCTTGTCTTCACCTCATCGGGTATCACCGATCGGTCCTGGCTCAAAATCTTCATCCAACCCAAGCGGGGGCTGGCGATCCATCATCCGGTGGCTGAAGAGGTCCAGAAGAGGCTCCAAAGTCTTCATCCTATCCGGGAAGAAGAGTAGATCCGGACCGGCAACCATCATCTTCCAAGCGGCATCTTCTATCTTCATCCGATGAGGACTGGCTCCATCCTGAAGACCTCCACCGCGGACCCATCTTCATCCGGCGATGTCCAACTGAAGAATGACGGTTCCTTTAAATGACGTCATCCAAGATGGCGTCCCTCGAATTCCGATTGGCTGATAGGATTCTATCAGCCAATCGGAATTAAGGTAGGAATATTCTGCCAATAGAATGCGAGCTCAATCTGATTGGCTGATTGGCTAATTTTGTTAAATTTAAATTATATTTAAGTTAGGGGGGTGTTAGTGTTAGGGTTAGACTTAGCTTTAGGGGTTAATACATTTATTAGAATAGCGGTGAGCTCCGGTCGGCAGATTAGGGGTTAATAATTGAAGTTAGGTGTCGGCGATGTTAGGGAGGGCAGATTAGGGGTTAATACTATTTATTATAGGGTTAGTGAGGCGGAAGTGTTTCCCCATAGCAAACAATGGGGCTGCGTTTGGAGCTGAACGCGGCTTTTTTGCAGGTGTTAGGTTTTTTTTCAGCTCAAACAGCCCCATTGTTTCCTATGGGGGAATCATGCACGAGCACGTTTTTGAGGCTGGCCGCTTGCGTAAGCAACTCTGGTATCGAGAGTTGAAGCTGCGTTAAATATGCTCTACGCTCCTTTTTTGGAGCCTAACGCAGCCTTTATGTGGACTCTCAATACCAGAGTTATTTTTATGGTGCGGCCATCAAAAAGCCGGCGTTAGCTTTTCGGGTCGTTACCGACAAAACTCTAAATCTAGCCGCAAGAAAACCCCAAGAAAACTATTACAGACTATGACTCTAGAGATTCTACCGCCTTCTGGCAAAAAAACACCAATTCAGATAACTCACAGAAAGACCGCTCTATGTCTTCGCTCACATCTATACTAGCTTCCATCAAAGCTTTGTCTGATAGAATTGACTCTCATTACTCCCTCAGACAAGACCTTAGACAATCAGTCAGCGGGCTTAAAAGAGATATTTAATCCCTGGGAGAACGCACGGAAACCCTGTAAAGGAAACATGAAGATCTCAATATTGATCACATAAACCTCCTATCCTACTCCCAGAATCTTGCTGAACAGATCTCAGACCTTGAAACGAAACTAGTGGACCTAGAAGATAGGTCACGCTGCAATAACCTGAGGATACTGGGTATATACGAGAACATAGCCACTACAGAGTTACCCGAATATCTCATCAGCCTGTTTAAAGAACTACTAGGAAAACCTCAAGACCAACAATTTCTCATATATAGAGCTCATAGGGCACTGCGGCCCTGAAACTCAGCTTCTGGTACCCCAAGAGACGTCATTATTAGACTGCACTACTTCACCCTCAAAGAAAAAATTCTTACAGCATCCTTTGCCAACATGAATATGAAAGAATCTTTCCACAACGTTCAAATTTTCCCAAACCTCTCTCCACATACCCTGGCCAAGAGAAGGACTTTTCAACAGTTCACCCAAACCCTGCGTTCCCACAATGGGAAATATAGATGGGGATTCCCGGTAAAGATTGTTTTCCAGTATGGAGAACACTCCTACATGATCTCCTCACCAGAGCAAGGCCTTAAACTCCTTCAATTGCTCGGAATCCCACAATCTCTAGACTCCAACCTCAAGGCTTCTGAAAATTCTAAGACTCTCAATACCACCACCCCTGAGTGGAAGCCGCTACCCAGAAGACCATTTCAGCAAATGAAGAGAAAAGATCTGACACTGACAAAGGACCCTCCGTAAGTGGAACTATCTTCATCCACTTACAGTCCGTGATCACCTCCTGTACTTCATATGAACTCATACTTTAGTTCAAACTTTAAATTTAGACCACTCAACGACCTTCCAACTTTCAGCTTAAAAGCCCCATATACCATCTGCTTCCAGGGACTTTCATTTGCAAGGAGGCCGAACTTGAGCTTACGCACGGGTACTTGTCTTACCCTCATATTGCTCATTGGCCTTTAGAGATCCATCAAGAAAAAACTTGAATGTTCCAGCTAAGGTGGCCTTATACTCTGTTACCACTCTGTAATTGTGACTATACAAACTTGTAGTTTGTTTTTTCCTCTTCCTACAGAATTTGTATAGCTCCACATTTGGCTCAGCCTTGCCTTAATAGATCACGTACCGGTACACATCTTACTCTCTATCTATTGGCACTAAGATATATGGGTCTCTGCAACATGTTGTTTGTAATTTAATGTTTCTCTCTGTTTATGTTTAGTTTCACATGGTTCATAGTACCATATATGTTAAAAACAAAATTGTTTAGGGGCGGAGCTAGCCAGCCCAGGAGATGGCTGCTTTTTAACTGAGCTCATGAGCCCTATCTGGATGAGAACGATCCTGGCACTAGCCACTTTACATTTTCAAACCCAAAATAGACTAGGATGTAAAGCCTGTCTTACTAATCAAGTTTGGTAAGCTCTGCTCTTGCTTTCAACACGCTGTCAGCAGCATCGTTTGTGCACTGCGCTATCCTGGACCCGCACCAACTCTACGACATCCGAAGCTCAGATCAATAGCCTCACGGCTGGGAGCTGGATTAGTCAGGGAGCACGCCATAACAGCGGTGGTTAAAAGACCACGAAGGCAGGAGGAGTGCCACGCTGAGTTCTATCAGTGTATGCAGAAAGGACGGATAGCTCCGGGGAAGGCCGCAGCCTTACTAGAGTTAAGCGCGCATTTCTTACACAGCGCAGCGAAACGGAACATTATGCTGAAGGACAAATAATCATAAGGGTAAGATGAATCATAGCAAGCGACCTTACCTCTTGAATCACCAATGTAAATGCTAATAATTAAACTGCAGACATAACAGAAGAACACAAATCAAGGCCTCAGTTAGCCAGATATCTAGCTAAGGTGCTGAAGCAAGCTGTCTCCATTTTAACACACCCTGCAGAGACACAACAATCTGTTAATCCCTAGAACTGTTGAACATGGCATATTAGACTTGTTCTGGGAGCCCCATCCTGCAGCAAAAAATAAAAATAAAAGCTATTTGCAAGACTGCTCTTGAGGGGACTTGACCTCACACAGAAGGGAGATCTCACTTGTTATATAATCGCTGAGCATCTACATCAATTCACAAAGGCATATAAGTAATAAAGCTGTTGATCTTGTTCACTCAACCCTAAAAATGTCTCCAAAAAAGGCAGTAAACTTAATAGAGGTGCTAAACAGCTAAAAGCCACCTCTCACACAGTTAATAGTTTTTTCAAAGCTTTGGAAACAAAGGCCGCCAGTCCTGCTGGCACTGATCCCTCAGAACAAATTTCAGATCAAAGTTCATCTGAATCTGACTGTGATCAACCGTCTGAGAACATCACTATTCCTACAGCCTTATTCAACACAATCCCTTCAAAAAAAGACTTTTCTTCATTAGTAGCTCAGGTCAAACAGTGTATCAAGGATGAGATTTCTGATCTCAAGAAGGACATTTCAGAAATAGGGCACAGAGTGGAGTCTCTGGAAAACACCCAAGACTCCCACGCAGAAGCTATTACTGATCTCCATAACACTATTCAGCAACAAGGGGCTAATATTTCTGAACTCGAAAATAAACTAGATGATGCTGAAAATCGCAGCAGGCGACACAATATCAGGCTAAGAGGAATTCCTGAGACTATCCCGCCTACGGATTTGAACCAATATTTACAGGACTTTTTAGCACCCTAAAAAAAGAAGAAACACCATCGAAAATTGATATCGACAGAGCTCATAGAGCGCTACGACCCAAGCCACAAACTGGCCAACCGCCAAGGGATGTCATTGTACGCATCACCAATTACCAAGTGAAAGAAGAGTTGATGAAACTGGCATGAGAACAACAACCTATCAGATACGAAAACTCAGAGATACAAGTGTTTGCAGATTTATCCCAGAGAACTCTTTCACAACGCAGAGACCTTAAACCACTTACAGTACACTTGAGAAAAATGAATATTCCCTACAGATGGGGTTTCCCTTTCCATCTGGTCATACTCTGGAAAGGTAGGCGTCACACATGCTCATCCATCACAGAAATCCCGTCGATATGCAAATATCTAGATATTCCGATCCCCCAACGGAATCGGCACCACATCAGGAAAATCAACCTAAAGCAAGAGGATCTTTACCAGTACCACAGAGGAAAGAATGGAGTCAAGTCCGGCAAAAGAAAGCTCAAAAGCAAGCAGCCGCTACTCCCCTTCTATCAGGAGAAAAAGGCTGATACTGATCCACACCCTTAGTATCATATACTAATCATCCCTATCAGTCTGTGATAGTCACCCCACAGCTTGGACCAAGCTCCCAATCCTGTTGGGTGCTGGACATGATCCCCTCTACAACACCAGCTTGGTATTTACTTCCAATCTTTGATATCTAGGGTATCTTAAATCTGGAATTCTTAATATCCTTAACATAAGGTCTTGATTGTTGATTGTTGAATGCTAATTGTTAACTGTCTGCAGTTGTTTTATTGTTCTCACTCAGTTGGGAGAATTTCTCCTATAGTATAGAAAACTGTTCATTTATTGTTTATTACGAAATGTACTTTCTCTTAAGTCTCTTTTTTCTTTCTCTTATTACTTTTATTTTTCCTATCCTGATTACTGTTGAATGTACTCTTACCACAATCTTATTGAATGTGTTTTACCAGTAAACATTCCCACATACATAACACCAACATATATCTATGACTAACCCAACACCACAGAACCTTATTATTTTTACGCAAAACACAAAGAGTCTAAATTGCCCCAACAAAAGAAGACTGGCCATTTCTGATCTACACAAAAGAGGAGGTCATATATTGATGCTCCAGGAAACCCATTTTAAATCTAAAAATATTCCCAAATATTTCTCCCTACACTATCCTGAACACTTTCATAGCGCCAACCCAAATAAAAAAAATCAATGGAGTTAGCATCTTAATTCACAAGTCTATACCCTTCACCAAAACACAAATCTTCCCAGATAAGGAAGGTAGATATCTCTGCTTGAGAGGCCTCCTATGGTAAACCAGTAACGCTTGTTAATATGCATGCACCCAATTCACATCAAGATAAATTTATATCTTCATTAACAGACCTGCTCATTAAAGAAACTAAAGGATCCCTGATAGTTGCGGGGGATTTAAATCTCCCATTAGACCCCACGATAGACTGTTCAAACCCAGGTACAAGAACTAAAACTCCTAACCTTAATACTATATGGCAAAAGTTCAAACTCTTAGGACTTCATGATGCCTGGAGATATTTCAATCCCCAAAAGGCAGACTTCCTCTTTTTTTCACACCCAAATCGAAATTACTCCAGACTAGACTATATTTTTGTAGACCACATGGTTCTTTCTCATTCTAAGCACTCACAAATAATGCATACGTCTTGGCCAGATCATTCTTTAGTGACTTGCGCTGTAAAGTGGCCCTCAGCTCCTCTTAGAGCTTACCAGTGGAGATTAGATGAATCTATGCTCCTAGATCCAGCTCAGACAAAAATATTCTCAAAACATATAAAATCCTATTTTTCCCTAAATAACACCCCAGATGTTGACTCAGTCACTCTATGGGAGGCCCATTAAAGCACAATTAGGGGGGAGTTTATTAAAGCTAAAGCACAAATTAACAGGAAAAATAGAGAAGTAGAACTTTTAGCTAAAGATATAGCTGAACTCGACTATGCACATAAAGCTAACCCTTCTGATAGCACTATTTTAGAGCATCTTACAACAAAAAGAGAGAAAATTAACACTGCCCTGCAAATTAACTCACAAAGAAAATTACTTTTTTTATAACAAAACTTCTACAGGGAAGAAAATAAACCGGGGAAATTATTAGCCAAAGCCCTTAAGAAACAGCAGCAGAAAACCTATATCCACTCTATCAAAACACCGCAGGGTAGACACCTAGAAGGCACCAATTCCATAGCAAAAGAGTTTAAGGCTTTTTATCATAAACTTTACAACCTCTTTCCTGAGAGGAATGCTCAATCCCACCTTCAGCTGTGCAGCCATTATCTAGAAAAGATACCTATCCCACACCTAACCCAAGAGCAATGCGAATTTTTGGACAAACCCATCCAATCTTCCAAAATTCAAGATGCGATAAAATCTTTAAAACAAAATAAAGCCCCAGGCCCTGACAGTTTCTCAGGTCTCTATTACAAAACATTTTCAAAATATCTGGTGCCACACCTCACAGTCCTGTTAAATTCTATCCCAGAGTCCCTACCATTTCCTGATAACATGTTACAAGCCAACATCGCGGTCATAGCTAAACCTGGCAAATCCCCAAATACTCCGGCAAACTTTAGACCAATTTCATTGCTCAATGTTGATCTAAAACTATATGCCAAAATCCTTGCTATCCGCCTCATCCAGATCCTACCGACAATAGTACACCAAGACCAGGTTGGCTTTGTACCCCATAGGGAAGCCAAGGATAACACGGTCAAAGTCCTCAACCTGCTAGAATACATCACACAGCACAAAACCCCAGCTATATTTTTATCCACTGACGCCAAAAAGGCATTTGACCGACTGGACTGGACGTATCTACACAAGACCCTACGTCGTTTCCATTTCCCGGACCTTTTCATCCAAAAAATCTTAGCTTTATATACTACTCCCTCAGCACAGATTAAAATTAATGGTACCCTCTCAGACCCTTTTGAAATTAGGAATGGATCTAGACAGGGTTGCCCCCTCTCTCCACTCCTTTTCATTCTATACTTAGAACCACTTGCTATCAAGATAAGAAAGAATTCCCAAATCCAAGGAATCAACATCGAAAATCAGTCACATAAGCTAGCCATATTCGCAGACGACATACTCCTGACACTAACGGACCCATCGACTTCACTTGATTTGGCTATTTCTGAACTTTTTAGTAAACATGACAAAATCAGAATTCTTACCTATAAATCTTCCTGACCGCTCCCTGGAAACTCTAAAACTAACCTGCCCCCTTAAACAGCAGACAAAATATCTAAAATATCTTGGTATCCACATTACTCAAAACAGAGCAGATTTACGCAGGCATAATTATGGCAACTTAATCTCAGAATTCCAGACTCTCACTTCCACATGGCTCCCCAAAAACATTTCCTGGTTGGGCAGAATCCACGCAGTAAAAATGATTCTGTTACCAAAAGCCCTTTACATCCTCCAAACAGTACCGGTCCCAGGCATCCAAAAGGATCTGGCCACCCTACAAAAAATTATAAGTGATTATATATGGAGGCACAGACCCCCACGAATGAATAAAAATACACTCTTTAAACATCCCACAGAAGGAGGACTGGGGGTTCCCCATCTTCACTCCTATAAACTAGCTATATCCCTACAAAGAGTCTCCGATTGGTGCAAATCCAAAGGATTGGGTACCAAAGGGTGGATACAAATTGAAAATGCAATGACAACCACACATAACCTAAACAGTATCTGCTGGAATCCCGCATTTTTCAAAAAATATACTATATCCACATCATCCATTACCAACGAAACCTGGTCAGATTGGAGATTGCTATGCAGATCATCCAATAAGATTTCCTCTAAATACTCACCACTCACCACTCTTATAAACAACCCAGAATTCAATCCAGGAAGGTATCAAGATTACTCTTGTCTCCTGGATCCCTTACGCTCCCTCCCTATGTACTCACTGACATATAATATGAATATTAAGAACAAAAACTAGCTTGATTTTCTAAACCACCCTTTTCTGTCCTCTTGGTTGTGAATCCACCAAATGCAACATTACATAGTCTCACACAAGTTTAAAAAAGATCTGACACGACCCCTCACGACTTTTGAACAACTATGTATAACTAACAGCTCAACAAAGGGAGTGATATCCAAGCTTTACAAGCTCCCCCTATCAAACACTTTCCCACATCTTCCCTCATATACAAAAAAATGGGATAGAGAACTTAGCACAACTACCACTCCAAAGGTCTGGGAGAGCAGATCCAAGAACTTGTCCCACTATGGTCACTCTGCGCAAGCAAAAGAAACCAACATCAAAATTATGATGAGGTAGTACTTAACACCTGCTAGAATAAGATACATATATATAAAATATCCTCAGGCCTTTGCTGGAGGGGCCGCTCTCAAGAGGGCCATATCTCACATATATGGTGGGAGTGTGAATATATAAAATATTCCAGGTCTAGGGTTTTTAAGAGCATTAATACAATCTTAAGCACAAATATATCACCTAGCCTAGAAATAGCAATACTTAGTCAACCACCAACCATCACATGCAAAATTAGAAGACAGTTATTTCAAATTATGCTTAATGCAGCCAATCAATTACTTCCGAGGATGTGGAAATCCCCTCGGACTCCTACTTTGTTGGACTGGAAGGGTCTAGTGAATAAGAACATGATGTTAGAAAGATTTCACTATCTCAAATTAGGCCAGTTGTCTCTATATCACAATATGCAGTTTCTGTGGGACTCTTTCAATCTTAATGATCAACAGGTACTGGAAATCTAGAATACTTAGGCCTACATGTATACTTTATTCTGGTTAAGTAACACACATGCAACATCCTTATAAAAGAAGAATAGGTTGAATAGGGTGCAGGACTCTAGTAATCTTTTCTTTCGTTTTACTTTCCTTTTTATTCTTAGTCCATTTTAGTTTAACCTCTTTAAAGGTTATCCTAATTAATATATGTATAACTGACAAGAGTTGGAAATGTCACATTCCTGACAATCATTCATCCCTGATGAGAGACTATACCCCAGAATCCCTCCAATCGAGAATTGGGGCTTACCCTTATATAATCTCTTAGCTTTTTACATCTCAAGGAATACCCCAAAGACTTAGCACTTATGTGAAGAAAATATTAACCAGAGGTTTTGGGAGAAACACATTGTGGAAATAGTTCCAGGATGTGATACTCAGTATTATGTTTTTTCACAAATTTGCAACTTGTCATTTCTTCTATATATTGTATTCTTCTCTATATTTGAAAATAAATAAATTGAAATATAAAAAAAAAAAAAAATGTTAAAAGCAAGTTCAGTGGCTTATATCTTACTCTTAAGTCATGTTGCCCAGTAAAAAAAACAACTGCAGGGGTAGAGCTCATGGACCTAATATTAGACACTATCCACTCAACACCAGTACTGCTACACCTCTCAGACAAAGTGGAATCACACCCTACCACTTCCTCATAGCTCCCCCACACCCATCTTAAGATTTAGGGTCTCTAGTTTAATCTCTCCTCCTGCTTGGTTATGGCCTTAGACAAAGTTTGGCCCCCCCATGACAAGAAAATCTCCCCCTGCCTACCTGTCAAAGCAGATTCTCCTGACTTTTAGACGCCACAGACCCTCAGTCGCAGACATTAGGGTGTTCCTCTCTGGGCTTGCACAAGGTTCTGCAACCCGCTGTCCCTACTTCCACTTGCCCCTCAGGTAAGGCTAGTTTGTTAACTTCCACGGCACATGACATGGGGATATTGAAATAGTCAAACATATACTCTAAGCCTAGATCATACAATCATTTACAAGCACCTTTAGGTGCTCTATTATTACCAGGCCAACTAATAGCACCACACTCAAGCCTAATTTTTCCTCATGGTTAGTCATTCATTCTCCTTGGTCAGGATATTTAAGTTCAATGATTATTTTGCTAATTGGGTATTGCATATTGTACAAATGTTCAACTGCCTGTTTTATACTTTCAGGTGTTTTACCTAGCAGGAAACAAGGGTAAGATCAGAACTCATAGATCTTCTAACAGACTTCTCTCCACACAGCACCTACACCCCTATATCTTTCAGACTCAATAGAACCACGCTTTACTATTACCACATAACCCCCTACTCCTTCTTGCTTGGAAGGTCAGTTTCTTGTTATGCTTCTTTAATCATGCTCTATACCTTTCCTTGACTGGTGGGATAATCCCTCCTTCCTGTACCCCTTACACCTCCCTATACACCACATATAGACCTCATTTGTAGCTGTCAGCTTAATCGTTCTCCTGGCCCCTCCAGCTCCGTCTCATTTTTTATTACCTGACCTTTTCTGAGACTTCTCCAATATAACTCCTCCTCTCCTCTTACCCTCCATCCAACTCAAAGCGGCTCTTGCCCGCTGATCCACCATAACCCTACCTTATCGTTAGCACTGTGGTTATATTAACACCCAGAGATGTTGTCTTTAACTTTCATTGGTATACACACCACAGATACTCCTGCCGCCCACTCAAGTAGCTCCTAAATAGCTCCCCCCTCCCACCCCCTGATTCCCTAACCTTCTCCCTTCCCTTTTCCCACCCTCTTTTTTTCTAAGAATGGAAGGTTTACGACTGCTCACACTAATTGCCCAGGGACTTAACTCCCCCACAAAAAGCAGCCCACTGCTAAACCACTTACAGAAGACTAAAATAGATATTGCCTTTATCCAGAAAACTCACTGGACCCCAACCTCAGGTACGTCACAAGCATTCAAAAAATTCCCCATAGTCTTTGAAACCTCCTTTGAATCAAATTCCAGAGGGGTAGCCATATTTCTTAGCAATAACATTAAATACAATCCCATCTACATCGAATTGGACCCCAAGCGCCTAACAAACTTCAGAGCCTCATTACCAACTACATATGGAAAAATAAAAGACTCAGAGCCTCTAAACATACTTTTCAGAGACCTCTCACATATAAGGGCTTAGCCCGCCCAAACATCATTTTATACTACAATTAACTGGAGTGTTTGGGAACAACCACCTCGTTGGTACGCCATCGAGACCTCGTTATTACCATTGGATTTAAAACTTCCTGATCTCATTTGGATTCCTTCACATTACAGAAAAGATATTGGTACATTACATTACATATTTAGGGACGCCTTACAATTTTGGGACCAAGTGAGACACAACCCAGAAATTGCCCCTCCCCAGCGCTTACAATCTCTAGTGCTCTTTACAGTCTCCCAGACTCACATATTGACTCCTGTCATGATCTCAAGATCTCGCTGGTCACGGACCTCTATGACCAGGGCTCTTGGATGTCACACACTCAGTTTTGTTAAAGCTTTCATATCCCCTCCGTATTAAATTTGAAGCATTCCGCTTGAGCTCGTGGTTGAGATCGTGGGGATACCCTAAACAGAACCTAAGGGCACCAACTAAATGGAAAAGTAAATAGAGCCAAGCTCTTAAGGTCCACTATGGACTACTCTTAGAACCATACGTGAATAGCAAAATCCCTCAACACACGAATGGGAGAGGGAGATGGGCTTCATGGCTGACACTGACACCTGGAATGGGTGTATTGTTGTAACCAAAAAACTCTTACACTGTGCCACTCTTTGGGAGTTGCACTACAAAATATTAGTTAGATGACACCTAGTCCCCTACACACTCCATAAGATATACAGCACACAATCCCCTAATTGCTGGCAACAATTTGGACATCTGGGCATGACCCTACATATGTGGTGGACCTGTCCTAAAGTCCAGCCTCTTTTGCGAATACTGTATGTTACCCTTAATCAGCTGGGTGTTAACCTCCCATACACACCGGAAGTATGCCTACTCCCCATGCAGATGTCAAATCTAAATCCAGCCACTGAGGCATTAATAATTTACCTCCTTATGGCCACTAAGCTTGCAATAGCCAGAAACTGGAAAAATAAATATCCACCAGCCTTTTCACAAACTCTTTCCATCATACAATACATCAAACAGGTGGAACTACACTCCTATAGAGTCTTAGACATGGTGGGGTTCTACTATGAGATCTGGACCCCATGGCTAGATCAGTTTAAGGACTAATCTCTACAGGATTAACAATCTTACCTCCTGATGCAGCCCCCCCCCCAAAGTTTTTTTTTTTGTTCCCGCTTCTATTTAGTTACCCCGCCCCCTCTACACTTTCTCCCTTCCCACCCGGCTTATCTACCACTATCAAGTAGCTTCAGACCCAATAGTAGGTATTTCTGTACTGTATACCAAGGTGTTATAACTATTCATTACTTGCCCTGACTGAATCATTCGTAAAAATGAGGTTCTATACTTCTGCATATTGAGCATACTCTTTAAATCCTCTTCACAACTGGTTAAATGTTCACCATGATGCAATTATATGTCTTTTATGATACTCTGAAATATTCCACTTATGGTTTACCATATTCCTTGTTTAATGTACAATATGAACTCATGTCTGTATGGTCATCGATGTTATGTGAATTACTACCTCAATAAAAATGATTATTTAAAAAAAAACAAAAAAAAAAAACAATTGCAACAAAAAGGTGTTAATGCAATACATCTCCCCCCCCCCCACACACACACACACACTCAGTTAAGTTATTGCAGTATGCAGATAATCTTCTAATTACAAGGTGTTGAACTTTTAATCAACATAACAGTATTTTCTTTATTTTCAACACGTACCTTTCCACTTTTAATTCTTTGGGATATGTCTAAGAATCGTTGATCAAGTTCAGAGAGCTTAGGTTGGATCATTTTTCTGCAGTGCTCACCGCGGCTTGTCATCAGCTCAACAGCTTGTTCACGTACAGAATCCATCTTTGGCTGCATATCATTCAGCTCAGCTTTTAAGTGCTACAGTTCAAGGGTAAAAGACACAAAAGAGGGAAGTGTGAATCATCAGGACATATTTCCCATTAGATAACAAATACATACGTGCAAGAATGCACTAATAGTGTTAAGCTTTTGGTTGCATTTTACTTTAACAGATTAAGTTTACTCATTAGTTTAGCATGGTTACACATTATAATCCCTGTGTAAGTTTAGCAAACAACATTTATAATAGTCCAGGTTTCATTAAGGTCTTTCCTGAAACCTTTAATTATATTTATACATCACAGAAAAAAATGCAAATATGTTAGACAGGGCTGCAATGCAGTATGTAGCAAGCTGTTGTCACCCTCTAAAGCAAACAAATAATTCTTCCTTGACCCTCTGCCCAGAACAATTTTAAGTGGTACTCTAACTTTAGGTATTTTCAGACATGTTCCTCAGTATCTATGGCACCTCTCTCAGTGAATAGTGTGCTAGCTTGCTTTATTTGATGATAATTGATCCCTCTACCCTCTAGCTGAGGTTAATGCAGATGTTTAGCAGAATATATTTTGTTATTGGTAAATCAAAATTAAAGAAATGGTTACCAAGCTATTATCATTGAACCATGAGTCATCAAAATAATGCTATGTATAAGTCCTATTGCATTGGATATGAGAACATGTAAACAGCAAATTGTTCACATATACATTGAACATTTATTGTTATTTCAGAAAAAGCCATATAACAAGGGATATTTATGTAAGGTGGTATGAAGCTACAGTTAGAACCTTTAGAACTCAGCTGTTAACCTTGAGAACTCAAGAAACAGCAGTACATTTATATGTATTCAATTCATATCTTATGCATGGCCGTGTGCATACTTCACTCTAAACATTTATTTAATATTTGTCAGTTAACTTTGTATGCATTTTGTGATCAATGTCAAATGCATGCACTAGTCAGGAGCCAGAGTTATAATGATGTGTTGGAGGCTTCAAAGGCATGTGTAAAGGTTCCCTGTCTGGAAGCTTTGTTCACATGTACCTCAATAAATGGGGCATAATGTGTATCTCACAATACATAATTATTTCAAACAATTAAGCAACAATATTAAAACAGCGTCTGTAATTTGTATTTTAAATAATTTATGTTAAAGGGACAAGAAACCCAACATTTTTCTTTCATGATTCAGATTGAGAATACAATTTGAAACAACTTTCTAATTTATTTATGTTATCTAATTTGTTTTATTCTCTTGGTATCATTTGTTGAAGGAGCAGCAATGCACTAGTGGTTTCTGACTGCACATGGGAGAGCCAATGACAATGTGTATATATATATGCTGCCACCACTCAGCAGCTAGAACCTAGGTTCTCTGCTGTTCCTAAGCTTGCCTAGATAAACTTTTCAGCAAAGGATAACAAGAGAAGGAATCAAATTAAAAATAGAAGTAAATTGGAAATTTGTTTAAAATTGTATTCTCTATCTGAATCATGAAAGAAAATTGTTGGGTTTTATGTTCCTTTAAAGCTATAAAATAAATAATACAGCTAAACATTAAATAAGCATTTGAAAAATCTTTATCTGCAAAATAATACCTTAAAAGTGTCTTCCCTCTGCTGAACCTTCTGCTTTTCTGCTTCATCTAACAGTATTTCAGCACGGTACATCCAAGCTGTGGTGTTAGCAACACCTTGGTCAAAAATTTCCATTTGTTTTTGATATTCCTGGAATCAAGACATTAAAACACTAGTAGCGTTTCAAATAACACAAAGCTGACAAGAAGCAATGGCTGTACTGTAAATCTCCAAAGACATAACTGTCTCCTTTGACTAAGACATGACAAAATGACATTGGTTTATTTTCCCTTTATTGAAACGATATAAGATTCTGAATATTAGCAGCTGTATTCAGTTCAAATATTCTTTTATAGATTCTCTAAAATTTATCAAAAAACATTTATTCATTTTGGGGGAAAAAAACTTAATACCATAAAGAATCTAGTCCCTGATTATTGAGCTTGTTGGGTAAAAGCTAAGTAAAGCAGTGTCATTCCCACAGCTGTAGCGAATCATGTCCGCTCGACCTCGCTAAAAGCCGACAGCATATGCTGTCAGCGTTGAACATTGCACAAGCATTTCTAGTGAAATGCTTGTGCAATGCTGCCCCTTCTCACTGACGGCCAATCGGCCACTAGCAGGGGCCGTCAATCATCCTGATCATATCAGATAGGGATGATTTCAGTTCAACACCTACAAGTTGGCGGATAAGTTAAGGAACAGCAGTCTTACGACCGCTGCTTCTTAACTTACGCGGACCAGAAACGATGGGGCTCTGAAGCAGCATCCACTGATTAATAAATGGAGCCCCATGTTTACTGTTGAAAATTTCAAAACTAAAAAGCATTCATTGTACTAAAGTAATAATGGCCATGAAAAATACAAATATGTGAAGGTTTAGAATTTAACGTCATGAAAATAGTATTCCTAAAAGACATCACATTTTTTTTTACCAATGAATCCTTCTCATTTTACTTTTATCTATTAAAGAAATATTAATCACTATGGGCTAGATTACAAGGGTGATGCCAAGTGTTTCTCGCTAGCAATACTAGGTTTATTGCGGCTGTTTGCACGCAGGAACATGCGTATTACAAGTTGAAAGTAAATTGCAAACACGTGAGTGCAATCGTGATTTACTCTTGTCGGTTTAGTGTGTCTTCAGAGCTCTGGTTAACTGTTGCACGAGACAAAAAAGTGGAACAAAATACTTTCAAAAATACATTTAAAAGTACATAATAAAATAATATTACCCAACATAGTTATAAGGGCTCAAAGATATAAGGTCTCACGTGTTAGAAAAAAAAGGACTGCAAAGTGGTTTAACATAGAGATACATATATACATATGTCTAAATATGTATATCTATATATCTATATGTTTATATGTGTGTAAATATGTATTTATAGGTGTATGTATGTGTTTACAGACATATATGCACATATGAACACAAAATATTGATATGTATACATATATAGACATATATAGAAGTACAGTGGAGCCCTTTGCAGTCAAGTAGATGAAAACATGTAAAATCATTTTTATTCAATGTTCATTTTTAATAAAGTGTTTAATTATGTATTTACTGTAAATTTTTCACATTCCAATGTTCTTCACATAGGGGAATATGGTCTAAATATTTATAAATAGATATTTATTTATTTATCTGTATATATCAATAACTAAATATCTATACATATATATATATATATATATATATAAATAAAAATAATAGGCATAGCTATATATTTTACCAAAAAATATAATATTCCTAAGCGCAGACAACCCCCCCTTTTTTGTTTATATATATATATATATATATATATATATATATATATATATATATATATATATATATATATATATATATATATATATATGTGTTTTTATGAATTTATAGAACATATTCTTTTATATGAAGAACATTAGAATGTGAAATATTAATATTTTCATATCGGCTTAGTGCACTTGAGAAAATGTGATCAGGTTTGCGCACAAGTAGGGTGATAGGTTTTTTTCCACTCTTCTTGCTCCTTTGACTTCTGAGGGGGAATATGTTAACACGGTCAATATATCCTAACATCAGCTTAGCACTCAATCAAAAACTTTTTACTTTTAATTTGTAATACACACCTTATCTGATGCATGGAAAAAGCACAGGTTAAAGCTTATAAAACTTTGATGTCACTTATAGCAAAATATCCCCATCAATTTATATGTTTAATAGAATCAAATCCTACTTACTTTTTGTTTAAAATGAAGCCTCCAAATATAATAACATATATTTTCTGATTAAATGAATAATGTCACGAAGACAGCCCACAGAAATTGGCTGTCCTACATGCAGTGTAATAGTCCAATGAATAACATCTAATTTAGTTATTGTAATTCTCAAATTGTGCTCCTTCCACGCATGTGCAGTAAAATCAGTCTGCTCACGCATGAGCTCTAACATCCATGAAGACTTTTGCCAGGTCATATTAAGGGTATAGAGCACGTACATTGATTACATTATGTCATAGGCTTTTTGAGGAACTTAACAGTCCAAGGATGGAAAAAGAAAAAGTGCTCCAAGCCTTATAGTAAAAAAATTCCAATACTTTATTCAAAAAAGCTTAAATTCATGTAAAATAAAAGCGGTCAGCACAAGAAAAAGTGCAAAAAATGCAAAAATACTTTAGCTAATTTCCGTTCACCCTCTGATTTGAAACCCAAGAAATCAACATGTTGGTTACAAAAGAGGAAAGGCTTTTATAAATGTAGACGACCGGTATGCACCACATGTGATTTTGTAAGTGAGGGAGAAGAGTTTACATCCACAGTTACTAATAAGAATTACAAAATTCATCATTTTATTAACTGTGCGACCACGCATGTAGTATATCTCCTCACTTGCAAAATCTGTCTGAAACAGTATACAGTATACAGGGAAAACGAAACGTCCATTGAAGGAGAGATTTCTAGAGCATTTGCACTCAATAGAGGATGATCACTCTGACACACCAGCCTCCAGACACTTTAAGACTCTACACAACTCTGACATATCAGCTTTATCTGTTCAGGGAATAGATTTTGTTCCTCTTTGGAGAAGGGGTGGTGACAGGGAAAATACATTAGACAAAAGAGAGGTTCTTTGGATGTTTAATCTCCAGACAACCTATCCTTTGGGTTTAAACATGAGAAGAAATCTAGATTTGTTTGCTAAGTAGTATAGACCCATACAACAGATTAACATTTAACATTAACATTTGTGATACAGGTTGATATGCTTACTTAATGTAGTGAGACTTTGTTTTTAGCATATGTTAAACTAGCAATGTCATTGTTATCTATTTGTACACATATGTGTTTCTTGTCATAGGCTCCCTGTTCGCCTCATAAGTTAGGATTATGACTCTTAGGATTCTAAATAGTAGTTAGATGCTAAAGCTAATTTTTCAAATTTGTTTGAACAACAGGAGTGTGAATGCTAAATAGTATAGGTCCATACAAGGGCGTGTAAAGTGTACTCAGTATATTATAAATACATATGATAGGTTTCTTGTCATAGGCTCATGTATTAATATTTGTGATACCGGTTGGTACACTTACTCAATGCAGTGAGACTGTGTATTTAGCATATGTTAACTTAGCAATGTCATTGTTATCTATTTGTACATATATGTGTTTCTTGTCATAGGCTCCTAGTTTACCATATAAGCTAGTATTATGACTCTTAGGATTCTAAACAGTAGTTAGATGCTAAAGTTAATTCCTCAAATATTGTCTGAATAATAGGAGTGTGATTAGTTATCATTGAGTTTCTTATACAATGAGGTTTCTTGTCATAGGCTCACTTACTGATATTTAAAATACAGGTTGATATGTTTCTTTAAGAAATTGGAATTCTAGGCTATAAATAGAGACAGAACAGGTGAACTAATCAGCAGTGACCAAGTGCATAACTGCACGAAACGTTTGCTGGGAGCACCTGTTCTGTCGCCTGTATTTTTGCATTTTTTGCACTTTTTCTTGTGCTGACCGCTTTTATCTTACATGATTTTAAACTTTTTTTTTAATAAAGTATTGGAATTTTTTTTACTATAAGGCTTGGAGCGCTTTTTCTTTTTCTATCCTTGGACTGTTATGTTTGTAATTAGTGCGTGTGCAGACGCACTGGAAAAAAGAGGTTGCCGCCTGTGAGTATTAATTTAATGGATATAACTTATCTGGGACCGGATCCACATGCCCTCTCTCATGCTTTACCTTTGCCTATAGACATTTAACTATTCTGTTACCCTATGACCCTCTGAGTGCTTCGTTGAGCAGGTTTGGATATCTTTTTGAGAAACTCACTGCACTGCCAAGATAGTGATGTCAGTGCTTAACTTAGAAAAGCATTGCGAATGCGTGGCACAATGAACTTCAATAGTGCATGCGTTGGTATGTGCCTTCTGCAAGGAAGTAGCATCAAACAAAGAACCCAGATTGCAAATTAGCCTCACGGTCGGTTTGGAAACACTTTTTCACTCAAGATTGTGGGAAACCATTTAGGAAACAGAAAGTATTTGAACAAATTTCCAATATATAATAACATATATAATGAAGCAATACTAACGGCTAGATTACGAGTTTGGCGTTAGCCTTAAAAAGCAGCCTTAAGGGGTCCTAACGCTGCTTTTTAACGCCCGCTGGTATTACAAGTTTGGCAGGTACAGGTGTACCGCTCACTTTTCTTCCGCGACTTTTCCATACCGCAAATCCCCTTACGTCAATTGCGTATTCTATCTTTTTAATGGTATTTTCCTAACACCGGTATTACAAGTCTTGGAAGAAGTGAGCGGTACAGCCTCTACCTTCAAGACTCCTACCACATATAAAAGTCAGTAGTTAAGAGTTTTATGGGCTAACGCCAGAACATAAAGCTCTTAACTAAAGTGCTAAAAAGTACTCTAACACCCATAAACTACCTATTAACCCATAAACCGAGGCCCCCCTCACATCGCAAACACTAAAATAAACATTTTAACCCCTAATCTGCCGACTGGACATCCCCGTCACCTACATTATACCTATGAACCCCTAATCTGCTGCCCCTAACATCGCCGACACCTACATTATAGTTATTAACCCCTAATCTGCCGCCCCCAACGTCGCCGCCACCTGCCTACAATTATTAACCCCTAATCTGCCGACCGGACATCGCCGCCACTTTAATAAATGTGTTAACCCCTAAACCACCGCACTCCCGTCTCGCAAACACTATAAAATTTGTTATTAACCCCTAATCTGCCCCCCATGTCGCCGCAACTATATTAAATTTATTAACCCCTAATCTGCCGCCCCCAACTTAGCTGCTACTATATTAAATTTATTAACCCCTAAACCTAAGTCTAACCCTAACTCTAACACCCCCCTAACTTAAATCTATTTTTAATAAATCTAAATAAAATTACTATAATTAAATAAATTATTCCTATTTAAAACTAAATATTTACCTATAAAATAAACCCTAATATAGCTACAATATAACTAATAGTTACAGTGTAGCTATTTTAGGAATTATTTTTATTTTACAGGCAACTTTGTATTTATTTTAACTAGGTAGAATAGTTATTTAATAACTACCTAGATAAAATAAATACAAACATACCTGTAAAATAAACCCTAACCTAAATTACAATTACACCTACCACTACTCTATAATTAAATTAATTACCTAAACTACCTACTATTAAACACAAGTAAATTAAATAAACTAAATTATGAAGAAAAAAAAACACTAAATTACAGAAAATAAAAAAGAAATTACAATAGTTTAAACTAATTACACCTAATCTAAACCCCCTAATAAAATAAAAAAGCCCCCCAAAATAATAAAATTCCCTACCCTACACTAAATTACAAATAGCCCTTAAAAGGGCTTTTTGCGAGGAATTGCCCCAAAGTAATCAGCTCTTTTACCTTTAAAAAAAATACAATACCCCCCCAACATTAAAACCCACCATCCACATACCCCTACTCTAAAACCCACCCAATCCCTCCTTAAAAAAACCTAGCACTAACTCCCTGAAGATCACCCTACCTTGAGCCGTCTTCACCCAGCCGGGCCGAAGTCTTCATACAATCCGGCAAGAAGAGGTCCTCCAGAGGGTCTGAAGTCTTCATCCTATCCGGGCAGAAGAGGACATCCAGACCGGAAGAAGTCTTCATCCAAGCGGCATCTTCTTTCTTCATCCTTCCTGAGCAATGCCCCGTAAAAAGCCCTTTTAAGGGCTGGTAAAAGAGCTGATTACTTTGGGGCAATTCCCCTGCAAAAGGCCCTTTTAAGGGCTATTTGTAATTTAGTGTAGGGTAGGGAATTTTACTATTTTGGGGGGCTTTTTTATTTTATTAGGGGGATTAGATTAGGTGTAATTAGTTTAAAATATTGTAATTTCTTTTTTAGTTTCTGTAATTTAGTGGGGTTTTTTTTTATAATTTATTTTATTTTATTTAATTGTATTTAATTGTAGGTAGTTTAGGTAATTAATTTAATTATAGAGTAGTGTTATGTGCAATTGTAACTTAGGTTAGGGTTTATTTTACAGGTATATTTGTATTTATTTTATCTTGGTAGTTATTAAATAGTTAATAACTATTTAATAACTATCCTACCTAGTTAAAATAAATACAAAAATGCCTGTAAAATAAAAATAAATTCTAAAATAGCTACAATGTAACTATTTGTTATATTGTAGCTATATTAGGGTTTATTTTATAGGTAAGTATTTAGTTTTAAAAAGGAATAATTTATTTAATTATAGTAATTTTATTTAGATTTATAAAAAATAGATTTAAGTTAGGGGGGTGTTAGGGTTAGGTTTAGACTTAGGTTTAGGGGTTAATACATTTAATATAGTAGCGGCGAAGTTGGGGGCGGCAGATTAGGGGTTAATAATTGTAGGTAGGTGGTGGCGATGTTAGGTACGGAAGATTAGGGGTTAATAACAAATTTTATAGTGTTTGCGAGGTGGGAGTGTGGCGGTTTAGGGGTTAATACATTTATTATAGTGGCGGCGATGTCCGGTCAGCATATTAGGGGTTAATAATTGTAGGCAGGTGGTGGCGACGTTGGGGGCGGCAGATTAGAGGTTAATAAATATAATGTAGGTGTCGGCGATGTTAGGGGCAGCAGATTAGGGGTTCATAGGTATAATATAGGTGGCGGCGGTGTCCGGAGTGGCAAAGTAGGGGTTAATAATATAATGCAGGTGGCGAGGATGTTGGGGTGGCAGATTAGGGGTTAATAAGTGTAAGGTTAGGGGTGTTTAGACTCGGGGTTCATTTTAGGGTGTTAGGTGTAGACTTAGAAAGTATTTTCCCATAGGAAACAATGGGGCTGCGTTAGGAGCTGAACGCTGCTTTTTTGCAGGTGTTAGGTTTTTTTTTCAGCCGTCTCAGTCCCATTGTTTTCTATGGGGAGATCGTGCATGAGCATGTTTTAGCCAGCTTACCGCTACCGTAAGCAACGCTGGTATTACAGTGAGAAGTGGCACTAAATTTGCTCAACGCTCACTTTTCTGAGGCTAATGCAGCCATTCAGAAAACTTGTAATACCAGCGTTGTTTAAAGTGAGAGCTGAAAAAAAAAAGCTTGTTAGCAACGCAAGTTTTTACCGACAAAACTTGTAATCTAGCAGTAAATTTTGTCTTTCATATCTCTTTAATGCATGACGGAAGCAATAAATTGCACTTCACTCATAATCTAGTCCTATATACATTTTATAAGCATAGTATAGAGGTTATTGCCTGCCTACATCTTGTCATGGATTCCCCTAACTTTGTATTGCATTCCAGTGGTTCCAAAATCATAGCACACATAATAAGAATTCTATCAGCCAATCGGAATTAAGGTTGAAAAAATCCTATTGGCTGAGGATTGAGCTCGCATTCTATTGGCTGTTCCAATCAGCCAATAAAATGCAAGCTCAATCCTATTGGCTGTATTTTTTTAAAGGTAAAAGAGCTGATTTATTTGGGGCAATGCCCCGCAAAAGGCCCTTTTAAGGGCTATTGGTAGTTTAGTTTAGGCTAGGTTTTTTTTTTATTTTGGGTGGGGTTTTTTTTATTTTGATAGGGCTATTAGATTAGGTGTAATTAGTTTAAATATCTTGTAATTTCTTTGTTAATTTTCTGTAATTTAGTGTTTGTTTGTTTTTGGTAATTTAGATAATTTTTTTAAATTTAGTTAATTGTATTTAATTTAGGGAATTTATTTAATTGTAGTGTAGTGTTAGGTGTTAGTGTAACTTAGGTTAGGTTTTATTTTACAGGTAAATTTGTATTTATTTTAGCTAGGTAGTTAGTAAATAGTAATAGGTAACAATTGTAGGTTTTATTTAGATTTATTTTAATTATATTTAAGTTAGGGGGTGTTAGAGTTAAACTTAGATTTAGGGGTGAATAAATTTAATATAGTGGTGGCGGCGATGTTGGGGGCAGCAGACTAGGGGGTTAATAAATGTAGGTAGGTGGCGGGCGATGTTAGGGACGGCAGATTAGAGGTTAATAATATTTAACTAATGTTTGCGAGGCAGGAGTGCGGCAGTTTAGGGGTTAAAATGTTTATTCTAGTGGCAGCGACGTTGGGGGACAGCAGATTAGGGGTTAATAAATATAATGTAGGTGTTGGGGATGTTGGGGGCAGCAGATTAGGGGTTCATAAGTATAATGTAGGTGGCGGCGATTTCCGGAGCGGCAGATTAGGGGTTAATAAGTATAATGTAAGTGTCAGCGATATCGGGGTGGCAGATTAGGGGTTAATAAGTGTAAGATTAGGGGTGTTTAGACTCAGTGTTCATGTTAGGGTGTTAGGTGTAGACATAAAATGTGTTTCCCTATAGGAATCAATGGGGCTGCGTTACTGAGCTAAACGCTGCTTTTTTGCAGGTGTTAGACTTTTTCTCAGCTGGCTCTCCCCATTGATGTCTATGGGGAAATCATGCACGAGCACGTACAACCAGCTCACACCGCTGACTTAAGCAGCGCTGGTATTGGAGTGTGGTATGGAGCACAATTTTGCTCTACGCTCACTTCTTGCCTTTTAACGCCGGGTTTATAAAAACCTGTAATACCAGCGCTGTATGTAAGTGAGCGGTGACAATAAAGTGCAAGTTAGTTCCGCACCCCTGTTACCGCAAAACTCTAGCCCATAGTGTAAGAATTTTAATGAACTGTGGATTTACTCACCAACAACAGGTGGAGCCACTCTTCTGCTCTTGATATCACAGCTACCCAGTTGCTATTAAGAAGGCTAACCTTGTCATCTACAAGACTCCCATTTTCACCAAGGATTGCTCCAAGGGAATCTCCTATGTCTCTGATGTTTTTTAATTGGTGCTGTCTTTTCTCAGTCTCTTTTTGTGTAGCCTGTAAAATGATTACAAAGAAAAGAAAAGATGGTTTAAAAAGACATGATGCTCAGTCATTGTATATGTTCTTTTTAAGAGAATGTTTAAAAATGTATATCGTTGGTTAGTTAGGTTTTTATTTTACTGTCCCTTTAACCAGCACTATGCCTACTTTGAGTATGTCAAAGATATAAATATATTTAAAGGATAATGAATAATCGTGTACATTTGCCCTGCTGTAAGCCAATAAAATGCTAATTTAAATAAGGAAAAGGGCCATTTCAGCAGAAATAAAACAAGTGGTGTACTAGAATTTCTAAATGCCACTTTTCTTTTATCTGGTAAAGGTAGAAAATGATTGGCATGTTGATTTGAACATATTAAAAGTGCAGGAATATGCACTTGTTCCTGGAAATGTGACATTTGTCCGGTGCTGTGGTAGATGAGTTTTCAGTATTAATCAAAGATTTAGACAAACTGATGTGTTATATAGACTTCCCCATAGGATGCAAAAGGAAGTGAAAATGAGAAAACATATTGAACAGCTTGGGGTGTCACCTACTGGAGTTGATTTAAAAGTCAAAAACAAGTAATTAGGTTCACGTTGACAGCTGTCTTTTCCTGGTGTTTTTTTTGCCTTAGAATAATAAACTGGTCTCAAGACAATCACAGCATTTTTTACACCATATCAAAGTTTTGCTTCTCCTTTCTGATACACAAATGGTTATTTAACGTTGATGCTATTTAGAGTTAGTTTTGTTTAAATACTGATCTTTCATATACATCTAAATATAAATTCCAATAATGAAAAGTACAAGTATAGGAAATCAGCAATGCAAAGAAGAGTACACATTAAGAACATACTTCATAAATAAGGAATAAACTATGAAGATTATTTTTTAAAAGTTACTTGATCCTTTTTTTAATTTTGGTTTGGTTTCTATTGCGTAGGCGCTGTTATTATTTTTATTCAATTTGCATTTTTTCCCTATGATTACTTCCAGCCGTGCATACATAATTTCTTAGCCACAATATAACAGAAGCCATTTCATCCCTAATCACAGGGGCATTTCTTTATTGACCTTAAAAGGCCTATCAAGTTTATTGCTCTCCTGTTGTTGAAAGGGTATTTACATTAGGAGAAGAATTCTCATTGGGGTCTATTTAGAAAAATGTGCTTGTTAATGGCAATATAATACCTTATTTAGAAGTACTTAACGCCTATTGAAGTAATATAACTCATTATTTTTTTCTTGTGCCAAAAGAGAGGCATCTAAATAGGTTGTTTAATACAGACTATAAATCATAATAGAGCAAACATTATACTGTCAGTTTGTAGCAAGGGAGTAATGTTGTAGTATAGCTACAAATAAATTCCACTATGAGAAACATTGTATACAACACAAGTGGTTGCACAGTAGTTAAATAGAGACTTCAATAACATTTCACTGAAAATGTTATGAATGTAAATTTTGATGAACCAGTGCCCGGTTTTTAATAATCTTATTTAAAACAGGGGCACTTTCATTCATAAAACTTTACTTTTCACTGATTTTGTTAAAATACTTACCATTTCTTCATAAAAGCCGCTCCAGCGCTTCCTCCGCCCATCACAAGCCTCTTCCTACATCAGAAATGACGATCCTGGCCTTCCTCCAGATGCCGGAATCGTCATTGTTGACGTATGAAGAGGCTTGCGAAGGGCTGGAGCGGCTTTCAAGACGAAAAGGTAAATCCAGTAATATTTAAAGTTTGATGAATGAAAGTGCCCCTGTTTTTAATAGGATTTTTAAAAACTGTGCACTAATCCCGCAAACTTTACATTGACTTTTAAGTGAATGTCAACTTTTATGAATGAAAGCCCTGTTTTTAAAAATACTTTCATTCATGAAAGTTTACATTGAAGCCGTTCTTTTAAAATACTTACCTTATATTCCTAGCAAGCGTGGGACATCGGAGCAGCGATTCCTCCGCCCCAGGACGTCTCTTCTTACTTCAGAAATTACAAATCCGGCTTCCTCCAATCATGGCGTGGCCTCAGGCAATGTTTGCTCTGGGGGGAAGCCGTTATTGGAGGAAGCCGGATTAGTCAATTCTGACTTAAGAAGAGACGACCTGGAGGCAGGGGAATCGCTGCTCTGGTGTTCCACTCTTGCTAGGAATAAAAGGTAATATTTTAAAAGAATGGCTTCAATGTAAACGTTCATGAATGAAAGTGCCCCTGTTTTTAATAGTATTTTTAAAAACGGGGATTTCATTCGTGAAAGTTGGCATTCACTTTAACATCACTGTGAAATTAATATTTGTGTTTATCTATGTATCTAAATTTGTATAGCACTGACATTATATGTAGCAATTTATAGATCTTGGAAAATAAATACAAATACAAGCTAACAAATCTGATATAAACATACATTCCACCAGAGTTAATATTAAACACTGAGCTAATGATTAACCCCTTAAGGACCAGACCATTTTTTAATTTCTTACCCTTAAAGGGACAGTCTAGTCAAAATTAAACTTTCATGATTCCGATAGAGCATGCAATTTTAAACAACTTTCCAATTTAGTTTTATTATCTAATTTGCTCAATTCTTTAGATATCCTTTGTTGAAGAAATAGCAATGTACATGTGTGAGCCAATGACACAAGGCCTTTATGTGCAGCAACCAATCAGCAGCTACTGAGCATATCTAGATATGCTTTTCAGCAAGTGATATCAAGAGAATGAAGCAAATTAGATAATAGAAGTAAATTAGAAAGTTGTTTAAAATGACATGCTCTTTCTAAATCATGAAAGAAAAAAATTGGTTTTCATGTCCCTTTAAGGACCAGGGCTATTTTTACATTTCTGCAGTGTTTGTGTTTAGCTGCAATTTTCCTCTTATTCACTTACTGTACCCACACATATTATATACCGTTTTTCTTGCCATTAAATGGACTTTCTAAAGATACCATTATTTTCAGTTTTGGTAATTAGAAGGCCGCTAAATGCTGCTGCGCACCACGCTTGTATTATGCCCAGCAGTGAAGGGGTTAATTAGGTAGCTTGTAGGGTTAATTTTAGCTTTAGTGTAGTGTAGTAGGCAGCCCAAAGTATTGATCTAGGCCCATTTTGGTATATTTCATGCCACCATATTACCACCAAATGCGATCAAATAAAAAAAAAAATTAACTTTTTCACAAACTTTAGGTTTCTCACTGAAAATATTTACAAACAGCTTATGCAATTATGGCACAAATGGTTGTAAATGCTTCTCTGTGATCCCCTTTGTTCAGAAATAGCACACATATATGGCTTTGGCATTGCTTTTTGGTAATTAGAAGGCCGCTATTTGCAGCTGCGCACCACACTTGTATTATGCCCAGCAGTGAAGGGGTTAATTAGGTAACTTGTAGGGTTAATTTTAGATTTAATGTAGAGATCAGCCTCCCACCTTACACATCCCGCCCCCTGATCCCTCCCTGACCCCTCTCAAACAGCTCTCGTCCCTCCCCCACCTCACAATTGTCACCGCCATCTTAAAGGGACACTAAACCCCAATTTTTCCTTTGATTCAGATAGAGCATGACATTTTAAGCATCTTTCTATTTTACTCATATTATCAATTTTTCTTTGTTCTCTTGCTATTTCTATTTGAAAAGCAGGGATGTACCTGGGTAACGCTTGCTGATTGGTGGCTAAATGTAGCCACCAATAAGCAGGCACTATCCAGGGTGCTAAACGAAAAATGGGCCGACTCATAAGCTTTACATTCTTGCATTTCAAATAAAGATAGCAAAAGAATGAAGAAAATTTGTAATAGGAGGAAATTAGAAAGTTGGTTAAAATTCTATACTCTATATGAATCTTAAAAGAAAAAAAAATGTTTGGGTTTAGTGTCCCTTTAAGTACTGGCAGAAAGTCTGCCAGTATAAAAATAAAGTTTTTTTAGGTTTTTTTTAAAAAATATATTTTATATGAAGTGTAGGATCCCCCATTACCCCCCAACCTCCCTGATCCCCCTAAAACAGCTCTCTTAGCCACCCCCCTCAACTTATTGGCCGCCATTTTAGGTACTGCCAGTACCCAGTTTACTAACAAATTTGCCCTTTTTTTTCTAAATATTTTCTGTAGTGTAGCTTCCCCCCCTCAATACCCTACCACCCCCACCTCCCGGATCCCTTTCCAAAAATGTTTCCCTCTCCCTTTCCCCTCTCCCTCCTTTGACTGTGAACAACAGTGAACATTAATGACTGTGCGTGCGCACTCCCGAGCCCCGCCTCCTTGCACACTCCCACCCACCAATGATCGGCACCACCGCTGTCCGATGCAGAGAGGGCCACACATCTATTTCTGCAGTGCCGCACTCATGGGGAATGCAGAAGTAGTGCAATATCGCGATTTGTACACAGGGTACGTCCCTGGTCCTTAAGGGCATAATGACCAGCGTAGTACAGTTGCTAAGGGATTAAACATTATGGGCCAGATTACAATTTGCAGACAAGCGATATCGGATTTATCACAACTGTTTGCGCGCATCGGAAATAGCACACGTATTATAAGTTGAAAGTAAAAGCAATCCTTTGACCACAATATAATTTAATGTAATACAAAAAAAAAATACATATAAAAAGTACAGTTACACTCATAATAACACTAATAAAAAAGTATTTTAAAAAAATTGCATTAAAAAGTTATAAGGACTCCATGAAAAATCATATTTAATAAAGTGTTCAACTATGTATGTACTGTAAATATTTCACATTCCAATGTTCTTCCCATAGGGGAATATGTTATAAGTATATATATATAAACAAAAAAGGGGGGGGGGGTTGTCTGCGCTTAGGAATATTATAGCTGAACTTTCAACAATGTGCCAGGATCTCAGGAAATATACCAAAATGTTACAAATTGGTGAAGAAATAATCAGATACAGTAATGATAATGTATAAATCTCTGTGCGTGCACTGAACAATACACAATAATGATTACTCAAACACAGTGATGAATTACTCACATTGGAAACTGTGTATGTATATATATATATATATATATATATATATATATATATATATATATATATATATATATATATATATATACACAATAGTATCACTGAGACACATGCATAGTCCAACTAGCCTGTAAGTGAATATAAGTTGGCTGTTGATTATATAGTCAGTTGTGGACTTATATATAAAAACAGTTCCCTTGTGCCAGTAAATCTTTGCTGCTTTGTCTGGAGGTTAGGAGTATCCTCTTGAACAAGCGGATTCTCGTGGATGTCTGGAAAAGAAGAAGTGAAGAAGCACACAAGAAAGGCACCCCTAGTGAAGCCTGTAGGTACAGATGCTCAAATAGTAAGGTGAAATAAAACCACTCACGTGATTCAACCTCAATTCGTATGAGGTATCAATAGGACCCAGGTTATAGCTGTTTCCTCTCTGATTGTTCCTTTTTGCTGGTTACCACACGATATCTCTGTGCTCTTGGGCTGTGTAGAAATAGTCTCTGAAGTTTCAGGACAGCGGTGTTAAGCTGCATCCACTACAGCACTCAGGGGCAGGGTGAAATGTGGGAAACAGAACAAACGGGGAGTGCAAATATATGTGTGTTAAACAGTATATTTATTGGTGCAGGTATAAACATATATGGACATACCAAACATAAACAAACATAAAAAGCCACCAGCGGTTACAGTGACTATTAAAATGCAGCACTAACAGGTATATCGACAATCTAACAAAGAGATATGTCCTACAACCAGTTATTTTGCTGCTGTGTAGTAGAAAATAGTAATGAACCCTCTCACAGCTCGATACCGGCTTACACCCGGACACACAACCAGGTGTGTGATACGGAGAGCTGGGATGTATCAGCGTCTATGGAGAAGCGGGTACTACGTGTAGCGGGGGGCAGAGCCTTACGCGTTTCGCAACACTATTGGTTGCTTCGTCAGGCGAATATACCTGTTAGTGCTGCATTTTAATAGTCACTGTAATCGCTGTGGCTTTTTATGTTTGCTTATGTTTGGTATGTCCATATATGTTTATACCTGCACCAATAAATACACTGTTTAACACACATATATTTGCACTCCCCGTTTGTTCTGTTTCCCACATTTCACCTTGCCCCTGAGTGCTGTAGTGGATGCAGCTTAACATCTCTGTCCTGATACTTCAGAGACTATTTCTACACAGCCCAGGAGCACAGAGATATCGTGTGGTAACCAGCAAAAAGGAACAATCAGGGAGGAATCAGCTATAATCTGGGTCCTATTGATACCTCATACGAATTGAGGTTGAATCACGTGAGTGGTTTTATTTCACCTTACTATTTGAGCATCTGTACCTACAGGATTCACTAGGGGTGCCTTTCTTGTGCGCTTCTTCACATCTTCTTATATTTGCGTGTATTGGTTAAGCACGAGAGAAAATGTTTTTTTACTTTCAACTTGTAATACGAGTGCTACCCGATGCACGCAAAAAGCTTACTTCTAGCAAAGTTAGTATGCGAGGGGGAGCGATAAATAGTAAACTCTGAAATAATACTATTTCTCAATAAACTAATCTACAATTAGGTATAATTGATTATAAGCCATACATATACTATATGATACATCCATTGCATAACATAAAGTTGCTGTTTTTTTTATCATTTTATTTAGAAAATGTTTTTTTATACATATATTTTGGTTTTGGGTGACTTGGTGACAATGCATGCAGAAATAGGAGAGAGACTGGGGTCATTATAGCAACTAGCTGGCAGCTGCAAGAGCTGGACGAAATTAACTCTAACACTGTTTAATGGGCGCGTAACAGTGCCATAGAAAAATGATCAAATGTGCTACAGCAATTTATGATTGCAGTACTACAGTCCTCCAGCTAAGGGTTAACACATAGTTAAATTCTGCTCTGGAACAACTAAGTGCTTTCATTGAAAAACTGGACATGGCATATCCTGCTTTTTTGGTTTCCAGTGGAATCCATTGCGAGAATTGGAGTGCATTGCACTCAGTAGCAGGTTTTAATAATATGTTTTACTCATTTTCCAGACATGAATACATACTTAGAGACAAGCAGTAGTGCAATAGTAAAATGCTCTTCTGCTACATGACCACATGATGCAGATAACAGAGTACCATTCTGTTTTACTAAACCTTATAAGCGCAAAACCTCAAAAAGCACTTAATATGATTATTTTTAAAACGTATAATAGTCATGTATCAGAGTTCACACTGAAAAGTCCTAAACTTGCAAAGAGATTCAAACTTCTGTGTTTGATGTCATTAGAAAATGTAAAACCTATCAAGCAACCAGATAGCTCAAAATATAGAATACCTTATTAATATTTTGCAAAAAATGTATATATTTATGTCAGTGTTTAAGTTCTCATTCAGAAATAAAAAGGCATTGACATTCTTATTTTCAGCTGTTGCTTAAAGGGACCAGAAACCCCAAAAATTGTATTTCATGACTCAGATACAACATACAGTTTTAAACAACTTTTGAATTTACTTTTTCAAAATGTGTTTTATTCTCTTGGTATCCTTTATTGAAGGAGCAGCAATGCACTAGTAGGAGGTAGCTGAGCACAACAGGTGAGCCAATAACAAAAGCATATGTGTGCAACCACTAATCAGCAGCTAGCTCCCAGTAGTGCTTTGCTGCTCCTGAGCCTGCCTAGGACAATCAACAAAGGATATAAAAAGAACAAAACAAATTAGATAACAGAGGTAAATTAGAAAGTACTTTAACATTACACACTCTATCTGAATTATGAAAGTTTAATTTGACTTTACTGTCCCTTTAGCTGAAATTCTTAAGGCAAACTCTGTGCTTCCCATCCAAATAAGTTAAACCTCCTGTTGTCATAATGAGAGCTTTTGAGCAAAATGGTACAATCTAGCCGCTTAGTTGTGCTTGCAGAGGACATCCAATTACTGTTAATATAAAAAGCTGAAACCAAGAATTTAAATGCTTTCTTTGTGTAAGCATAAGAACACACTTGCATGTATATAAGTTTTTATCATTAACTTAACATATAATTTTATTTATCCTATTACTTGGCATTTTTAACACTTTTTACCAGATATTGATGCGTCCTTTGTATGCAATAATGATGTATTTAAACTTGTTTATTAGATGTATGCTTAATAAGATATGCTGCTTTTCATGATTATTGACAGGGGGTGGTGCATTTTAAACTAGGCCCACTAGGCCTGTGCCTAGGGCACCAGAATATTGAGAGCAGCAGCAGATTTCAACTGTGAGTTCTCTGACATAATAAAATACCACCCCTAGACTTTTCAAATCTTTTATTTATTAATACTATTACAAATTACAGTGATCCCTGGCTATCTAATTGAGCTATGGACTCGTTATCACTATACACAATTCTTATTAAAATAAATCTATAGTTTTTTAAATATGATCGACATACAGTAATCTACATTGAATAATTATTTTTACTTACTTTGCTCCAAGCAATCTCTTCATCCAGATTAATAGGTATACCCTCCTCTGCTGATCGCTTTGTAACTTCTGCATCTATCGTAGCTAACCATTCTGTCAAGTTATTCATTTCTTTTCTTAGTTTCCGAGAAAGTTTTAAACATTTCTCCAAGGTTTGCTTTCCTTCTGTTACCTGTAATAACATATGACATGCATTTAATAGTTCTTCAAATGGAAACAAGAAAAATTACTAGTTTAGGGGAAAATACAAAATGCTTGTATGTCTTTATTTTTTATTATTAAAAAAATAAACATCAACAAAGTAAAGCAAATTACTTGTAATGATCAATATTCATAAAACATAATTAAAAAGTAAGACTGCCTTTTGAGAATGGCGAGAGGGGGGGCCTGAACTGTCATCAGGGGTAAGGGTATGAGATGGTGCAATGTATATCCTCTATTTAGTGTATGAAGTGTTTATGGTATCAAGAGGTTTATTATATAGTGTTATTATTTATATAGGAGTCAGGACACACTGAATGTTGGGACAGGGGTTGACCATACAGAGGGAGGGGCCCCACAAATGTGTCTTTTCCAGGGCCCTGTAAATGCTTAGAGTGACCCTCTTAATTTTAAAACTTTTTTCAAGTTATTTAGCATTAATTTTCAGACCATTCAATTTTGTTATTTTGTACTGTATTTAAGACAAATTAATGCAGTGCAACTCAGTGGGGCCTAGTTATCAAGCCGTCAACCTCAAATACACTGGAATTCCGCAGCGTATTTGTGGTGCGGCTGATTCGCCTTAGTTATCAAAGGCTCGAGACCGGCAAAAGTAGAATTTTGTGACGTAAACTTCGATCCGCCGGACTCAGTCCGACACAGATCGATTCTTACGTCACTCCAGATGTTCCGCACACAAGTGCGGCACAATCTCACTACTTTTGCTAGTTATCAAAAAACTAGCAGGTACGCTCGGCACTTTTACGGCCCAGCGTACCTGGTTTTCAAAGCGCCAGCCTGGAGGCGGCGGATCCCATAGGAATCAATGGGAGTCTGACCATAGCGAAAGTACAAGTTCGCTGCTGACAGACATCCCATTGATTCCTATGGGAGATGTCTACACCTAACACCCTAACATGTACCCCGAGTCTAAACACCGCTAATCTGAACCCCCCTACACCGCCGCAACTAAATAAAGTTATTACCCCCTAAACCGCCGCTCCCGGAGCCCATCGCAAGCTACTCTATACATATTAACCCCTAAACCGCCGCTCCCGGAGCCCACCGCAACTATAATAAATGTATTAACCCCTAAACCGCCGCTCCCTGAACCCGCCGCAACCTATATTAAATGTATTAACCCCTATCCTGCCCCCCTACACCGTCGCCACCTATAATAAATTTATTAACCCCTAATCTGCCCCCCCTACACCGTCGCCACCTATAATAAATTTATTAACCCCTAATCTGCCCCCCCTACACCGTCGCCACCTATAATAAATTTATTAACCCCTATCCTGCCCCCCAATACGCCACCGCCACTGTAATAAAATTATTAACCCCTAAACCTAAGTCTAACCCTAACGCCCCCCTAACTTAAATATTAATTAAATAAATCTAAATAAATTAACTCTTATTAACTAAATGAATCCTATTTAAAACTAAATACTTACCTTTAAAATAAACCCTAATATAGCTACAATATAAATAATAATTATATTCTAGCTATCTTAGGATTTATATTTATTTTACAGGTAACTTTGTATTTATTTTAGCTAGTTAGAATAGTTATTAAATAGTTATTAACTATTTAATAACTACCTAGCTAAAATAAATACAAAATTACCTGTAAAATAAATCCTAACCTAAGTTACAATTAAACCTAATACTACACTATCATTAAATTAACTAAATAAACTACATACAAATAACTACAATTAAATACAATTACATAAACTAACTAAAGTACAACAAATAAAAAAAGCTAAGTTACAAAAAATAAAAAAATAAGTTACAAACATGTTAAAAATATTACAACAATTTTAAGCTACTTACACCTAATCTAAGCCCCCTAATAAAATAACAAACCCCCCCAAAATAAAAAAAATCCCTACCCTATTCTAAATTAAATAAATTTCAAAGCTCTTTTACCTTACCAGCCCTTAAAAGGGCCATTTGTGGAGGCATGCCCCAAAATGTTCAGCTCTTTTGCCTGTAAAAGAAAAATACAACCCCCCCCCAACATTAAAACCCACCACCCACATACCCCTAATCTAACCCAACCCCCCCTTACAAAAACCTAACACTAATCCCCTGAAGATCATCCTACCTTGAGTCGTCTTCACTCAGCCGAGCCACCGATGGAACTGAAGAGGACATCCGGAGCGGAAGAAGTTAATCCTCCAATCCGATGAAGTCATCATCCAGGCGGCGCTGAAGAAGTCTTCGATCCGGCCGATGTCATCTTCAAAGAGGCGCTGAAGAGGTCTTCTATCCGGGCGAAGTCATCTTCCAAGCCGGGTCTTGAATCTTCCTTCCGCCGACGCGGAACCACCTTCTTCACCGACGGACTACGACGAATGACGGCTCCTTTAAGGGACGTCATCCAAGATGGCGTCCCCTCAATTCCGATTGGCTGATAGGATTCTATCAGCCAATCGGAATTAAGGTAGGAAAATCTGATTGGCTGATGGAATCAGCCAATCAGATTCAAGTTCAATCCGATTGGCTGATGGAATCAGCCAATCAGATTGAGCTCGCATTCTATTGGCTGTTCCGATCAGCCAATAGAATGCGAGCTCAATCTGATTGGCTGATTCCATCAGCCAATCGGATTGAACTTGAATCTGATTGGCTGATTCCATCAGCCAATCAGATTTTCCTACCTTAATTCCGATTGGCTGATAGAATCCTATCAGCCAATCGGAATTGAGGGGACGCCATCTTGGATGACGTCCCTTAAAGGAGCCGTCATTCGTCGTAGTCCGTCGTTGAAGAAGGTGGTTCCGCGTCGGCGGAAGGAAGATTCAAGACCCGGCTTGGAAGATGACTTCACCCGGATAGAAGACCTCTTCAGCGCCTCTTTGAAGATGACATCGGCCGGATCGAAGACTTCTTCAGCGCCGCCTGAATGATGACTTCATCGGATGGAAGATTTCTTCAGCGCCGCTTGGAGGATTAACTTCTTCCGCTCCGGATGTCCTCTTCAGTTCCATCGGTGGCTCGGCTGAGTGAAGACGACTCAAGGTAGGATGATCTTCAGGGGATTAGTGTTAGGTTTTTGTAAGGGGGGTTTGGGTTAGATTAGGGGTATGTGGGTGGTGGGTTTTAATGTTGGGGGGGGGTTGTATTTTTCTTTTACAGGCAAAAGAGCTGAACTTTTTGGGGCATGCCCCCACAAATGGCCCTTTTAAGGGCTGGTAAGGTAAAAGAGCTTTGAAATTTATTTAATTTAGAATAGGGTAGGGATTTTTTTTTATTTTGGGGGGGTTTGTTATTTTATTAGGGGGCTTAGATTAGGTGTAAGTAGCTTAAAATTGTTGTAATATTTTTAACATGTTTGTAACTTATTTTTTTATTTTTTGTAACTTAGCTTTTTTATTTTTTATACTTTAGTTAGTTTATGTAATTGTATTTAATTGTAGTTATTTGTATGTAGTTTATTTAGTTAATTTAATGATAGTGTAGTATTAGGTTTAATTGTAACTTAGGTTAGGATTTATTTTACAGGTAATTTTGTATTTCTTTTAGCTAGGTAGTTATTAAATAGTTAATAACTATTTAATAACTATTCTAACTAGCTAAGATAAATACAAAGTTACCTGTAAAATAAATATAAATCCTAAGATAGCTATAATATAATTATTAATTACATTGTAGCTATCTTAGGGTTTATTTTACAGGTAAGTATTTAGTTTTAAATAGGAATAATTTATTAAAGTATAGTGTAGTGTTAGGTGTAATTGTAACTTAGGTTAGGATTTATTTCACAGGTACATTTCTCTTTATTTTAGCTAGGTAAGCTATTAAATAGTTAATAACTATTTAATAGTTATTGTACCTGGTTAAAATAAATTGAAAGTTACCTGTAAAATAAATATAAATCCTAAGATAGCTAGAATATAATTATTATTTATATTGTAGCTATATTAGGGTTTATTTTAAAGGTAAGTATTTAGTTTTAAATAGGATTAATTTAGTTAATAAGAGTTAATTTATTTAGATTTATTTAATTAATATTTAAGTTAGGGGGGCGTTAGGGTTAGACTTAGGTTTAGTGGTTAATAATTTTATTACAGTGGCGGCGGCGTAGTGGGGGGCAGGATAGGGGTTAATAAATTTATTATAGGTGGCGACGGTGTAGGGGGGGCAGATTAGGGGTTAATAAATTTATTATAGGTGGCGACGGTGTAGGGGGGGCAGGATAGGGGTTACTAGGTATACTGTAGGTGGCAGCGGTGTCCGGGAGCGGCGGTTTAGGGGTTAATACATTTATAAGACTTGCGGCGGGGTCTAGGAGCGGCGGTTTAGGGGTTAATACATTTATAAGACTTGCGGCGGGGTCTAGGAGCGGCGGTTTAGGGGTTAATACATTTATTAGACTTGCGGCGGGGTCTAAGAGCGGCGGTTTAATGGTTAGTAACTTTATTTAGTTGCGGGGGGCTCCGGGGGCGCCGGTATAGGGGGTAGAACAGTGTAGTTTAGTGTGAGTGCTTAGTGACAGGCTAGCAATAAAGCTGGGAAAAAGCCGAAGGGCATCGAGATCGGATGAGTGATAACTGTCACAGTCCACTGCTCATCGCCCCGCGGCTTTTTGACAGCTTTATTTGATAACTTAGGCGAACGTATTCAAGGTCCGCGGCGGCGAAGGTAGGCGAGCTTAGGCGGACGTATTGGGCCGGCGAAGCCAGAAAAGTAGACGGCTTGATAACTACCCCCCAGTATGTATGATTTCTAAATAAAAGTTCAGGGGAAAGAGAACTTGCTTTGAATATTTCATAGCTATGTTACTTAAATGGACATTGAACCCAATATTTTTCTTTTGTGATTCAGATAGCGCATGCAATTTTAAGCAACTTTCTAATTTACTCTTAGTATTAATTTTTCTTCATTCTCTTGCTATCTTTATTTGAAAAAGAAGGCATCTAAGCTAATGAGCCAGACAATTTTTTATTCAGAGTGCTGGACAGCACTTGTTTACTGGTGTGTGAATGTATCCACCAATCAGCAAGAACAACCAAGGGTGGGCCGGCATTTAAACTTACATTCTTCCTTTTCAAATAAAGATAGCAAGAGAATTAAGAAAATTTGATAATATGAGCAAATTAGAAAGTTGCTTAAAATTGCATGCTCTATCAGAATCACAAAAGAAAATTTGGGTTCAGTGTCCCTTTAAAGAAACATTGCACTCTAAAATGTTTCCCCTTTAATGTGTTCCCAAATGTCCATTTTACCTGCTTGAGTGTATTTCATTGTTTGCAGGCATCTAGTTTAATGGTATTTATTATTTGAAATTAGACTTGTGCAGCTTCAAAAAATTCATTTAGTTTCGGTTCGGATCGATTCGGATCGATTCAAATTTCGGTTCGGATCGATTCGAATTCGGAAAAAATCGAATGTATTCGTTTCAGATTCTTTCGGATTCAAAAAAAATTCGTCTGGATTCGGAAATTTGGAATTTTGGTAAGTGTTAGGTGGGATGTGCTGTGTATTACACTAGTATTATGTACTGTATATTAGGTTTAACCCATAGAAGAGTGATAAAACCTAATATACTGTACAATACTAGTGTAATACACGGCCATCCGAATCTACAGAATAAAATTGAATCGATTTGGATTTATTTGGTAGATTCGGCACTACTGCAATTCGGAAAAATCGCACATGTCTATTTGAAATATTTATCACCTAGATTAGGAGTTTTGTGTTAGAGGCCATGCGGTGCTAACGAGCAGTTTATGCTCACCGCTCACTTACAGACAGCGCTGGTATTACGGGTTTTTACAACCCAGACAAGAAGTGAGCATTGAGCAAAATTTTGCTCCTTACCGCACTCCAATACCATCGCTGCTTATGTTAGCGGTGAGCTGGTGTAACGTGATCGTGCACGATTTCCCCATAGGAATCAACGGGTAGAGCCAGCTGAAAAAAAGTTTAACACCTGCCAAAAAGCAGCATCAAACTCCTTAACGCAGCCCCATTGATTTCTATGGGGAAATAAATTTTATGTCTACACCTAACACACAAACATGAACCCCGAGTCTAAACACCCCAAATCTTACACTTATTAACCCCTAATCTGCCCCCCAACATTGCTGCAACCTACATTATATTATTAACCCCTAATCTGCCGCTCCCAATGTCGCCGTCACCTACCTACATGTATTAACCCCTAATCTGCTGCCCCCAACGTCGCCGCCACTATAATAAACATATTAACCTCTAAACCGCCACACTCCTGCCTCGCAAACATTAGTTAAATATTATTAACCCCTAATCTGCTGGCCCTAACATCGACGCCACCTACCTACATTTATTAACCCCTAATCTGCTGTCCCCAACGTCGCCACCACTATATTAAAGTTATTCACCCCTAAACCTAAGTCTAATCCTAAACCTAACACCCCCTAACTTCAATATAATTAAAAGAAATCTAAATAAAATTGCTATAATTAACTAAATTATTCCTATTTAAAACTAAATACTTACCTGTAAAATAAACTCTAAGCTAGCTACAATATAACTAATAGTTACATTGTAGCTAGCTTAGGGTTTATTTTTATTTTACAGGCAAGTTTGTATTTATTTTAACTAGGTAGAATAGTAATTAAATAGTTATTAACTATTTAATAACTACCTATCTAAAATAAATACAAAAGCACCTGTAAAATAAAACCTAACCTAAGTTACAATTACACCTAACACTACACTATAATTAAATTATTTCCCTAAATTAAATACAATTAAATTATCTAAAGTACAAAAAAACCCCACTAAATTACAGAAAATAATAAACAAATTACAAGATTTTAAAACTAATTACACCTAATCTAATCCCCCTAACAACATAAAAAGCCCCCTCAAAATAAAAAGCGCAACCCTACACTAAATTACATATAGCCCTTAAAAGGGCCTTTTGCGGGGCATTGCCCAAAAGTAATCAGCTCTTTTACATGTAAAAAAAGTACAAATCCCTCCCAACATTAAAACCCACCACCCACGGAACCAACCCTACTCTAAAACCCACCCAATACCCCCTTAAAAAAACACTAACCCCTTGAAGTTCACCTTACTGGGAGAAGTCTTCATCCACCTGTGCCGAAGTCCTCAACGAAGCCGGGAGAAGTCTTCATCCAAGCCGGGCGAAGTGGTCCTCCAGACGGGCAGAAGTCTTCATCCAGACGGCATCTTCTATCTTCATCCATCCGGGGCAGAGCGGGTCCATCTTCAAGACATCCGACGCAGAGCATCCTCTTCTGACGACGGCTAACACAGAATGAAGGTACCTTTAAGTGACGTCATCCAAGATGGCGTCCCTTCAATTCCGATTGGCTGATAGAATTCTATCAGCCAATCGGAATTAAGGTAGAAAAAATCCTATTGGCTGATGCAATCAGCCAATAGGATTGAACTTCAATCCTATTGGCTGATCCAATCGGCCAATAGTATGAGCTCGCTTTCTATTGGCTGTTCCAATCAGCCAATAGAATGCAAGCTCAATCCTATTGGCTGATTGCATCAGCCAATAGGATTTTTTCTACCTTAATTCCGATTGGCTGATAGAATTCTATCAGCCAATCGGAATTGAAGGGACACCATCTTGGATGATGTCACTGAAAGGTACCTTCATTCTGTGTTAGCCGTCGTCAGAAGAGGATGCTCTTGAAGATGGACCCGCTCCGTGCCGGATGGATGAAGATAGAAGATGCCGTCTGGAGGACAACTTCGCCCTGCTTGGATGAAGACTTCTCCCGGCTTTGTTGAGGACTTTGGCCCGGTTGGATGAAGACTTCTCCTGGTAAGGTGATCTTCAAGGGGTTAGTGTTAGGTTTTTTCAAGGGGGTATTGGGTGGGTTTTAGAGTAGGGTTGTTTGTGTGGGTGGTGGGTTTTAATGTTGGGGGGATTTGTACTTGTTTTTTACAGGTAAAAGAGCTGATTACTTTGGGGCAATGCCCCGCAAAACGCCTTTTAAGGGCTATTTGTAATTTAGTGTAGGGTAGGTCTTTTTTATTTTGGGGGGCTTTTTTATTTTGTTAGGGGGGATTAGATTAGGTGTAATTAGTTAAAAAAAATCTTGTAATTTGTTTATTATTTTCTGTAATTTAGTTATTGTTTGTTTTTGTACTTTAGATAATTTAATTGAATTGTATTTAATTGTATTTAATTTAGGGAAATAATTTTATTGTAGTGTAGTGTTAGGTGTAATTGTAACTTAGGTTAGGTTTTATTTTATAGGTACTTTTGCATTTATTTTAACTAGGTAGTTATTAAATAGTTAATAACTATTTAATAACTATTGTACCTAGTTAAAATAAATACAAACTTGCCTGTAAAATAAAAATAAACCCTAAGTTAGACACAATATAACTATTAGTTATATTGTAGCTAGCTTAGGGTTTATTTTATAGGTAAGTATTTAGTTTTAAATAGGAATAATTTAGTTAATTATAGTAATTTTATTTAGATGTATTTTATTTATATTTAAGTTAGGGGGTGTTAGGGTTAGACTTAGGTTTAGGGGTTAATAACTTTAATATAGTGGCAGCAAACGTTGGGGGCGGCAGATTATGGGTTAATAAATGTAGGTAGGTGGCGTTGATGTTAGGGATGGCAGATTAGGGGTTAATAATATTTAACTAATGTTTTCGAGGAGGGAGTGCGGCAGTTTAGGGGTTAATATATTTCTTATAGTGGCGGCAAAGTCCGGTTCAGCAGATTAGGAGTTAAAATTTTTATTTTAGTGTTTGCGATGTGGGGGATTAATAGGTAGTTTATGGGTGTTAGTGTACTTTTTAGCACTTTAGTTAAGAGTTTTATGCTACAACGTTGTAATGTGAAACTCTTGTAGTGTAAAACTCTACTGACTTTAAAATGCGGTACAAGTCTTGACACGATAGGGTCTAATGCTCACTTTTTGGCAAGTCCCATTGAAAAAATAGGATATGCAATTTACATAAGTGGATTTGCAATATTTCCAAGTCTGGCCAAAAAAGTGAGCGGTACACCTGTACCTTCAAGACTCGTAATACCAGCGGGCCTTAAAAAGCAGTGTTGGGACCAGCCAACGCTGCTTTTTAAGCCTAATGCAAGACTCATAATCTAGCCGTATGTTTGCCTGTTATATCCCCTCCTATACTGAAACTATGAGTAACAAATGGGTTCTCCATAGAAAATGTAAACAGAAGACAATAGCACTGATTTATCTCCCAGTGGAGGGTACAAGGAAGATATAGATTTTGTATGTGAAATAGCTGATTGTGCTTATTCAACATCCCCAGCTATAATTCTTATAAATAACATTAGCAGGTCTGCTTTACTTACAGGCTCAGCCCATTGTATGGGCATGTTCTTGGTGATAGTTTTAATGAAACAGCTATATCAATGCAAAAATAAACATGAACAAGTTTCTATACTTTTTATAATCTGCAGTAGTTATAAGAAGTAGTTTGGCAATTATTAAGGAGAAACTAAATTTATAGTACAGTGAACATACAGTACATTGAACTATACTTTCTAGTTTCTGTGCATTTGAATAAGTACCTAATCCCAAGCATTTTACAATTTTATGCATTTGCATGAGAATTTGTTTGTTGCCATTACATTTCCATATTTTTTAGTATTGCCATTTGTAATTTCACAAGCAAAGCAAAACATAAATGTTTTAGAATACAAAACCAAAATTCAGTAAAACAGAAATTCCTATATTGCCTGAAAAAACATAAACTTTGCAGTTATATTAAGTGACAGCAACAGAAGTTTACATCTGATTTACCCATTTGCTGCTCAGCCATTTTCATAAACCTGAGTTATCCCACCAAAAAAAGTCATATTCAAGCTGTCTTAACCCTCCCCATTGCTATTTAACTCCAAATACCCCACTAAAATAAACCTCAACATCAACTTGCCCCTTCAGCCATTACCTATAACTTAGTTACAACCCAAACCCTCCACATGCAATTTACCTTGACATTTAATATTCCCTTAGCAGTTATCTGTAATAGCTATAAAGAAAACCCAAATTAATTAAAATAGATTGAAACTTTCCCCCTGAGCAATTAACTTTAAAGTGATAGTAAACTCTCCATTTTAGATAAAACGATTCAGAATGTAAGTGATTTTTTAGATTGTGTTTAATTCATCAGTTGTATTGAAGATGCTCTATAGATTAGTTTTAATGTAGATATGACATTCAAATACCCCATGCTCTGTCCACCCATTTCAAAAGTCATATTTTTTGTGACCTAACAGTTTGAACTGTTCTCCAATCAGGGCTTTAGCCATATGGCACTTTTGTTGTAGCTTCAGTGCTGATTGGAGAACAGTAAAATAGTACAAATTAGTGTTGTAATGTATTAGTGACAGACAATTTCTCTCTTTGGGTTGCATAAAAGAGTGAATCTAGACCAGAGGTTTACAAACTGTAAGGCATGCTTCCCCAAGGGGGTGCTAGAGCTGAGAAAGGGAGGCATAGAGTGGGAGCAGTGAGACTATGGGCTGATTTATGAAAGTGCGAGCGAACATGATACAATGTAGCATATCATGTCCATCGCACATCGATAAATACCGGCAGCATACGCTGTCGGCATTTATCATTGCACAAGCAGTTCTAGTGAACTGCTTGTGCAATGCCGCCCCATGCAGATTCGCAGCCAATCGGCTGCTAGCAGGGGGTGTCAATCAGTTTGATCGAATAGGATCAAGCGGATTGATGTCTGCAGCCTCAGAGGCAGCAGACAAGTTATGGAGCAGCTGTCTTTAGACCACTGCTTCACAACTGCTGTTTCCGGTGAGCCTGAAGGCTCACACGGAAACAACTGTCTGCTACTGAAACCGCTAAAAAGATGGGTTGTAGGTAGATGGCCTTCCAGCGTTTGTTGTCCAGGTGTAAGGCTGCAGGAGAGGACAAAATAATGTGTGGGTGGCGGGCTAACATCATTTGTGCAGAGGTGAGCTGAAAATAATTGTGCAGAACAGTGTTGTGCTGATAAATAGGTTTTATACAGACGCAAGGCATAAAAGTCATGTTTGTGCATTGTAGAGGCTGAATTTTTTTTTTGTTTACTCTCACTGCATGAGGTGAACAAAGTTTCTGTTTAAAAGCTGCGTGAGGGCTAAAATTGTATCATGTAATTTTAAGAAATAAATTACAAGCATTTCAAAGTGCATTGTTTCAAACATTTGATTATGCGTGTGCGGGGTTCAACTTGAAAGTTTTGCCAAAAATCTAATCTAAACTGTTGCCATTAATATTTACCCAAGGTTGCGTTTTTTTTTTTTTTGTTTTCTACTATAATTGTATTTAATATTTTTATGTGAATAAAGTTTATTTAAAAAAAAAAAAAACTAAAGTGGTTTACTTTTGCTTTACAGTTGTCTAAAAATGAAAACAGTAATTACAGTTAATTTGCTGATCTCTCGTAAAGTGAATAACACACTGAGAAAAATACTTACACTTTATTTCATCAAGGTTAAAATAACCAGTATTGCAATGAACTAATTGAAAAAAAGGATATTATAATCTTTGCATTGTCAGTGCATTTTGCATTCCCTAGATAAATGCAATGTTTTCCTAATTTCTCTAGAGGGACTATGGTTTTATTGAAGGCAATTATAAAGTTGAATATCTAAGTGCTTGTTTTCTACAACATTGACAATTTGCTAGATCTACTTATTATTTATATTGTACCAAAATTATGTTCGCTTTTGTTTCATTTTGCTACGATAAATAATGCACACATTATTTTACAAAAAAAGAAAACTTTAAATAAATGCTCAATGTTTTGCACTTGAACAAATATGATTTTTAATACTACAGTTCAAAGGCTGCCACCTACAGCACAAAATATATAGTGAAAATATTTTTCAGGAAATACTTTTATTATTATTTTTCTTTTTCATATTAGTATGCCATTTTTTTCTAAATCAGTATTGTCTTCCAGATTTATTAAAGTAAACATGCAAGTAGGGGAAATCTAACGTTACTGCAACTTATTTGCTTTGTTTACTATTACACAATCTAAGATAAAACTTACCATTATTATTGTAAAGACAAAGCCATCTTAAAAGATCTATTAGTTCTTAAATTATGAGTCAATGAATAGCATCAATGGATTTCCTATTATGCAATTATTATTTGCATTAAATTCTGTCACAAAATTACAACTTAGAAAAAATATGTGTATAAGAAAAAGAGACAAATCGTAAGTAAAAAAAAAAACCTCATTGTTTTATCAAGCTGATAAATTGTGAATAAAACCACAAAACTAACATTCTATGCACATTGTTCCAAATCTGCGGCACCTCTCTTCCAGTCATCAGACCGCTGCTTCTTACGCTCTTCACCAATTCTGAGATGGCAAAGAGAAATCACCCCAAGCTCACTTGCTCAGGGTGATTGACTGGCTCTTCTCTCACGAGACTGGTCGCGCAAGAGAAGGGGGGGCTTTAGATCGCACTTGGCGAATGTAATGATACATACGGGCAGCAGACAAACATGCCACAAAGGCGAGCATACAGATTCTCAAGTTGAAAAGCTTCTCCTTATAATACATGTGGGCCTTTATTTGCTATTACACTCCAACACTGACAATGTCCCTCTACCATCTAATATTTATGGTTTAAGTATGGTTGTGACCGAGATGAAATGGGGGCAGAAAAATGTTAGCGCTGTAGAACGCTAGCATTGATCAAGTTAAATCAATAGCGTTTTTATTTTTGTGTTCATATTACAAGTTGAAAGTAAAATGGTAGCGCATGAGCAAAAGTCTCAGGCTTGCTAGCATCTCTCTCACCTCATATAATTCTACAAGCTTGCTACAAAACTCTGCTCTGACTTTTGCTGGAGCCCTAAACCGAAAGTACACAAAGTCTAAATATACTAAGCCAAAGGTGCGCTAAAAAATATTTTAAATAGCTTTCTTCTTCAATCACATGAAAATGATAAAAATATTAATTTACCTCTCCTCCCTCAAGTAAACTCTTTTTTTCACTTACTATTAAAGTGCAAATGTATTCATTTATTTCTCCTGGATAATAATACTATTTTAAAAGATAGATAATCCCTTTATTACCCATTACCCAGTTTTGCATTCCCAACACAGTTATATTAATATACTTTTTTTACCTCTGTAATTACTTTGTGTCAAAGCCTTTGCAGACTGCCCCCTTATTTCAGTTCATTTGACAGACTTGCATTTAGCCAATTAGTGCCTACTCATTTGTAACTCCATAGGCGTGGTCACAATGCTATCTGTATGGCACACATGAACTTATGCCCTCTAGCTGTGAAAAACTGCCAAATGCATTAAAATAAGGGACGGCCTCAAGGGATTGGAAATTAGCATATGAGCCTACCTAGTTTTAGCTTTCAACAAAGAATACCAAGAGTACAAAGCAAATTTGATGATAAACGTGAATTGGAAAGATGTTTAAAATTGGATTCCCTATCTGAATCATGAAAATTTAATTTTGACTAGACTGTCCCTTTAAACTGCTGGAAACAACTATCCCAGGTTAGTTACTACTCACTATGCTATTGCTTTCCCTCCTGTTGCTGCAGCTTTCTTTAAAGCTGAGTTGATATTTTAACCCCTGAAATGCTGTTTAATGGGGTAGCTCTATCTCTTTGTACTAGGGGCTGCAATCTTGGTGCACAGGTATTCTCACATACTCACCTAGATTACGAGTTTTGCGCTATAGAGGGTGCGAAACAAACACAATCAAAGTTGCATTATTTCACTCTCCCTAGTGCTGCCATTACAAGTTTCTGAAAAGCCTCCTTGTGCGTGCGATATGGTGGCGATAAACTCCATACTGCACAAAAGCCAAGGGCTGAGAATACATGCTTGTGCACGCTTTTCCCCATAGACATCAATGGGGAGAGAGTGTTAGAAAAAAGCCTAACAACTGAAGTGCTAATCGCCGTAACGCAACCCCATTGATGTCTATGGGGAAAAAAAAGTTACGTTTAAACCTAACACCCTAACATAAACCCCAAATCTTAACACCCCTAATCCGCCGCCCCCGACATCGCTGTTACCTAAATAAAGTTATGAACCCCTAATCTTCCACCCCTGACATCGCGGCCACTAATAAAATTTATTAACCCCTATTCCCCTGCACCCTGAAATCGTAGCCACTAACCCCTAAACCTCCGGCCTCCCACATCCCCGCCACTAAATAAACCTATAAACTCCTAAACCGCAGCCCCCCCACATCGTAAAAAAATAAATTAAACTATTAAGCCCTAAACCTAACACCCCCTAACTTTAAGTTAAAATTACAATATAACTCTATTAAAATAAATAAAAACTTACCTGTAAAATAAAAATAAACCTAACATTAAACTACAAATTAACCTAACATAACTAATCTAATAAAATAAAAATTACTACCAGTTAAAATATCTAAATTACAATTGTAAAAAAACCTAACTATAAAAATTAAAAAAAAAATCTAAATTACAACAAAAAAAATACAAATCCTACGAAAAATTAAAAAATCTAAGTTTACCAAAAATAATAAACACTAAAATCACGAAAAATAAAAAACACTAAGATTACAAAAAATAAACGAAATTATCAAAAATAAAAACAATTACACCTAATCTAATAGTCCTATAAAAATAAAAAAGCCCCCCCAAAATAAAAACACCCCCTAGCCTACAATAAAATACCAATAGCCCTTAAAATGGCCTTTTGTAGGGCATTGCCCTAAAGAAATCAGCTCTTTTACCTGTAAAAAAATACAAAGCCCCTCAACAGTAAAACCCACCACCCAACCAACCCCCCAAAATAAAAAAAACCTTACTCTAAAAAAACCTAAGCTTAAAAGGGCATTTAGCTCTTTTGCATTGCCCTTAAAAAGGCATTCAGCTCTTTTAAAAAAGCCCAAATCCTAATCTAAAAAAAACCCCACCCAAATTGTTTCTTAAAAAATCTAAGACTAATCCCAGAAGATCTACTCACAGTTTCTGAAGTCCGGACATTCGGGCGGCAAGGTCTTCATCCATTCCGGGGTGTCTTCCATCTTCATCCCGGCAGCGTGGAACAGAGCTATCCTGGATCCCCTCCTGCATGGAGCGTCCTCTTCATACAGTAGCCGCCGTACACTAAAGTATAATGCAAGGTAGCCTTTTCAAAATGGCATCCCTTGCATTCCTACTGGCTGATTTGATTCTTCAAATTCAAATCAGCCAATAGGATAAAAGCTTATTAAATCCTATTAGCGGTGACGGTATGAAGAGGATACTCCGCGCAGGATAGGATCCAGGATAACTCCACGCCGCCGGGATGAAGATAGAGTACACCCTAGGGGATGGATGAAGACCTCGCCGCCTGGATGAAGACTTCTCTTTGTCTGGATGTACGGACTTCAGAAACCGTAAGTAGATTTTCTGGGGCTAGTGTAAGGTTTTTTTAAAAAAAAAATTTGGGTGGGTTTTTGGGCTTTTTTGAAAAAGCTGAATGCACTTTTAAGGGTAATGCAAAAGAGCTAAATGCCATTAGTTTATTATCTGTTCCATTTCTTTTATCAATTTTTCAAATAATACATTTTTACTTTATATTCTACACCCATCTTCTCCTCACTTTAGGTCTCCTTCCTTACATCTGTGAAACATCTTCTGAGCAACTTTTATTCTATGACAATAGCACTTGCCATCAAACTTTCCTTCATTTAACCATTGCTCAAAGTTATTTTAAAAAATATTCATAACAAGAATATTCCAACTGTTCAAATGAGTTTTTATCTCTGATCATTTAAGTGATGTATATGTTTAACAATTATCAAAGTGAAATTTAGTTCTAGTAGTAATCTCTAGTAATTTTCAAAATCCCTCTTCTTTGTCCCATTATTCCACCAGATTTCTCTCCATTCCATGCTCATGTCCTAATGTCCTTTCTCAAGACAATTAAATGGGCTCCAGTTATTCATGTCCGGGAGGGCAATGTTCACAGCTAGGGAACCTGTCTGCCTATGACTGTGATGAGCACATTTATCATTGTGTGAGCATCTGCTTGTTTAATTCCATCTTCTTGTCTTGCGCAAACTAATCCCACTAAAGCGGAAGCTGTGAATCAACCTGGTCAAAGCTGGTGTCTGAGAGGTAAAACCTTCTGGTTCTTAATTATCACTTGTAAGCTTGCTTGTGTGAGACTGCAATGCAAGAGCTCCAATGCTCTCTCTTCTGCTTGATAAATGGAACCCTATGGGGTCAATTTATTAAAGTCTGGTGGACATGATACACTGTAGCGTATCATGTCCGCCAGACATTGATGAATGCGTACAGCATACGCATTCCGTATTCATCATTGCACAAGCAGTTCAAGTGAACTGCTTGTGCAATACCGCCCCCTCCAGATTCGTGACCAATCAGCCGTTAGCAGGGGGTTTCAATCAGCCTTATCGTATAGGATTGGGCAGATTGCTGTACGCCGCCTCAGAGATGGCGTATGAGTTAAGGAGCAGCAGTCTATAGACCGCTGTTTCTCAACTCCTGTTTCCAGCGAGCCTGAAGGCTCACGCGGAAACAGGGTGAATTGGCCCAATTCAGCCAATAATAATTTGACTCCTTGATCTCTATCGACATTTTTACACATATAATCACACATTTACACATACATACAAATATATTAATATGTATAGATACTTTGGAGCCCTTTCCACTCAAATACCTTAAAATAAGAAACAAATTTTGTATTAATCTTTAATTTTGTTTTTACTGTGTATGTACTGTAAACATTTTACATTCCAATGTTCTTCACATAGGGGAAAATGTTCTATGTATTCATATATATCTGTATATACCTATAACTATATATATTTACACACAAACACACAGCTCTGGAGGCCATATCTTCAGAAGGATATAAATAAACTGGAAGGAGGGTTACTAAATGGTACATGGTAAAAAAAATCCAACTTAAAACAAAAATGAATGGCTTAAATATGTATTGCTTAAAGGAGAGAAATGAGAGAGGGGATACAATAGAAAATGGGGGGTAATTATCAAGCCGTCAACTTTTCTGCCTTCGCCGGCCCAATACGCCCGCCTAAGCTCGCCTCACATCGCCGCCACGGACCTGAAAAAATACGCCTAAGTTATAAAAAAAAGCTGTCAAAAAGCCGCGGGGCGATGAGCAGTGGACTGTGAGAGTTATCACTCATCCGATCTCGCTGCTCTTCGGCTGTTTGACAGCTTTCTTGCTAGCCTGTCACTAAGCACCCACACTAAACTGCACTGTTCTACCCCCTATACCGGCGTCCCCGGAGCCCCCCGCAACTAAATAAAGTTACTAACCCCTAAACTGACACTCCTAGACCCCGCCGCAACTATAAAAAATGTATTAACCCCTAAACCGCCGCTCCTAGACCTCGCCGCAAGTCTTATAAATGTATTAACCCCTAAACCGCCGCTCCCAGACACCGCTGCCACCTACATTATACCTAGTAACCCCTATCCTGCCCCCCTATACTGCCGCCCTCTGTAATAAAGTTATTAACCCCTATCCTGCTGATCCCGCACCTCGCTGCAAATAAAAAAATTGTTTAACCCCTAAACCGCCGCTCCCTGAACCCACCGCAACCTATATTAAATTTATTAACCCCTATCCTGCCCCCCCCTACACCGTCGCCACCTATAATACATTTATTAACCCCTATCCTGCCCCCCACTACACCGCCGCCACTGTAATAAAATTATTAACCCCTAAACCTAAGTCTAACACTAACCCTAACACCCCCCTAACTTAAATATTAATTAAATACATCTAAATCATATTTATATTATTAACTAAGTTGATCCTATTTAAAACTAAATACTTACCTATAAAATAAACCCTAATATAGCTACAATATAAATAATAATTATATTGTAGCTATCTTAGGATTTATTTTTATTTTACAGGTACCTTTCAATTTATTTTAACTAGGTACAATAGCTATTAAATAGTTATTAACTATTTAATAGCTTACCTAGCTAAAATAAAGAGAAATTAACCTGTAAAATAAAAACTAACCTAAGTTACAATTACACCTAACACTACACTATACTTTAATAAATTATTCCTATTTAAAACTAAATACTTACCTGTAAAATAAACCCTAATATAGCTACAATATAATTAATAATTACATTGTAGCTATCTTAGGATTTATATTTATTTTACAGGCAACTTTGTATTTATTTTAGCTAGTTAGAATAGTTATTAAATAGTTATTAACTATTTAATAACTACCTAGCTAAAAGAAATACACAATTACCTGTAAAATAAATCCTAACCTAAGTTACAATTAAACCTAACACTACACTATCATTAAATTAATTAATTAAACTACCTACAAATAACTACAATTAAATACAATTACATAAACTAACTAAAGTACAAAAAATAAAAAAAGCTAAGTTACAAAAAATAAAAAATAAAAGTTACAAACATTTAAAAACATATTACAACAATTTTAAGCTACTTACACCTAATCTAAGCCCCCTAATAAAATAACAAACCCCCCCAAAATAAAAAAAATGCCCTACCCTATTCTACATTAAAAAGTAAACAGCTCTTTTGCCTTACCAGCCCTTAAAAGGGCCTTTTGTGGGGGCATGCCCCAAAGTTCAGCTCTTTTGCCTGTAAAAGAAAAATACAACCCCCCCCAACATTAAAACCCACCACCCACATACCCCTAATCTAACCCAAACCCCCCTTAAAATAACCTAACACTAATCCCCTGAAGATCATCCTACCTTTAGTTGTCTTCACTCAGCCGAGCCACCGATGGAACTGAAGAGGACATCCGGACCGGCAGAAGTTATCCTCCAAGGGGCGCTGAAGAAATCTTCCATCCGATGAAGTGATCCTCCAAGTGGCGCTGAAGAAATCTTCCATCCGGGCGAGGTCATCTTCCAAGAGGCGCTGAAGAAGTCTTCTATCCGGGCAAGGTCATCGTCGAAGCCGGGTCTTGAATCTTCATCCCGCCGACGCGGAACATCCTCCTTTCCCGACGAACTACCGACGAATGAAGGCTCCTTTAAGGGATGTCATCCAAGATGGCGTCCCTTCAATTCCGATTGGCTGATAGGATTCTATCAGCCAGTCGGAATTAAGGTAGGAAAAATCTGATTGGCTGATGGAATCAGCCAATCAGATTCAAGTTCAATCCGATTGGCTGATCCAATCAGCCAATCAGATTGAGCTCGCATTCTATTGGCTGTTCCGATCAGCCAATAGAATGCGAGCTCAATCTGATTGGCTGATTGGATCAGCCAATCGGATTGAACTTGAATCTGATTGGCTGATTCCATCAGCCAATCAGATTTTTCCTACCTTAATTCCGATTGGCTGATAGAATCCTATCAGCCAATCGGAATTGAAGGGACGCCATCTTGGATGACGTCCCTTAAAGGAGCCTTCATTCGTCGGTAGTTCGTCGGGAAAGGAGGATGTTCCACGTCGGCGGGATGAAGATTCAAGACCCGGCTTCGACGATGACCTCGCCCGGATAGAAGACTTCTTCAGCGCCTCTTGGAAGATGACCTCGCCCGGATGGAAGATTTCTTCAGCGCCGCTTGGAGGATCACTTCATCGGATGGAAGATTTCTTCAGCGCCCCTTGGAGGATAACTTCTGCCGGTCTGGATGTCCTCTTCAGTTCCATCGGTGGCTCGGCTGAGTGAAAACAACTAAAGGTAGGATGATCTTCAGGGGATTAGTGTTAGGTTATTTTAAGGGGGGTTTGGGTTAGATTAGGGGTATGTGGGTGGTGGGTTTTAATGTTGGGGGTGTTGTATTTTTCTTTTACAGTCAAAAGAGCTGAACTTTGGGGCATGCCCCCACAAAAGGCCCTTTTAAGGGCTAGTAAGGCAAAAGAGCTGTTTACTTTTTAATGTAGAATAGGGTAGGGCATTTTTTTATTTTGGGGGGGTTTGTTATTTTATTAGGGGGCTTAGAATAGGTGTAAGTAGCTTAAAATTGTTGTAATATGTTTTTAAATGTTTGTAACCTATTTTTTTTATTTTTTGTAACTTAGCTTTTTTTATTTTTTGTACTTTAGTTAGTTTATGTAATTGTATTTAATTGTAGTTATTTGTAGGTAGTTTAATTAATTAATTAATTTAATGATAGTGTAGTGTTAGGTTTAATTGTAACTTAGGTTAGGATTTATTTTACAGGTAATTTTGTATTTCTTTTAGCTAGGTAGTTATTAAATAGTTAATAACTATTTAATAACTATTCTAACTAGCTAAAATAAATACAAAGTTACCTGTAAAATAAATATAAATCCTAAGATAGCTACAATGTAATTATTAATTATATTGTAGCTATATTAGGGTTTATTTTACAGGTAAGTATTTAGTTTTAAATAGGAATAATTTATTAAAGTATAGTGTAGTGTTAGGTGTAATTGTAACTTAGGTTAGTTTTTATTTTACAGGTTAATTTCTCTTTATTTTAGCTAGGTAAGCTATTAAATAGTTAATAACTATTTAATAGCTATTGTACCTAGTTAAAATAAATTGAAAGGTACCTGTAAAATAAAAATAAATCCTAAGATAGCTACAATATAATTATTATTTATATTGTAGCTATATTAGGGTTTATTTTATAGGTAAGTATTTAGTTTTAAATAGGATCAACTTAGTTAATAATATAAATATGATTTAGATTTATTTGATTAATATTTAAGTTAGGGGGTGTTAGGGTTAGTGTTAGACTTAGGTTTAGGGGTTAATAATTTTATTACAGTGGCGGCGGTGTAGTGGGGGGCAGGATAGGGGTTAATAAATTTATTATAGGTGGCGACGGTGTAGGGGGGGCAGGATAGGGGTTAATAAATTTAAGATAGGTTGCGGCGGGTTCAGGGAGCGGCAGTTTAGGGGTTAAACTATTTATTTATTTGCGGCGAGGTGCGGGATCAGCAGGATAGGGGTTAATAACTTTATTACAGAGGGCGGCGGTATAGGGGGGGCAGGATAGGGGTTAATAGGTATAATGTAGGTGGCGGTGGGCTCTGGAAGCGGCGGTTTAGGGGTTAAGACATTTATTATAGTTGCGGTGGGCTCCGGGAGCAGCGGTTTAGGGGGTAATAACTTTATTTAGTTGCGGCGGTGTAGGGGGGGCAGATTAGGGGTGTTTAGACTCGGGGTACGTGTTAGGTGTAGACAGCTCCCATAGGAATCAATGGGATATCTTGCAGCAGCTAACTTGTACTTTCGCTATGGTCAAACTCCCATTGATTCCTATGGGATCCGCCGCCTCCAGGCTGGCGGATTGAAAACCAGGTACGCTGGGCCGTAAAAGTGCAGAGCGTACCTGCTAGTTTTTTGATAACTAGCAAAAGTAGTGAGATTGTGCCGCACTTGTGTGCGGAACATCTGGAGTGACGTAAGAATCGATCTGTGTCGGACGGAGTCCGGCGGATCGAAGCTTACGTCACAAAATTCTACTTTTGTCGGTCTGAAGCCTTTGATAACTAAGGCGAATCAGCCTCGCCACAAATACGCTGCGGAATTCCAGCGTATTTGAGGTTGACGGCTTGATAACTAGGCCCCAATATATTAAGAGCCCTAATAAAGCTGAGACTGTAAGTATTTTTCACAAAAAGAGCCACACCCTAACAAGGAGTCATGATCTGAAAATGAAGGTAGTAGATTCAGGAGTAATTTGCAGAAGAATGAATTTGGAGCACCAAATAAACTTAATAGAAAGGGTTGTTGATTCACGGAATAAACTTCCTTTAGCAGTGATACAGATAAATACTTAGGGAGACAAAAAGAAGACCTGGGATATGCACAATGCTATTTTATGAACTCCTTAAGCTTACACTTTATAGGACATTTGGCCAGACTTGTTGGGCTTGTCGTTCTTATCTGCTGTCAAAATCTATGTTTCTATTATTTATTCTAGTTAGTGTTTATACCTTATAAGTTGCACTGCTAATGGTAAAGACGAGAAGCATGTCAGCAAATTTGATCTGTTTTACTACCATACCTTAGGTAGCACATACTTTTGTGGGGTATTTACATTTTCTAGCAAGTGGTACTTATACTTGCATGAGATTTTATCAAGCAAGTAAACTGAATGATATGTACCTGCGACAATGAAACTCTAAAACCAAATGATTTATATTTGGCTTGTCTTCCTTTCTTCATCTCCCCCATTCAACACTGGAAGCACAAAGCCTCCTATTGAGTTTTATTCCTGTTCATTATAGGCCAAAATTAAGCAACATGTCTAATTTCAAACTGGCATTTAATAAAAGGTTGAAGCAATTTGACAGCTTAATTAAGAACTACTCCCTAGTCATATTTTTAAATTAGCCTATGGTCTCCTACCTCGAACATTTCAGGTTTTATAGCACAATGCTCCTGTATCAAGGCACATAGCATGAAAAAGACCTTTGTTGGTTTCAGATAAAAATGACTTAACACTAATACTAAATTCACAGGGAGTCCTGCAAACGGCAATGAAACAGATTAGAATAATGTATGCTGTGACATTTCTGAATCTTATGTGCACTAGACTGCGGATGGTGTAGGTAGAAGTGGTAATGGACAAACACCCTGCTGGCAAGCCTGCAGCACAAATTTAATCAGACTAGCATTGCTGAATTTTAACAATCTGCATTACTTTGGAGAGATACCATCCATATTCAATATATAGAGCATGTTTACATTTTTTATATTTACATGAGAAAAACTTAAAATCATCTTCCTAAATCTTTATTTTTCATTTGGACTACTGTGCACTACTAAAATGATTACAGACATTCAGCTCATAATCAAAATAGGATATGTGTATTTAATTGTTTCCTTAAATCGGGCAATAAAGAGTTTTTTTTATTATAAATAGCATATAACAGCAATTAAGTACTATATTATGAAGGATCTGCATACAAAATATATTTTTAAAGCGTTTAAAATGGTCACCTTATCAGCACAATATGCAGAGGTCCTACTCAACAGAGGGACCTGGTGACAAATTATTTTGCCCCCAAAGGTAACTCAGTAATAAGCAATAGTAATAATATGATTTTTATTATATATAAATATGTGTGTGTATGTATAAATGTATATTTTTTATATAAATGTATATATATATATATATATATATATATATCAATGTAAATATTTGCATAGGAAATTAGTACATCTAAGCAAGTATCCCCGCTTGCTTTTCCCCAGAAATTCTTAATATGCAATGTTTCCAATGCACAAGAGAATTGTGGGTAAGATATGAAAATTAGGTATGCAAATTCTCAGTTTTTTGCTTCAAAAATACTGTTTTAACACAGCGATCCTTTTAAACAGGAATATTACAGCAAACCAGAAATCACTCACTATACAAGCCTGTTTCGTTCTTTTTAGAACTCATCAGTAGGAGATAGATTTCTGATTGCTGCATTGGAAAAGCTATTTTCATGGTTAAACCAAAATTCATTAAAATTATGGGGGGGGAGATAAATCTATAGGTATAGATATGTATTTTACCTGAACAGTATCATATATACATATATATATATATATTTTTAAATAATAAAAAGTAGATTATTTATTTTCTATGTGAAAAACATACAAATATAAAATATGCACAACGCGCATTGGGGTTCACAACTAACGTGGTTAGGTTAGCGCAAATTATGAAATGGTATCTTTAATGAGCATTAGTAAAAAATTAAATATAAAATATTTTTAAAACGTATTTAAAATGATTTAAAACTATAAATACTGTAATATATAGATATCTATATATATTTTATGGATAATTTAGAATATTTTATAGTATAGTACAATAATATTTCAGTTGTTCGCTAAAAGCCAAAAAAACCAATATCGCTCGCGCCCAACAGTTAGCTCACCATTCATAATCTAGCCCTAAATATATATTATACTAAATAAATATTAGAATTTGTGTATATTAACATTATTATTGTGGTATATTTTTAATGTTTGCCCCCCCCCCCAAAACTTTATGCATACACCCAAACATAAAACAAAGAGTGAAACACATTTTCCATTATACCACATAATAAAATCAACTTAATAAATACACGTTTTTAATGTGTATTTATTAAGTTGATTTATCCTAAAAACACCAGTAGTGTTGCAATTGTACTATTAAGCAAATATTTCCCAAAACCTTACTTATATTTAGGTGCTTTTTTAGGTAATATATTAAAAAAAAAGAAAAGAAAATGATTTTCAAGATGGAAAGTTCATAGTTTGGCTTTCTAAAATAATAATAAAAAAAAAGTGGAAGTTATTTTAACTGATTTAGATCATACCAATCGTATTTTTTTTCAAATGACAGTTAAGTATAAATAAAATCCTGTGTATATTTAAAATGTAATTTTTTCCTTATGATTTGACATTGCTTAAAATAATATTAAATGAAATAAAGAAAGCTCTACCCTGAATGTTAACATTTTATAAATAACTTAATAAAATGACGCCTTACGTTGCACTTTAGTCAACTGTATTTCAATCAACCAATATTTTTGAGATTTAAAACATACTTCTGAACTCAGCTGTCAGTAGCTTCATTTTTGACCAAATATAAACCAAACAATTAATTACCGATTCATCCTGAGTATAATAGCCCATTTGCTCTTTTTGACAAATCTCAGTGATGTTAAATGCATTTCTTAAAGCTTTTATTTTTTCTTACAAACAATAAATGTGAGAATATTATAGGAAGAAATATACATAAAAAATAGTCTAATCCTGGAAGAAAATGTTTTCTGCAGTCATATTAATAAAACTCTGAAATTTCAAATGTCACCTCCATTTTTTCCATAAATGCAAATCTTAATATATTTTACAGTTGTAATATTCCATGTTAAAAAATACTTGGAATGGATATCTGGGTTGCATACCACCAGAAGATTCTAAATAGAAGCCTATTAAATTTTATTGGTGGTCTAGCAATGGATCATAAAATTCAAAAATGATCATCATCTAAATGAAAATATATAATATGTATTTTTTTCGATTTATTGTAAATATGTATTACAATAAAAATGATGTAATGTTTATTTATTTATTATATATTATACATTATTTAGTCCTTCAATTATGAAAGTGTGGGAGGACAATTTTCCCAACAAGGAAACCCGTACATCCACATTGAAGACTAGCGAGGTGACATGCGCAAGCACATGTTCAGCCCATTCCCATTCTCTCAGGCAACCAATTGTGTGAAATAAGGGCTTGTAAATCATCCAACATAAATCAGCCTGGGATGATTCAACTTTATCCCCTCTAAGGGATTGATTAAGGGGCAGTAGTGTTAATCCAAATTTTTTTAAGTTAAATCTGTTAATCTTAATACTGAAGCCAACTTAAAATCCATGGACCATGTACACGTGGTTCTTAAAGGGACATTAAAGGGACACTCAGGTCAAATTAAATTTTCATGATTCAGATACAGCATGTAATTTTAAACAACTTTCCAATTTACTTCCATTAAAAAAATGTGCACATTCTTTTATATTTACACTTTTTGAGTCACCAGCTCCTACTGAGCATGTGCAATAATTCACTGAATATACGTATATGCATTTGTGATTGGCTGATTGCTATCACATGGTACAGAGGGAATGGAAATATACATAGCTTTGAAATCTACTACTTATTTGAAATTCAGAGTAAATGCTATTGTATTGTCTTGTAATCTTGCATCTGTTGATTATGCAAATCTGTGTTTAAACACTTTGAAATTGTAATATAAATTGATAAATTGTATATATAAAAAAAACTCTGCAGTATACTTTCATTTTATATTTTGCCCCCTTTTCCTGTAAATCTATTCTGAAATTGAGAGCTTTTTAGTTCCTGTTAGAAGTGGAATTGCAGAACAGTATTATATTCCACACAGCCATTGGCTGCACACTCTAGTGACCTATTTATACTTTCCCTGACTGGCCACAGCAGAGAAGGTAACCTAAGTTACAATATGGCAGCTCCAATTTTTTTATAGACACTAAAACTTTACACTTAATTTGTCAATATTTAAACATATGAAACTTTAAAAATTACATCTACATGTTATTCTCAGACTAATATTTTCTTTGAATGCATCATTCTATCTAGCATTTATTTAGTGTTTAATGTCCCTTTAAGGCCTGATTGATCACCGGCTATTAAGCAGAACTTACACTGCTTTATTGGTGGACAGTGACATACCTCACAAATATGCAATCAAAAATGTTTTGATTGTTTTTTCTCAGTACAGGAATATCCATTTTACAAAAAAAAGTTTGTAAAGTTAATGCAAATGAAATAAGCTATCTTTAAATGCTCAAAATAGACAAAACAAAAAAATTGTTGTGTCATGTTGGAGGCATATAACTGCCAGTTTATAGTAGTTGGAAGTGTCAAGTTTAGAAGTAAACTCACATTCCATCTGTATGCCAGATGTTTTAACAAGAAAGGTAGGTATATGATGGACATTGCACAATTTAATGTATATATATTTTTCTCTGTCTTATTAAATGTTACAATACACATATACCTTACTATCTCTACCTTTGTTTGTTTTTTTGCCTTCTGCTATTTAGTCTCCACACATTGGATCTATGAATTTGAGGAGAGTGTGTTTTAATAGATAGTAAGATAGTAAAGAACCAGTCATGCTCCATGTAAAAGTAAGGTTTTTTTTTTTACATATGGAATACTGTCCTTTGTAGCCCTTATTTATTATTTTGTATTATTTATATGGAAATTTAATGAAATGCAGAGATTGTTTGATCCAAAGGGTATAAGGATTTGGTGCCAATTATCTTACTTAATTTGCATTATTTCTTTGAATGTGTGCCACTGATTATCAAATTATGGTTCCAATTTTAAATGTAATTTTAATTGTACAATTTTCTAATAAACAATAGTTACAATCTTTAGTTTATATGGTACTCATTAAACTGAAAATGTACCTTTGCTCCAAGTTCATTGTATTCAACCTTTAATGCAGTAAGTCTTTCATCCAGGTCTTTGGGATTCTCGGTTTGCTGTTTCTGAACAATCTGGCGACCAGTTTTTATCACTGTTTCTACTTCTGATTTCACTTCACTCAAAATTTTATACATTTTCTGTTGGTTGACAGACATGAAAACAAAAAAGATAAATGCAAATATTATGTTTATTTGTAGATAATGCTATAAAAAAAATAAAAAAAATTATGTGACGTCTTCACCCCTTCCTCAGACCCCGAACCATCACAGAATAAATCCGTTTGCTGTGAGTTAAAAATCCAGAGAGTGCAATTTGTTTTTGGAAATATTATACATTTTTTTTTCTGCACCCTGTTACTGAAATATTTTTATAGTAAGTGGTAGTGCGCTTACTCTGGGATTTATATATAAGAAGTTGTTGTAACTTTACTTGAACCATTTATAAAAAACTAGTCCTAAATCCCGTTCACACGTGCCATTTTTTGCAGTACAGTGGTCCCACCCCTTGCTCTCTCCCTCCCCCTCTCTTTTGCTCTCTCTCCCCCCTCTCTTTTGCTCTCTCTCTCCCCCCCCTCTTTTGCTCTCTCCTCCTCCCCCCTCTCTTTTGCTCTCTCCCCCTCTCTTTTGAGCTCTCTCTCTCTCTCCCCCTCTCATTTGAGCTCTCTCCCCACTCTCTTTTGCACTCTCTCTTTCCCCCTCTCTTTTGCGCTCTCTCTCTCCCCCTCTCTTTTGCGCTCTCTCTCTCCCCCTCTCTTTTGCGCTCTCTCTCTCCCCCTCTCTTTTGCGCTCTCTCTCTCCCCCTCTCTTTTGCGCTCTCTCTCTCCCCCTCTCTTTTGCGCTCTCTCTCTCTCCCCTCTCTTTTGCACTCTCTCCCCCTCTTTTTTGCGCTGTCTCCCGCCTCTTTTTTGCGCTCTCTCCCCCCTCTCTTTTGCGCGCTCTCTCTCCCCCTCTCTTATGTGCTCTCTCTCTTCCCATCTATTTTGCGCTCTCTCCCCCTCACTCTCTCCCCTCTCTTGCACTCTCTCTCTCCCCTTCTTTTGTGCTCTCTCCCCCCCTCTTTTGCGCTCTCTCTCTTCCCTCTCTCTTTTGCGCTCTCTCCCCCTCTCTTTTGTGCTCTCTCCTCCACTTTTGCGCTCTCTCTCTCCTCCATCTCTTTTGCGCTCTCTCTCCCCCATCTCTTTTGTGCTGTTCCCCCCCTCTCTCTCTTCCCTCTCTTTTGTGCTCTCTCTCCCCCCTTTCACTCCCCTCTCTTTTGCGCTCTCTCTCCCCCTCTCTTTTGCGCTCTCTCTCTCTCCCCCTCTCTTTTGTGCTCTCCCCCATCTCTTTTGCGCTCTCCCCCCTCTCTTTTGCGCTCTCCCCCCCTCTCTTTTGCGCTCTCTCTTCCCCTCTCTTTTGTGCTCTCTCTCTCCCTCATCTCTTTTGCGCTCTCTCCCCCTCTCTCTCTCCCCCCTCTTTTGCGCTCTCTCTCTCACCCCTCTCTTTTGCGCTCTCTCTCTCCTCCATCTCTTTTGCGCTCTCTCTCCCCCATCTCTTTTGTGCTCTTTCCCCCCTCTCTTTTGCGCTTTCCCTCTCCCCCTCTCTTTTGCGCTCTCTCTCCCCCCTCTCTTTTGCGCTCTCTTCCCCCTCTCTTTTGGTCTCTTTTGCAATTTCTCTCCCCCTCTCTTTTGCGCTCTCTCTCCACCCTCTCTTTTGCACTCTCTCTCCCCCTCTCTTTTGTGCTCTCCCTCCCCCCTCTCTTTTGCGCTTTCCCTCCCCCCTCTTTTTTGCGCTCTCACCCCCCTCTCTTTTGCTCTCTCTCCCGCCTCTCTTTTGCGCTCTCTCTCCCCCTCTCTTTTGCACTCTCTCTCTCTTCCATCTCTTTTGCGCTCTCTCTCCCCCATCTCTTTTGTGCTCTTTCCCCCCTCTCTTTTGCGCTTTCCCTCTCCCCCTCTCTTTTGCACTCTCTCTCCCCCTCTCTTTTGTGCTCTCCCTCCCCCCTCTCTTTTGCGCTTTCCCTCCCCCCTCTTTTTTGCGCTCTCTCTCCCTCCTCTCTTTTGCGCTCTCTCTCCCCCTCTCTTTTGCACTCTCTCTCCCCCTCTCTTTTGCGCTCTCTCTCCCCCTCTCTTTTGCGCTCTCTCTCCCCCTCTCTTTTGCGCTTTCTCTCCCCCATCTCTTTTGCGCTCTCTCCCCCCATCTCTTTTGCGCTCTCTCCCCCATCTCTTTTGCGCTCTCTCCCCCCTCTCTTTTGCGCTCTTCCCCCCTCTCTTTTGCACTCTTCCCCCTCTCTTTTGCGCTCTCTCTCTCTCTCTCTCTCTTACCTCTTTTGCGCTCTCTCTCCTTCCTCTTTTGCTTTCTCTCTACCCCCTCTCTACTGCGCTCTCTCTCCCCTCTCTTTTGCGCTCTCCCCCCTCTCTTTTGTGCTCTCTCTCTCCCCCCTCTTTTGCTCTCTCTCTCTCCCCCTCTTTTGCTCTCTCTCTCCCCCTCTCTTTTGCGCTCTCTCTCTCCCCCTCTTTTGCACTCTCTCTCCCCCTCTCTTTTGTGATCTCTCTCTCCCCCTCTCTTTTGCACTCTCTCTCCCCCTCTTTTGTGCTCTCTCCCCCTCTCTTTTGTGCTCTCTCTCCCCCCTCTTTTGCGCTCTCTCTCTCTCCCCCTCTCTTTTGTGCTCTCTCCCCTCCTTTGTTTTGCGCTCTCTCTCTCCCCCTCTCTTTTGCGCTCCCCCCCTCTCTTTTGCTCTCACTTTCTCCCCCCCTCACTCTCCCCCCCTCGCTCTCCTTCCTCTCTCTCCCCCACCCCTCCTTCTCCCCACCCCTCTCCCCCCCTCTCCCCCTCTCTCTCTCCCCTCCTCTATCTCTCTCCTCTCATCTCTCTCCCCCCCTCTCTATCTCTCTCCCCTCTCTCTCTCTCCTCTCTCTCTATCTCTCTCCCCTCTCTCTCTCTCCTCTCTCTCTATCTCTCTCCCCTCTCTATCTCTCTCCCCTCTCTATCTCTCTCCCCTCTCTATCTCTCTCCCCTCTCTATCTCTCTCCCCTCTCTATCTCTCTCCCCTCTCTATCTCTCTCCCCTCTCTATCTCTCTCCCCTCTCTATCTCTCTCCCCTCTCTATCTCGCGACCGCATATGACCATGCCCCCTTTACGGCCGGTCACGCCCCCTTCACGTCGGCCATGCCCCTGCTCACACCCGGCCATGCCCACTTCTGCCGCAGATCAGCTGCTGCTAGGGACTCAAAGGCCAGGTGTGTTTGTCCTCGTGCTGTCTCTACTGCGCATGACAGCTTCGGACAAACACACTTGGGCCTCTAGTTATCAAGGTCTGTCGGACCTGATATGACAGTGCGGATCAGGTCCCCCAGACCTCGCTGAATACGGCAAGCAATACGCTCGCCATATTCAGCATTGCACCAGCAGCTCACAAGAGCTGTTTGTGCAACGCCGCCCCCTGCAGACTCGCGGCCAATGGGCCACCAGCAGGGGGGTGTCAATCAACCCAATCATACTCGTGCTCAGAGCAGGCGGACAGGTTATGGAGCAGCGGTCTTTCTGACCGCTGCCTCATAACTGCTGTTTTTGGCGAGCCTGCAGGCTCGCCAGAAACACAGGGCATCAAGCTCCATTCGGAACTTGATACATATGCCCCTTGGACTTTCATATAATAGGATGATGGTAGAAGTACATTACTATTGAAGGTGTTGACTAATCATATTAGAGGGGAACAGTCATGGTGTATTAGCTATCCATTTTATGTTTCATCCCTGTTAATGGAATTTACATTTTATTAAGACTTCATAAAATACAGTAACGTTTAAATTGTAATTATTTTGGAGATGTATGGATCACCTGCAAAGCATGAATACTATTATACAAATAATATTATCCTTTATATCTTTATCTTAAATTTTCACCGCTATAACATAAAGGGAGTTTCAGCATTTGCTTGCAAGTAGAGAGAATAATAGTACTATATGTATCTTTATTTCTGATTGGAATATAGTATAACTCCAAATTATCCAAATGATTCTTGTGGAAAACACTGGAAATTTGTATGTCTTTAGAATTAATTCAACCATGTTTAAAGCACATTTGAAGGATTAAATAGCTTCTATTTATATGTAATCAAAGAGTAGCAATACTTCCTGCAGGTCAATCCAGAGCCATATAGAAAAGTATCAAGTGCATAGTAATAAATCTATTGGGGTTAAAATAACAATTAAAAAAACAACAACAAACAAACATACATACAAATAGAGGTTAATTTGTTATTATCAGGAATAAAAAAAACCCAACCAAATATATAGACTTCAAATACGGAAGACCCCCCCCCCCCCCCCGAAAAAAAAGTGTTTTAAATTGAACTATTAATTCTATAATAGGGTTAACCTCATTAAAATTTTTAAAAAATACATATCTTTGTTTGATTTTAATATAAGAAATATAATAGATGTAGATAAAAAAACACGCCAAAGCAAACTACTACAAACTGTCCAAGTACAAAAGCAAATGCTTAACTCTGTATGCTCCATAATATTACAGATATGAGCAAATAAATGTAAGTATGCATGTTTGCCACTGAATATGTGAAATAAAATGAATGTTTACTAGTTTTTTCCAAGACCACATGAGTAAAGAGATAAATGATACTTTAAACTCATCTTTATCTTAAGTGTTCAGAATAATTTACCACTTGCTATGCTTACCGGACCTTTTAACGACCTTACAAACAAACAGATTAAATACACATTTGTTCTGTGTTGCTTCATTAACCACAATAATTGAGAAATACAGTAGATAGGATAGCAAAAACAGAGTATAATACTTGCATATACTTAACATAGGATTGTAGACTGTAGATCATCTGATTTTATTAGGTCATTATAGTAAAATCCCATCATAAACCTATTTTGAATCATTTACTGCAACATGATTGCTTATACTGCTGTACTGAGAAGCATATGGATCATACTAGAGTGAATTTGTAATGGATCTGTGGATCATGATTCTTCTGTGGCACTTACCATACAATGATCAAGCTGTGTTTGAACCAATTCCTGTTCAAAATTCTTCATCTCTAAAACAGGCAAGTCAACTTTTACCTCATCTAGAATTCTCTTAGATTCTAAGAGACGTTGCTCAAAATTGGCCGGTTTCTGGAACAATCGAAACTTTGTAGATACTTCCTGCAGTTTTTTCTGGAAAGAGATGACTTGTGTCAGTGGGAATATAATACATATATATTAAATATTAAATTCCAAAAAATATGAAGAAAATGGTTAATATATTACTGGAAAAAGTGTAGGGTATCTACATGGCAAAAAAAGTGGCTGCACCATCAATGCCTATCATGATTCTTATATATAGTTTAATTAAACATTATCTGATTAAATGGGTCACAATGCTTATTTTAATGAATAAGACATGGGTCCTTTGAAATGCGTAAGGATTAATGTACATGCATACTTGTGCACCACTATGACTTTATTATAAGATGAGTTTATCTAAATGGGATTCAATATACAAATCTATCTATCATCTATCTATTTATCTATCATATATCTATCTATCTATCTATCTATCAACCCCTATGCTCATTCATCACCATGTTAAAGGGACAGTCTACACCAGAATTTGTATTGTTTTAAAAGATAGTTAATCCCTTTATTACCCATTTCCCAGTTTTGCATAACCAACACAGTTATATTAATATGCTTTTAACCTCTGTGATTATCTTGTATCTAAGCCTCTGCAAACTGCCCCTTTTTTCAGTTATTTTGACAGACTTGCATTCTAGCCAATCAGTGCCTGCTCCCAGATAACTTCACGTGCACGAGCACAGTGTTATCTATATGAAATACGTGAACTAACATCCTCTAGTGGTGAAAAACGGTTAAAATGCAATCTGAAAGAGGTGGGCTTCAAGGTCTAAGAAATTAGCATATGAACCTCCTAGGTTAAGCTTTCAACTAAGAATACCAAGAGAACAAAGCAAAATTGGTGATAAAAGTAAATTGGAAAATTGTTTAAAATTACATGCTCTATCTAAATCATGAAAGTTTATTTTGGCCTAGACTGTCCCTTTAACTTGTCCAATTATATGGACTGTTCATTTGCTTTAACATTCGAAAATGTTTCTTATCTAAAAACTTTGATGGAGCACTTTCAGCCGCAATCAATGAAAAGCATCCTAAATAAATAATTGTGTATCTTGTTTTGCACTTAATATGCATTATATTTGTTTTGTCCTGAGTTAGTGTTATACTTTTTTAACTGCATGCTTGATAAGCTTTATATATTTGGCAAACTGTTAACTGTATACAGTATAGTTACCTATGTTGGTTTGGTTTAAGTCTAAATAACACTTTAAAATGTTGCTGTAGTTGCTTAAATTGGAGCAGAATATAAAAATAATACACAGCACCATGAGAAATTTAAAGGGACACTAAATTCAAAATAAAACTTGAATGACTCAAATACCACAATCAGTTCTAAGAGACCTTTCCAATTTAGTTCCAATATCAAATTCTGCACAGTTGTTTTCTATGCTCACTTTCTGAGGCATTAGCTCCTACTCAGCACGTACACAAGTTCAAAGTGTATATACTGTATGTAAGGGGCTGTACTGCTCTTTTAAAATTCTGAGGTTTTTTTAATGGTTGTTTAGGTCATGGCTTTAGTCCTAATAACTAAAAGGACTGTCATCACTTTTAGTAATGAAATACACCAAATTGCCAAAAATATGTGGACACCCCTACAAATTATTGAGTTCAGGAGTTTCAACCATACCCATAGCAAAAAGGCGCATTAAATCCAGAACATAGCCATGAAATCTCCTTAGACTAACATTGGCAGTACAATGGGTCATACTGCGCTCAGTGACTGTAAACATGGCACTGTCCTATGATGCCACCTTTGGCACAAGAAAGTTTGTCTATACTGTGTGAACAATTCCTTACCTGGGCTATGTCAATCTGTGTTAGCACCTTTTTAGGCATTTCCTTTTCCAGGTTCCTTTTTTTCATTTCCTCTAAGCTTATCTCGTGGCTCATTAAATCACTCTGTATTTTCTAAATAAAAAAAAAATCAGTTATGTTATAGTTAACATTTGGGTAACCTCTATATATTATTTCGCTGTTATTTTTCTAAACATTTTAGCACGGTTTTCATATTGAATCTTGTGTTCTAACTCCAAACAACTCTGAAATTGAATGCAATGTCTAATGATTATGTAGAATTAGAAAACTGATTGATATTTTTTTCTGAAACATATATTCTGAAATACTGAAAACATTCCCTTGAAATACTGAAAAATTAAAAAAAAAAAATCACACTTAAGTCCACTGTTGTCAACCTACAAATGGATGTGTTCATTTTATAGATTAAATACATTTGTTTGTGATCTGCTTCATTTTCTTAAATGTGTTTATCATAATATACTATCTCTAAATATTAACTTCCCACTCTCCAGGGGCAGTGGACAGAAGTTGCTTCTTCTATTCAGCAAATGTAGCTGACAATTTTTAACTTCTCCATCATAATCAACTTCACATTCTGGTAATCTTGTTTTCTATATCTGCATAACTCCTAATGAACCGCTCTATCATCAGTTCTATGAGTTAGCATAGCCGGAGGCATTATTAAAACTGCATCACATTGTAAATATCACGTGTAGTATGCTGACCATTGACCATGTAATTGAGTTCATAGTGGATAGTGATTATCTTTTTAATGATTTTACATTTTTTTTATTAATAAGAATAATAATAAGCCTTTTTGTTTTTTTCTTTTCTAAGTTGTCTACTGTAATCTACTGTAACTATTTAAGTCTGGCTGATAGGCTAATTTCAATTTGTGTAAACTGTTTAAATACATTTAGAGAATCAATATTTTTGTATAAGTTATTAGTGATGCTGTTGATAAATATCAGAATTAACAAGGGTATGGGTCTAAATCTGAATATCTTAGAAAAGGAAGTTGCATGATACTCATGTACAGTAAAAGGAAGCATCCTTCATTATCCCATTCATTAAAATGACTTGTATGAAATGGTAATAAATTGTGAGTACTTTTTGTAGTTATCACATCATATAGAGATACATGCAGATGATTTAAAGTGCCTGCAAATCACTGAGCTGTCGAAACAAATGCTGCCACTGAATTTTGAATATGCCATTAATTTTGTTTCTCATTTTTCTGCTTAATAGCTGCCTCATACTGTCTGTAAAGTAGCAGTGTAGGTAGTTCTTATTAAAACATGAAATGTCTCAGGTAAAAGGTCAGCACTTCTGTCTGTACTAGCTCAAGGTACCATAAGTACATTCTGAGTCGAGAGACTGTGCTTGTAAGAATTTGCTGAGTTTAGTTAGCACAAACATAGATATCTGTCAGAAGTGCAGCTAAATGGAAATGCAGTATTGAAAAATTAAATTCCCTCATCTGCTCTTATTTATTTCCTGTAATAACGGCCATAAGACATCAAGTGCAATTTAAAGTTAACCTGTAAATTAAAATGGTTGCTAGGCTGCAACATTGCAAAACAAATGGTTTTCCCATAATAGTAACAAAGAGATAACTTTGGAAATAATATTTTCGGTCATATATTCTTATATGAACCTTTTCTTAAAGAGACATGAAAATGCAAAAAATGTTTTATCATTTTTTTATTGCACTATTGCTTGTATATAGTTATGTGTTTCACCCCTGCAAAGGGTCTAAACACATAGGTAAAGTCAGCTCCACAGCAGTAATGCACTATCGGTAGCTAGCTGAGCACTAATGGTGAGGCATATGTATGTAGCCACCTATCGACATGCTAGCTTTTCACAAAGGATGCCAAGATAGTTAAGTAAAGTTGATAGTAGAAGTAAATGTAAAACTCTTTTAAAATTGCATTTATCTGAACTTTGAAAGTTTATTAATGATCTATATTATATATCTATATATTTTTCTATGTTAAAATGCTGAACATTTATAAAAAAAATATGCACACAAACACAGAAAGGTATGTGTATGTGTGTGTGTGTCTTATGTTAACTAACATATATTTGCATAAATAATAATCTAGCAAAAAACCTGATGGGACTGATTTTAAATAAACATTTCTTAAAAATTAGATTCCAATTCACAGTTTCATCATAACGGTGTCTTTATTTATATGCTTATTCTTTCTTATCTACATTAACGTAAACCTACAAAACTCTGGTCATGCCAATAAAATATCAGCTGGGTAGAAACTCTAATATCATTTTTATTATTATTAGAGCGCCAACAGATTACTAATAAAGTATGCTTATAATCATCTATTCAAAAATGATAGAACAGGTCCGGGGTCAGATTTAAAAAATCAAAAACTTTATTATAACAATTTAAAATCCAAACATGGGGACAGAACACAGAAAGTCCAAAACACCTAGAACTGTGGCTTACGCGTTTCGGCCGTAGCCTTACTCATAGCCAATATCACATTGCTAATCAATTCAGTTTAAAAAAGGCCCCCCTGGGCTGTGATTGGTTCAAAAACAATAGGCGTGTTTGAACTTTGATTAGTTTCCTGTGAAACTTAACAAGTGTCAACTACAAGTCAAACCAGCATAATAAAGCAATGATTATAAGGCATTTCACAGACAAATATATATAAAAGAATAGAACTGCAAACACTGTATATCGGCTTTCTCTAATGTAAAACCTAACCTTTAGAGTTATCCTAATGTATCATATTGCAGTGTTTATAAATTGAAACTGACCTGTTACTAATAAAAGTTATACCAGTCTCAAATATGTAATACTCTATGTATATATGAATGACTATCCTAAAGCTGTAAGTGAAAAAATGTCAATAAGTGTACAGCAAACCCAATCTATAAATCTATGGATTAAATGTTGTTAGGTGTATCAAAATACATATGTCAATGAGTATGACTTAATGCCTAAGGATGGAACAAATACATAAATCAGAATGAAATTTTAATTTAATTTTAATATACTCCTTTGAATCCAAAAGAGCTAAGGGATATCTGTCTGAATTATTCCCAATAATTAATTAGATCATATTGGGAATTTAAGCCTTTGGGGTATCTGGTTTCCAGCTGGAAAATCCAGAACATTTCTCGTTTTTCTAACAGTTTTTCTTTGTCACCCCCCCTCTGGGGGGTAATCACTTGTTCAATGGCCTTCCATCTTAGTGAAGCAATACTATTGCGATGTTTTGTGACAAAGTGCTGCACAATTGGAGTGGTTGCTTTACCCACTTTGATGGTACTAAAATGTTCCCGCATACGGGATCTTACGTCTCTAGTCGTAAGTCCTATATATTGGACCTGACATTGTGTACACTCCAACATATAAATGACATTGCTAGATGAACAGTTAAGACATCTTTCAATGTCATATGTTTTGCCTGTGACTGTAGAGGAAAAGGTAGTTGTTATATCCATATAATCACATGGTTTACACCTGGTGTGTCCACATCTAAACATGCCCCTATGTTGTAGCCATGAACTAGTTGGTTGTTTAGTAGGTTTTAGTTTGGAAGGGGAGAGTATGTTGCCAAGTGTACAGGCCCTTCTGTATGAGCATCTCAGACCATTATCAACAGTGTCAATTAATTTATCATCCGCCCTTAACATGCCATAATGTTTCCGAACTATACCACAAATTTGTTGATATTGAGCACTAAATGTGGTAACAAATGTGACTCCCTTATGTTCGGATGAGGCGATATCACCACTTTTAGGGGTGAGCAAAGATCTTCTATCTAGGTGTTTAACCTCATTTATAGCCTTGGTTATGTCTGAATTTTTGTAGCCCCTCTCTTTGAGGCGACTCACTAGATCTTCCGACTGTTTTTCATATGTTTGTGGATCAGAACAGTTTCGTTTAAGTCTAATCAGCTGTCCCTTTGCTATCGCATAAGGGACATGCTTAGGATGGCAGCTCCGGCCATGTAACAAAGTATTGCCCGAGATCGGTTTCCTGTAACTACTAGTTACAATCCTGCCATCAGACATGCCCCTCATCGTGATATCAAGGAAGTTTATTTCATAGGGTTCTATCTCAAAAGTGAACCCAAGATTGAGATCATTATCATTGATCCAAGTCATAAACTCAGTGATGCTGCACCTGTCCCCCTTCCAAATAAATAGAAGGTCATCAATGAAACGCTTATAAAAAGCAATTTCATTGATGTATGGGTTGATTTGTGTATAGACGTGGGACAGCTCCCACCAACCTAAGTATAGGTTGGCGTATGAAGGTGCAAATTTGGCACCCATAGCTGTCCCACGTCTCTGCAAGAAAAACTCACCCTCAAATTCGAAATAATTGTGGGTCAACAAAAATAGAGTGACCCTCAATATAAAATCCTGATATGGTATGGAAAAATTGGTTTGTTCTGCCAAAAAATATCTCAAAGCTTGTATCCCCTTATCATGTGGGATCATGGAATATAACGATGTTACATCCACTGTGACCCACATGCTGTCAGTACTCCATTTCTCAGACTCAAGTAATTGTAACACATGTGTGGTGTCTTTCAAATGACTGGGTAACTGGGTGACCAATGGCTGTAATATCGCATCCAACCATTGGGATACATTTTCCGTGTATGACCCAATCCCGCTGACAATGGGTCTACCCTTCACACCCTCCAAAGATTTATGAACCTTCGGAAGGTGATGAAAGATAGGAGTGACAGGGTGGTCGACCAAAAGATAGTCATAGGTGTTTCTGTCTAGGAAGCCACTCTCCAGGCCATCATCCAAAAGATCTTTGAGTTCCTTTTGGAAAAACCATATGGGGTTGTGGTCAAGTTTTATATAACTCTCTGTGTCTAACAGTTGCCTGTTGGCTTCCAGTATGTAATCAGACCTATTCATGACAACCACCGAGCCACCTTTGTCAGCTCCTTTCACCACCAACGCTTTGTTGTTCTGAATAGATTTTAGGGCTGTTTTCTCCTGTTTAGTCAAATTGTTAGTAGTACATATATGCGTATTTTTCAAGCTAACAAGATCCTGCTCTACCCTTTTATAAAAGGTTTCTAAGACATTGCCACGTGAATGAATTGGATAAAATTTAGACTTGTTTCTAAATCTGACTTGTTTATCCACTATTTGACTGGGGGACAGGGAGCCCTCATTCAAAAGACTATTGAGATTGATAACATCACATTGTTCTGAGAAAGATAGGGGCTGACTCTGATCATCCACTCTCCCATCTGATGATGGAGTAGAATTGTCAGAGTCCTGGAAGTGCTTGCGCAGAGTTAAATTCCTTATTAGTTTATTGAGATCTAAGATGGTATTAAAAAGGTTGAAGTCATTAGTTGGAGCAAAACCTAAACCGTGGCTCAAGACTTTAATTTGTATAGGGGTTAATGCAACATCTGATAGATTAATAACTTGAAAGTTTAACGTCTCCGTTGGGATCTGTTTGCTCTCTGAGGGTACCTGGGTTCTGAGGTACCTGTTGCCCCTCTTCCCCTCCCTAGGACTTGTGGAGGGATTGAAAAAACCTGTTCAATAGCTCTGGAGTCCTGTACTGTCCTATTGTCTGAACTCATGGAGCCCATACCCATATGTGTATTGACAATAGGTGGAGGAATATGGTAGTTTTGATATGACTGTCCACTGTGATAAGTGTTTGATGCTGTATTTTGTTGTATGTAATCGTATTGTGATGGTCCTGGCTGTTGAAAAGATGTAGTACCTGAGGGCATTGTCATGTGTGCACGATCATCATAAGGTCTAAGTCTAGTTTGATTGTCATTAGGTATGTCATTGATACTTCTGTATGAAGATACTTGCGTATTATTTGGTTGTTTCAGAATACCTTGGGGAACTATAGGAGCAGTGTGTTGAGCAGTGTCTCTATTGTATGTCTGAGAGTCATCGCCTCCTGAATCTCCCTCACTATCACTGAATGTAACCTGTCTACTATTTCTCCAGCGTCTATTGCGTCTATTGCGACTGCTACTTCTCTGTCTGTTCTGTTGTTTTCTGGCAATAAATCTCTGCTGTTTATTCCAAATATAAACAGTGTTGGCTTGATAATCACTATTATCCCTGATGAATTTGGAATGTTTATGTTCCATTATCTGCTGTTTCGTGTCTGCTACAACCTTTGAAAGCTGTTCATCAAATCCCTTAAACTGACTATCCTGACTTCTTTTGTTTAGCTCATTTTGTATCTCTGCAATATCTGTTCTAAGCATTTTGAGCAAATGGATCTTATACCCAATCAATAACATCATCAGTTTCAGGGAACAGTCAGTTAAAGTCTGATTCCAATCATCAATGAAAGATTTATCATTAGTCTCAAAGGATGGGAACTTTTGTATTCTCATGCCCCTGGGTACCATCTGTTGGGAATAATATCTTTCTAAAGTCCAGATATCCCATTGTAGTTTATGTTCTTTGATTAAATTTGTTTCCATATCCATAAACAAAGTATTTAATGTCATGATAGTCCTGTCTGTAGAAAAAACCTTATCAATGTCTTGCTGGAGACAATCCCTCTCAGTCACTGGAATGAGGGAATAGTAGATTTGATTCTGTTCCTCCATGTTAAATAAGGAGCACAAGTATGAAAAAACTTGTAATGTATGACACAGGTGCTGTCCACCAAGACACAGCCGATTTGTGCCTAATATATATCCAAGAAAAAACAATTTGGCTGACAAGATCACCTATTCATACAGTCCCCAAAATTATGTATACTATGTTGGGAAAAGGTGCTGGTACTTAGGGAGTGTAATGGCAGATGTGATAAAACACGTATGTGATACACAACAAAGTTGTTGTCAATTAATTCCTTGATACAGTTCAGCCTGTGTGTTTAGAGCAATATAGTTGTTGAATAGTGAGTTGATGCATACACCGCTTCATACGGTACAATCCGTGTAAGACACTGGGTAACAGAGCTTAATATTGTGTAGTGAATTACTTAGCCAATTATACAGCAATATATAGCAATCACCGCCCTGCCACAGTGTTATCCGTGTACTCACAGTCAATTCTGAGGGAGACTGGCGACTCCGGTGATCCTGGGCTGTCTCGCGGTTCCTTCCTCTGGGTTTACTTGCGGATATGCCTAACACCGCTCGCCAAACAAACTCCTCTCCAACAGGTAGATCCAAACACACACAGGCCTTGGCGTGACTCACTGCTGACGTTAACAATCCTGATTGGTTAACCGTTGCACACCTTCCTTCCTCCCATTGGACAATAAGTACCAGCACTCACTCCTTTAATCCGATCCTCGGTGAAACGGCAAAATGAATCCAAAAATGATAGAACAGGTCCGGGGTCAGATTTAAAAAATCAAAAACTTTATTATAACAATTTAAAATCCAAACATGGGGACAGAACACAGAAAGTCCAAAACACCTAGAACTGTGGCTTACGCGTTTCGGCCGTAGCCTTACTCATAGCCAATATCACATTGCTAATCAATTCAGTTTAAAAAAGGCCCCCCTGGGCTGTGATTGGTTCAAAAACAATAGGCGTGTTTGAACTTTGATTAGTTTCCTGTGAAACTTAACAAGTGTCAACTACAAGTCAAACCAGCATAATAAAGCAATGATTATAAGGCATTTCACAGACAAATATATATAAAAGAATAGAACTGCAAACACTGTATATCGGCTTTCTCTAATGTAAAACCTAACCTTTAGAGTTATCCTAATGTATCATATTGCAGTGTTTATAAATTGAAACTGACCTGTTACTAATAAAAGTTATACCAGTCTCAAATATGTAATACTCTATGTATATATGAATGACTATCCTAAAGCTGTAAGTGAAAAAATGTCAATAAGTGTACAGCAAACCCAATCTATAAATCTATGGATTAAATGTTGTTAGGTGTATCAAAATACATATGTCAATGAGTATGACTTAATGCCTAAGGATGGAACAAATACATAAATCAGAATGAAATTTTAATTTAATTTTAATATACTCCTTTGAATCCAAAAGAGCTAAGGGATATCTGTCTGAATTATTCCCAATAATTAATTAGATCATATTGGGAATTTAAGCCTTTGGGGTATCTGGTTTCCAGCTGGAAAATCCAGAACATTTCTCGTTTTTCTAACAGTTTTTCTTTGTCACCCCCCCTCTGGGGGGTAATCACTTGTTCAATGGCCTTCCATCTTAGTGAAGCAATACTATTGCGATGTTTTGTGACAAAGTGCTGCACAATTGGAGTGGTTGCTTTACCCACTTTGATGGTACTAAAATGTTCCCGCATACGGGATCTTACGTCTCTAGTCGTAAGTCCTATATATTGGACCTGACATTGTGTACACTCCAACATATAAATGACATTGCTAGATGAACAGTTAAGACATATCGACATGCTAGCTTTTCCGTATGAAGCGGTGTATGCATCAACTCACTATTCAACAACTATATTGCTCTAAACACACAGGCTGAACTGTATCAAGGAATTAATTGACAACAACTTTGTTGTGTATCACATACGTGTTTTATCACATGTGCCATTACACTCCCTAAGTACCAGCACCTTTTCCCAACATAGTATACATAATTTTGGGGACTGTATGAATAGGTGATCTTGTCAGCCAAATTGTTTTTTCTTGGATATAATCATCTATTTACACACAAACAAGTAATGAATGAATGAATAAACAAAATAAATAGAGTAAAATAGTTACATATTCAAGCATATACACTAACATGGTTATCTGTCCCATCTACTATATAGAGCAGGTTGTGAATCAGATAAATGTGACCCACTGAATGTACCCTTAGTTGAACTATCTCTGCTACAATTTACACATTATTTGATTCTGATCTGAGCACTAATGTAAAAGCCATAACCGGTGCCCTGTGACTCTATGGATTCTGCTACACAGATAGGAATCGTGTTCTGCTTATTACTTTCTGCCATTTCAGTTTATTGAATAGTGTATTCTGAATCCACAACCTTTACCCAACATGCAGTCACTGTTTGTCAAGACAATAATAATAATTCTTCCTCATATCATGTAAGTGATATATTTACTGCCTCACTGCTTTTAAAGTAAGTTAGACAAAAACTATATTTTTGAACCTTTACATTTGTGTCTATAGAAATAACAAAATAGAGGTAAATGATTAGTATTACTTTAAATTGTATGTTTAAGATGTGGTAAAAATTAATAAATGCTGTAATCCTGCTCATTAAGCTCAGTGTAAATGCTAGGGAGTTGGGTGGTGGGTGGGGTCTTCAAACCCCTCAATCTCAACTCCCATAGAAGCTATAAACCTTGAAGAGAATCACCTGCTCTTTCAAATGGCGGTGGTCTTGGAGCTGTGAAATAAAGCGTATAATGTAAAAATAAAGTAAAAATCAAATACACAGGGACACATAGTGATTGTATTTTATATGCACAGGAGAAACCCGAATATGTCTAGAGATCCCTCATAACGTTTTTTTTCTATTAGACAAGTCCCTCTATTTAAAAAAGATATGTATTTTGTCTGTATCGTCAGGTGATCACTGTAGTAACAGTTAACACCTTGCAAGAAAAAAAGTGCTTTTATTTCTGTACTGCACAATGGGGCGTCTGTAATCTATATTATAACCCCCAAAAGCATGTATCTGCCCCTATTCTTATTTTACATGTGGTTACCCTTGATGAAATGATTTTGTGATTCAGACAGAGGATACCATATTAAAACATTTCCAGTTTACTTCTTGTTCTCATGGTAATCTGTGTTGATGAACTACCTAGGTAGGCATCTAGAGCACTATGTGGCAGAAAATAGTCTTGTCATATTTTGTTCTTGTATAACTACCATATATGTACTTTAGAAATGGGCTGCCTCCTAAACTTATGTCCCTGTTTTTCAACAAAAGATGCCAAAAATTATGATAGGAGTAAATTAGAAATTGTTTAAAATTGCATGATCTATCTGAGCCATGAAACATGATTCCCCAGTCTATTGGATCATTGTAAATAAAAAAAAGTTCCTTTGAACTTAAATATATTTATTAATTTCTATTTTCTATCTTTTTTCACATTAGCTAAGATTTTAACACTGTGGGTCCCATTTAAGAACGGTTGAACAGACAAGGTTTGCTTCTCGCTATAGGCTGCCTGCATTTAACACTGCAGAAGGAGCCACCCCTGCTCGCACAAGGTTTATTCGTGCACTGTAAAACTTTTTACTAGAATTTTTTTTACTGTGTAATATGAAAATGACATTTTCCAAAACTGAAATCATATGTATTTCAGATTTGAGTTGTATGTAACTTTAAAGATGCAATATTATAGATTTACATTTTAGATGATTTCAGAGAAATGTTTGATCCAATACAGTAATGATCAAAATAGCACATATGATCAGGATTAATACCTTGGATATATTACTAACCCAGTGCATTATTTTGATTAACATAGTATCAACACCAACATTATATAAATGTTGAATTTTTTTGGACTAAGCCATTATCAACATTACTTTTTATGCTCTGACTTTTGGAAAAAAAAGGATGCAGTGTGAATAGTTTGCTGTTCTTGGGGTCGATCATAATTTATCGGCTGAGGCCATTTTGGCTCTTTTCTCATTCATCATTTTTATGGCACTCACAGTCATGTTTTCAGATACTAGCTTAATGCCCTATTTTAAGTATGGGGCCGATAAGTTGTTTGCGATTACAATCCATTTTCAAGATACATTTCAACAACTTTTAAGGACAGTTTTAATTTTTTGGCACTTGATAAAGCCTCAGAATGGACATTTTTAAAACTATTTCAAGACTAGTTGGAAAACACTCTGAAATGACAACAGTGTCACATCTTTGCTCAGAGTTGATCCTGGGACCTTCAGTCTCTGGCTGTTTGCTTTCCCTCTTGAGCTACTGGAAGGCTGTGGCTCTGTGTGAAATTCCTGAATCCTACAACCTGCACTGGTTGGTTCTCTGCTCCACCTGCCTGCCAGCTGCAGGCAGTTACCTAACCAGCAGCCTATAAAAACTGCTCCCTGGTTCCTTTGTTTGCCTGTGTATAGGTTAGTCTTGTACTGCCTGGGTGCGCTTTGTCTTGACAGTGATTTTCTGTTTTGATCTCTGGCTTGCTGTGACCTGTCTTTTGGATAATCCCTCTGAACTTTTGCCTGTTGCTGACCTTGGCTTGGACACTGAATTTACCTTTTCTTTTGGTACCGTCATCTGCCTGTTATTTTGCTGCTGACCTTGGCTTGGACTCTAAGCTGTATTTTCCTTTTTTTCTGCCTGCTATATTCCTGACCAGTATAGACTGTCTCCTTCTCAACATCTGGATCGCTGTGCTATTTCCTGGGCTGCAGAGGGTTCTACCTGCCACTCCACCTAATGCTGGGATAAGAAGATTACCGGACAGGAAATTTGGGGGTAAGGTGAGATCCTCTTACAGGCCTGATACACAGGAGACATTGTAGAGGTCTATTAATAGACAATGAGATCTATTTATCAAAGCATCAATCTCAGTGCATTTGCCAGATTCAATAAATTCGCCAGACATCGCTGTCGCAGATCTACATACGATGCTCCTATTTATGAAAAAGTCTTTCAAAAACAGGTGCGTCAAGTATGATGCGATGAGCATCAGACTGCGCATCAGACTGAGCATCAGACTTTTGTTAAATAAGAGTATTCAATGTTGCAAATATCCTTATTTATCTAATTTTTACCCTTGCATTTATATCATATGAAGAGTTTTTAGTCTTCTTATTGCAACTGTATTCATACCATCTCTGATAATATACTTCTTGATATAGATATATTTGTTATAGATAGATACACATATATATATATATACACACACACACACACACACATATATATATATTGATATAGAGAGATCAATATTTTATATATATATATATATATATATATATATATATATATATAGAGAGAGAGAGAGAGAGAGAGAGAGAGAGAGAGAGAGAGAGAGAGATAGATAGATAGAGAGATAAACAGATAGATATCTAGGTATGCCCTACACAGACTTATAACTGTACCATGAGAGCAAAAGTTAACCATTTAATTTATCACAAAAGATAATATTTAATCACAAACGATAAAAGGGACATTAACATTTTCAATTATAATTCATGATTCTGATAGTTCATTCATATCATCCTTCACAGACCAAAAAGTCATGCTAGTTTAAATTATTCATATGTTCATTATCTGAAAAGATCATAGCAAATATTTTCAAAATCATTGATTCCTATGGCACCTCAAAGGTGGTGGTTTGAACAACAGATACGCTGCGTCGGAGAAGACGCAAGCCTAAAAGTTAAATATTTGATAAATTTTGAACATAATCGAATGTAAATACGGATCATCAGATTACGCTAGAATTTTGGAAAATAAGAAGGCGGATCATCAATATTACGGTCGATATGCGTATATTACGTTGAACATTGCAACAGTTGACGATGTTGAAACTTTAATAAATACGGCATATCAACTTTGCGTCTAATTTGACACGAAATACAAGTGTATTCTCAGTTGAAGTTTTGATAAATGGGGGCCATAGAATTGATTAACTAAATAAATATCCATTCATCCATATTGTAGGCTGTGTACAGTAGACAAGGCACACCACATATATCTAGGTTCATATACATATGTATGTGTTCAGTATGTTATATCCTGTACAGCTAAGGGGATCTGCAGGAAAAGTCTCCTCAGTACCCCAATATCTACATTTGACTTAATTTTTTTTATTATTTTTTATTTTAATATTTAATTTAAAGTCACACTCTCACTGTTGTGTTTGTCACTAAAAGTACAGGCATGGGTTTCTGCAATCTTAACTTTTATAGGAACCAATTGTAATCTATTTTCATCTGCACCACTGCTAAACCATCTAAATGCATATTCTATGTTGGCATAATGGGTAGACTGGGCATCCATTTTTCTATTGCTATATGGTCACTGTACAACTTTAAAAAGTGTTTGTTTTTTTCAATATTAATATCTATTTGTTTAAGGACCATGTTCATTTTGGCGTTATCTGAAAACAATATAGCCACTATGGGTTTCTATTGGATTTTAACATAACTCAAATTGTAAATCTTGAACAAATTGTCTTGCAACTTGTACCTGCCTAGGAGAACCTTAAATGAGATTGCGCCTTCGTGACTGGGTTTTTACAGGTAATGTGCCTCCATGCACTCTAAGTCTAATCATAGTCATGAGAGTGTGTCTCTAAATGCTTGTGCCTACATTATTGAATTTACATTTAGAAAGGCATGTTCCAGTTTACAAGTTCAATAATGTAGGTACAAGCACTTTGAAATGTATTGTAGTGGCCAACTTTTTTGGATTTAGCCTGCATGGAAGAGCTTTCTCTATAAAAAGAAAGAGGTAACAAAGAAATAGGGCTTTTAGCGAGGATCAGAAAATCCATTTGTGAGTGTGAGGAAGAGGAAAAACATAATTTATGCTTACCAGATAAATTCCTTTCATTCTGGATAGGGAGAGTCCACGGTTACATTCTTTACTGTTGCGAAACACAACACCAGGCCACCAGGAGGAGGCAAAGACACCCCAGACAAAGGCTTTAATATCCCTCCCACTTCCTCATTACCACAGTTATTCTGCCAAGGGAACAAGGAAAAGTAGGAGAAACATTAGGGTATAAATGATGCCAGAAAAATAAAATAAATAATAGCGGACCACCCATAGACAAGAAAAAACGGGCAGGACCGTGGACTCTCCCTGTCCGGAAAGGAATTTATCTGGTAAGCATAAATTATGTTTTTCTTCCTAAGATAAGGAAAGTCCACAGCTTAATTTCTTACTGTTGGGAAAACTATACCCAAGCTCCAGAGGAAACAAAGAGGAAGTTTGTCTAAACTCCTTAGTAGCCTGAAGATAGAACTTCAAGGCACGAACCACATCCAAATTGTGAAGTAAGAGTTCCTTTGAAGGAGGAAGGATTAGGACACAAGGATGGAAACACAATCTCCTGATTGATGTTGCGATCTGACGCAACCTTAGGAAGAAAACCTAATTTAGTACGGAAAACTGGCTTATCTGCATGACAACTCAGATAAGGGGCTCACATTGCAAAGCAGATATCTCATAAACGTTGTGCGTAGAGGCAATAGCCAATAAAAAGAGAACCTTCCAAGATAACAATTTAATGTCAATGGAATGCAGAGGTTCAAAAGGAACCTGTTGCAAAACCCGAAGAACAAGATTTAGGCTCCAAGGAGGAGCCCCAGATCTAAACACAGGTATGATCCTAATGAGGACTGCACATCTGGAAGCTCAGCCAGTCTATTGTGCAATAAAACCAGCCGAATTCTGTCCCCTCAGGGAACTAGCAGAAAGGCCCTTCTCCAGCCTATCCTGGAGAAAATATAAGTTCCTGGCAAACTTAACTCTGTGCCAGGGAAACCACGCTCTTCACACCAGAATAAGTAGGTCCTCCACACCTTATGGTAGATACGCCTAGTAACTGGTTTACATGCTTGAATAAGAGTATCAATGACCTTCTCAGAGAAACCTTTCCTGGCTAAGACTAAGTGTTTAATCTCCACGCAGTCAATCTCAGAGAATCTAGATTTTGATGAACAAACGGACCTTGTATCAGCAGGTCTCTGTGACAAGGTAATTTCCACGGAGGAGATGAGGACATCCCCACTAGATTTGTGAAGCCCATCCTTCATGGCCACTATGGATCAATCACGATTACTGATACCCGCTCCTGCTTGATATGGACCACCACTCAAGGAAGAAGCGGTAATGGAGGAAAAAGATATATGAATTTGAACCTCCAGGACACTGCTAGTGCATCTATTAGATCCGCTTGGGGATCCCTCGACCCGTACCTGGGTAGCTTGGTATTGAGATGGGATGCCATGAGATCTATCTCTGGCATCCCCCACTTGCTGCATATCTCTGAAAACACCTTTGGATGGAGAGACCATTCCCCTTTATGGAAGGATTGCCTGCTGAGAAAATCTGCCTCCCAGTTGTCCACACCCGGAATGTAGATCACTGACAGCAAACAGATGTGGGCCTCTGCCCACTCCAGAATCTGAGATACTTCCTTAATCACCAAGGAAGTTCTTGTTCCCCCCTGATGGTTGATGTAAGTCACTGAGGTTATACTGTCTTATTGGAATCTGATAAACTGGGATGAACTCAGAAGTGGCCAAGCCTTCAAGGCTTTGAAGATTGCCCATAGTTCCAAAATATTGATTGGGAGGGAGGACTCCTCCTGAGTCCACAACCCCTGTGCCTTCCTGGCACCCCAAACAGCTCTCCATCTGGATAGGCTTGCATCTGTAGTCACAATCTCCCAGGATAGTCTTAAGAAGCATGTCCCTTGGGACAGATGATCTGGACAGAGCCACCTAGAGAGTGATTCTCTCAACTGGCTGTCTAATACAATCTGTTGATACAGATCTGAATGATCGCCATTCCACTGCCTCAGCATGTACAGGTCTGAGATGGAACCTGGCAAAAGAAATTATGTCCATGTAGGACACCATGAGACCAATCACCTCCATACACTGAGCCACAGAGGGACTCAAGGAGGTCCGGAGGGCAAGACATGCCGAAGTTAGCTTGCGACATCTCAGGTCTGTTAGAAATATCCTCATGGATATGGAGTCTAATATAGTACCCAGGAATTCTACCCTGGTACTTGGAATAAAAGAACACTTTTCCAAGTTTATCTTCCATCCATGTGATCGAAGAAGACTGAGAAGGGACTCCGAGAATTCTTCCACAAGACGAAAGGATGGTGCTTGCACCAGAATAGCGTCCAAGTATGGGGCTACTGCAATACCCTGAGTTCTGGCAATGGCTAGAAGAGTCCCCAGAACATTCGTAAAGATTCTTGGAGCAGTAGCTAGGCCAAACGGAAGGGCAATGAACTGGAAGTGCTGGTCCAGGAATACAAACCTCAGGAACAAAAAGTGTTCCCTGTGGATTGGAACATAAAGGCTAGCATCCTTCAGATCTATAGTGGTCATAAACTTCCTGAATTAAAGGAAGGATGGACTTTATCGTCTCCATCTTGAAGGAAGGGCGGGCTTCTTATTCTGCTTGGATTTATTCCAGGACTGAGACGGCTTCCAAGTACTTTCAGGTTGCTCGGGCTTGGAGGAGAATTTGGGATTTGTCAGAATGAAAGGAACAAAAATTAGAAGATTGTCGTCCCTTAGACTTGTTCATCTTATCTTGCGGTAGGAAGGCACCCTTGCCTCCGGTAACCGTAGAAATAATGGAGTCTAGGCCTGAACCAAATAAAATCTTTCCCTTGAAGGGAAAAGAAAGGAGTCTGGACTTAGTAGTCATGTCCGCAGACTAAGACTTCAACCAGAACCTCTGGCGGGCTAGGATTGTAAAACCAGAGGCCTTTGCATTTAGGTGAATAATTTGCATGTTCGCATCACAGATAAAAGAATTAGCAATTCTCAGAGCTTTAATTCTGTCTTGATTATCCTTGAGGGGAGATGCCACCTCAATGAGTTCTGACAAAGAGTCACACCATTAGGTAGCCACTCCGTCAACCGCGGCAACTGCCGGTTGAAACAAAAATCCTGTATGTTGAAAAATCTTTCTCAGAAAGGTTTCCATTTTCTTATCCATCGGCTCTCTGAATGGAGAACTATCCTCAAGAGATATAGTAGTACATTTAGCAAGTATAGAGATAGAACCATCCACCTTAGGAATGGAGCCCACAAATCCAGTTAAGAGTCCGGGACCGGGAACATCTTTTTAAAAGTAGACGAGGGGGAAAAGGAAGAACCAATTCTTTCCCATTCGTTCTTAATAATGTTCGTCATCTTAACCGGCACAGGAAAAGTCAAAGGAACTTTCCTGTCTTTGTAAACTCTGTCTAATTTAGGTATCATAGGTTCTTCAGGCAGCACGGCCCCTTGAACCTCTAACGTAGACAGAACCTCCTATAATAAAAAATGCAAGTTCCCAATTTTAAATCTAAAGGATGGTTTCTCCGCAGCAGAAGGCTTAGACCCTAAAGATTTTGACCCATAAAGTTCACCCTCTGAAGCTACAGAGGTTAACTTATCATCAGATAACTGGGACATAATATCTAAATCTGATAAATATTTAGAATACTCCAGGTCAGGAGAACTATGTTTAACCCTTCACTTGCATTTGTTAGAGCGAGGTAATGCACTGAAGGCCGCAGACACTGCCGTTTGTAACTGCGTGGCAAAGTCTGCAGGAAGAAGGCCCCCTCCGGATGAAGGATTAGATGTGCTACGGGGAACTGCATGTGCATAATGTAGCAAGGGTAGTAATCTCACGGGATGCCGAGTCATGAGAGGCAGATGGCTCAGAGGGACTAAGAGCCTTAGCAGGCTTGTCTCCCTTCTTAGACTTTATAACGGTGTTTAGGCACATCGAACATAATTGAGTGAGTGGGAAAACCACAGTCTCCTCACAATATAGACAGGTATGATTTAGTACAGAAGGAGTACCTTCTAACATGTCAGAGTCCTCCATAGCTCAGGTTATACCCACAGAAGGACACAAAAAAGTTTTTTTATTATAGAAAACTGCACCTTTATACTCCCAATGGATGGGGCACTCACCACCTAATAGACCCAGTCAGTTAACAGAGGAAACACTCTCCTCAGGTTCAAGTATCAGCCGGAATGGAGGAAATGAACATAGACCACACCCGGTCACATGGAGTGCAAGACAGTACTTCCCCTGTTGTTACAAGTACAGCAAGTAATAGGAGCTGTGCAACACTTTCAAAAATGAAAGTGAAACTTAAGTGAAACCTATTTGTTCCAGCTAAAAACACAGTCTATCAGCCCAGGAAAAAAACCACACAAAGCAGCAGGTAAATAATTAATACACTGATCAATTAACCCCAACTGTTCAATAAACCCCTTTCAGAGGATATTAACCCTGGATCCTATCAAGGTATAAAGGAGCCACACTGTGACGCCATTATAGCATTTTATGTGTAAAAACTTAAACAATCTTACCTCCAGGATCCATGCTGAGGAACAGAACACAGCCTCTCAAGTGTGACAGTCTTATAGCAGCGCTCCTGACATGAACTTGAGTGATTGCTTAGGAGCTGTTAGCAGCAGTCTAGATAATGAAGAAGTGGGAGAGATTTAAGCCTTTGGCTGGGGTGTCTTTGCCCCCTTTTACTGGTGGCCAGGTGTTGTATTTCCCGACAGTAAGGAATTAAGCCGTGGACTCTCTCTATCTTAGGAAGGAAATATGCTATTGTGGTTGTGTTGAGTCAACAAGTAGCCTTTTTGGTCAGAAAAAAAGAGACTAAAAAGCTGCAGCTGCCAAACTGTGATCAAGGCCATAATTTAAAGAGTATTGTAGTCTTACAAACAAAGACATGCAAATAAAGCTACACTTTACTAATTATATTATAGTAACTTTTAACACTGACTAGTGGTAAAGCTTAGCAGCATGATGTATGCAACATTGCTCAATGTGGTGTGGAGATATTTAGAGCCTTTTTGTCCAATATTTCAGTTAGCAACCCTCAGTGATTACGCCAGGATTGAAACTAATCTGCAATGCTTCTATGTATTCACTAATATTCCATTTATAACTTTGTATCTAAGTGATTCTAGGCCATTTTATTTCATGAAAATTGACTATTACTTGTCTCTTCTAGACTGCATAATTTCCTGGTTTTAAAGGGACATTAGTAGTTAAACTTAAAATGCACATGAGCACATGTAAAATTTTAATAGAAGCATGTTTTGCAATACAGTTTTACTAGCAAAAATGCTTCTACTAAAAGTTGTCACTGCTTCAGTGATAGCTTTTATGTGCATAGGTCTGCAGCTCATATTTACATATGCTGTGTGCACTTGCATTTAAACACCATGCCTGGTGATGAAATATAGAACACAGCTGGCTGTGATATCTGGTTAAATATGACACACAATATGCCTATGCACTGTAACGCTATAAATTAAACTGGGACAGCTTTTACTAGAAACAATTTTGTAAGATGTACAGACGTCAGCTTTTAAAGTGATTAGCTTTAACAATGGAATTATTAAATGATCTTTATATGTACATATAAATTCAACTCAAAATCCCCAACTTCTAACATCATTAATGTATGAAGTGCCCAAATCCTGTAGCTTAGCAAATATAAAGGCTTGAAAATCTCAAGCAAGTGACTGCAGGAAAAAAAATGCAGAAATAATTAATATATTTAAAAAAATGTATTATTAAAAACAGTTGATGACTTCTATAAAAATTCCAAGTGGGAATGGGGTTTTATAAATCTTTTGACACATGATGAGACAATTTGACATTATCCCTGTTTAAGGAAATGTTGGAGCTTATATTTATAAAAGTATTAATGGTAGCAAAATTATAACGTTTATACACATTTATATAGTTTTGAACAAAGCAATGTAAGTAATGTCAATTATAATAAAACAAACAATATTCCGTCTGTGAAAAGCACTGTTGCATTACTGCCACTTGATGGCATTGCAAGCACATATAATTCTGCTTTACTTTTTCATTCTAAAAGTTATTCCATTGTCAGACAAAATATGCAAGTATAATAGCAAGTCAATACAATAAATGTCAACTAAAAGAGTTTGTCTGCTTATTAATCAATATTTTCACATAAACACTCGTTGCACCTTTTTATCTATTTTTTTAATTGAACTGGATATATAAAGATTGCTTTCAACACATTGTGATATTACTACTGTGTTGTTCTTATTAAACCTATAAAACAGCTAGTCAAAAGTATGATACTTATGTAAATATATAGTATGCTACACTATGATGAAAGTTCAGTCTGAAGTAAGATACTTTAAACATGTCGGAACAGCGCTACAGACTTTGGTAGTGCTTTATAAGTAAATGATAATAATGGTAACTAATACTATAATAAAAATTATAAAATAACATATAATCTTAACAAGTCACTGCTGAATGGGTTTACATAATATTGTCATGCGATATATAAAGGGAAAACTGTCATTTATTGGCTAGGGAAGGTTAACTGGGCCTCATATGGCACTCTGCACTAGTTTGTGCGGCCCTGGAGAAAAAGCAGAATGAAGAATGTGTACCATAGTTTTTGTGGTCCCAGGAAAAAGTGGGAACTAAAAATGTGTGTTTTAGGGATTTTTCTGCTAGGTGGACAAACAGGATGGCCATAACTCAAAAGAGCCTTCTTGAGGAAAGAACAGCAAACAAAGGGTTTCCTGCATATCTGCCTAGCCCTGCACAACTGAATGTTTTAGTAAATATTTTATTATTAGCCACTAATGGAAGGATTCTAAAATATTGACACCCCCACGTGTTAGGAAATTGCTCATCACTGATTTAATGTATTGCAAATTAACATTAAAGGGATATAAAACATTTTTTATTCTTTCCTACAATTTTAAACAAGTTTCCAATATACGTCTATTATCAATTTTTCTTTGCTTTCTTTTTTCTTTTGTTGAAAAGCAATAAGCTAAGATCACGAGCGTGCACGTGTCTGGCAGCAGTTTTGCAACAATGTTATACATTACCAAGAGCACTAGATGACAGCACTATTTCCTGCCATATAGTGCTTCAAATGATGTGCATGCTACCTATCTGGATATCTTTTCAACAAAGAAAAATATGAGAATGAAGCAAATCAATAACAGAAATACAATCAACATATTTTTAAAGGATATGCTCTGTCTAATTCATGAAAGAAAAATGTGGGGTTTCAAGTCCCTTTAAAAGAACATTTACATCCACTCACCAACCAAGAAGGCAGCAATGCACTTACATGCCCTGCTCTTCGGTACTCTTTGGACTAGATCACAAGCTAAAATAGAACTGATAAGGTGCGCAATCATATTGCTAAAAATTCACCAAACACCCATACTGAGAGATGGGAAGAAATTTTATATTCTATGAGAAAATGCATTTTGTAGTGGCATCTTAATCCTGTCCCTATTTCTTGTGACTTGTCAATATGCCCATGGAATTGAGCTCTTCCGATTTGTTCCTTACTGTGTTGTAAATGACTAATGCAGTTAGATTTAACTGTGCTGGTGTTCTTGGCAGTAGAGAGTTAATTGCAGTGGGGAATGGGTGGCATGGGGTTAGTACAGCAGTGGGAGTTTAGGGGGTTGATTAAAATATATATCGACAATTTGGTCCTGAAATTTATTTTTGCTTTCCATACAAATTGGTTCTCGAGTTTGTTGAGTTATCACAATGCAAATGGATGTATGTGTTAAAATCCCACGGCTGTGAATGACCTTTTCAACAGAAAATACCCAGAAAATATGTTTAAGATAGAAACTGTTAGGTCACCCAAAACTGACAAATACAAAAGTTATTTTCAGTAAAGGGCTTTTCAATGAATTCCCTTTTTTACTGTTTAAGAGAAATGCTGATTACATGTGTGAGGTTAACTTACTGCAATCTGTTTCCATCCTCACTGCTGCTAAACCGTCTATCCTGGCAAGATAGACACACTGGGCGCAATGTAAAATGTTAATGTAAACTCATTTAGAGTATGCATGTGGATATCAATTGCAATACTTATGTAAACCCTTGATTTATATAAGAGAAAAATGTGCAGATAAATTAAATAAACATTCTAATGAAATAACCACAATTATACTCATTAATACAGTAGAAAATTGTATTTGAACTTTGACTTTATAATTTGGTGGGAAAGAGCATGCATTGGTGGAAAATGCTGCAGTGGTTGTTAATGGCAGCTTTATTCACCGGTATATCAATTTAACTGCTTCTCCCATCCTTTAAACTGCCACTGGCCTGGGATTCTCCTATTTGTGGGATACTTTAAAGGAGTAGGAGGTTTAGAGCATTCACTTATATACAATGGTCACTCTAATACTTATTATTTTGATACAAATACTTATAGAATGCAGAATTAGGTGTGGAACTGGATTCCTAATGAATCTACAGGGAGGTTTGAGGAGCCATCATATAGTCTTGGTACTTGGTGTTAATTGAAGGATAATAATAAAAATAATAATAATTATTTTTATCAATAGTTAATGCTTTGTTTTAAGGTCAGCCTCAGTTTATTTTTTAGTAGCATATATATTTTTTTAATTTAGAGGGCTTAGGTTTTGGTTGTTGAGATGACTTCTTTTTTTTTATTTGCAATGGGTGATAGGATGTAGAAAATGGGGTTACCGATTTGTGGAATATGCATTTGGGGAGGGGATATGGCAAAGGGAATAGTGAAGAGCGTGTTTGCATTAAAGGATATCATGTAGAGTTTTTTTTTTAAATGTGATGGCCAAGTAGTAATGTGCTCGTTGGACACATATGGGGGCTGTCAGGCACTAAGCGTATAAATTTGGGGACTGAGTCAAACATAGAGCTAATAGTACTGGAAATGGGATGCCACTAGGCTAAACCATTGTATAAGGGGCTGGGACAGAGGTAGTTATGGTTAATTGTAGTCTGGATTAATCATGGTTAGTGTTAATGGGTTATAACACTGAAAAATATATAGGTACCACTGCTGTAGCAGCTTTGGTGAAAAACTCACTGTCAGCTCATAATAATAAGAATCTGTAAGGAGCTTCTATTATCAGTGATCAATATACAGTAATATTTTACAAAATGAGAGTTTGCATATGATCTAGCACACAATATGCATGTTTTGTCCAGCACAAAACACAATATACATGTAAGTGCCTACAGCACATTTGCTATGGATGTAATGGCCAGGAGTTATACTCTAAGCAGGTTTTAACCAGCAGGATGCTGTACACAGTAGTTCAAAGGTCATAGGACAGATAAAAAGGCAAGATAAGCAGGAGACACACAGTACAAGAAGAACTGGCACAGATATAAACAAACCTAAAGTGAAAGTTCCAAAGAAATACTGCAATGATAACAAATTTTAAAAACTACAAAAGCAGAATCGAGATGCCTGGGTGCTCCTAGAGGGAGTGCTTTCTTATCTGTAAACGCAGACTGTTTTTTTTTTTTTTTCAACAATACCCAAAAGAACTCACACATGAGCACAGGGAATTCATTATTGTTGTTCCGTGTTAAAAAAAAATCTTATTCTTAGCAGTTTTCCCCAGCAAAGGGTCCCATTCTTTCTACCAGTAAGATGACTGCAGTTTTAACAGGGCTACAACACTGGCACATGATTATCCACCAGTCACAAACCGGTTTAGTTAATCTGAAACCATTAGAATATTTTTATAAATAGGAGGGAATCCTGAACTAAACCCAGACCACTAAGAACTTGGGTTTTAGGAGGGATTGAAGGGTGTGGGGGCATTTATTGCAACCTGGAAAGGCAAGTTAAAAGTGAATAGAAACATGTTCCATGCACAAATAATTAATGTTCTTTTTCTTCCTAGGCTAGCTAGCTGACAAGAAACTAAAACTTTTTAACCTTACACTCTGCACACTGTGGCCTTGAAAGATATTTAGTGCAATGTTTTAATGCATGAAAGCTAACTCTTACTATGACTAATACATTTTTTTAAAGGGAGCATCACTGCTGAGTTCAAACGTATAACACACACAGTTGCATTAGTTCAGAGTTGGGAGGATATTAATCAAAGTGTCAATCTCAGTGCATTCGCCGGCGTCAATATGCTCGCCAGACATCGCTGATGCGGATCCATATACGATGCCCTTATTTATTTAAAAAAAACATGCACGTCACGTACGCCGCGATGAGCATCGGACTGTTGTTAACTTACAGTCATCGATGTTGAGGTTATTTGGGTTTTTACCAACTTTATTTATACCATTTCATTACTGTCCATGAACAAGCACATTTCTCTAAAGTTCATCTGTTAATATCCAAGAAATAGCTAGATGTATACCTCAACAAACAATATCTCATAGAAAGTTATTTTTATATGTATTTGTTATATGATATTTTTACATAAATTAATGTGTATTTATATTTCTAGAAGTCATGATATGCTTTTATCTCATGTTTTTTATTTATAAATGATTATTAATGTTAGAATTTGTACATATATCTTTGCACATACTTGTGTATATATATATATATATATATATATATATATATATATATATATATATATATATGTGTGTGTGTGTGTTATGTCAGAAATATTTTTTTGTTCTTTTTTTTAAAAAACATTTATTTATTTATAATCTGCACAGCATACATTAGAAATTACAGTTGCGAAACACCATCATCCAAAGAACAAAAAGAGAAAAAGAATATATAACATATCACATATTGGATATAAATCAAAGATTAGGGTTGGAGCTAAAGAAAGAATGATCTCGCCTAAAATTATATATTGTTCAACAACACAAATTATAGTAAGAAGAGAGAGCAACTTATCTAAGTAGTCATTTCATGCTGTTATTTTTTATATTTACCCTAAAACTAAATAAATTAAAAAAAAAGAGAGAGCAAAAACAAAAACAAAATAAGAAACAAAAAAAAACAAACAAAACTTTTTTTGTTCTAAACAATGTTGTCTTTCATATCTCTGTGTATATTTATACCACAATATACAGTATATATATATATATATATATATATATATATATATATATATATATATATATATATATATATCGGGGCCCATTTATCAAGCTCTGAACGAAGCTTGTGGGCCCGTGTTTCTGGCGAGTCTTCAGACTCGCCAGAAACACCAGTTATGAAGCAGCTGCTCCATAACCCTGTCCGCCGGAAATCAACCCGATCGAGTACGATCGGGTTGATTGACACCTCCCTGCTGGCGGCTGATTGGCCGTGAGTCAACAGGGTGCAGCGTTGCACCAGCAGCTCTTGTGAGCTGCTGGTGCAATGTTAAATGCGGAGAGCGTATTGCTCTCCGCATTCAGCGAGGTCTTGCGGACCTGATCTGCACTTTCGGATCAGGTCCGCAAGACTTATTAAATAGGCCCCATAGTGTCAATTTATTATTATTCTGAGCAGGAATAATTGTGAATATAAGATGTAATCAGGGTATCTTATGTATTTATTTCCAATCAATGGATATTTTAAAAGCTGGGCCAGTTTTCTCTGTGTAACCCCTCCTGATTGCAATCTAGTTATAAAAACAGGAGTTATAAAATGGGCTGGCATATAAGATGACATTTCTTATTGAAAAAGAAATTCAAAAGAAGGAAGAAAAACACTGAAAATAGAATGACAGTAAAGAGGTGATTTTAATGTCTGCTGTATCTGTAGCATGACAGTTTAATGTTAAGTGGGCTATCCTTTTGAGCTATCAGTTTAAGATTATATTAAATCAAACATCAATTCAAATTTTAAAATCATTGTCTAAAATATTACACTGTGGGTCATAATGTCAGCATCAATGTTTATCTTTAATACTAATTTCACATATACATACTTTCAAAGTATAATACACAATGTAACAAATGTCACTTACAAGTTCTGGTGAGTGATCAATGACACAAGTATCGAGCAATTTGATTTGTTAGTGATAGTTTAAAATGTATATTTGAATCAGATTGGCTGATGTCATAAATCATGTGATTATGCATATTCCAATTCAAAGTGATTGAAAAATTCACTAGTATGTGGGTTATGAAGGAGTTTGCATCATAATTGGTGCAAAAAGTGTTGCGTCAAATTTTTGGCAAAGTGGAGAGTGGAACTTGTATTACATGGCTTAAACATGGTGCAAATACATTTTTCCAAAAAAATAAAAAGGAAGTTATCTATATTATGTTGTGTATTTATTTCATTTTTATCTCTATATCTATTAGTGCAACAAGTTTGGGGCAAAACTTTACAACAAATTTGGAGAAATAATATTGTCCCCTTGCTTTGTAATGAGAGACAAAGATATAACATAATCCGTAAGTAGTAGTGTATTTTTAATTTTTATCCCTATATCTACTAGTGCACCAAATGTGAAGCAATAATATTGTTTGATTTAGAAAGGGTATACAATTTTAATAAAGTTTCTAATTAACTTTTATGATGTAATATAGTTCATTCTCTTGCAGCATCAAACATAAGCTTTCTGTGTTTTCAGACTCTCATTCATTTCGATGTCATCCGCGGCCTCAAGGGTGGCGGATTGAAAACTAGGTACTCTGCGTTGGAATAGACGCGAGCGTACCTGTTAAATGTTTGATAAATTGGGAAAAGGGTGAAATAGAGTCGAATGTGAATTCGAAACATCTAATGATGCAAGCATCGATCTGCATCGGATTGAGATCACTGGAGCGTATATATTGCATCACACATTGGAGTGAACAGGATTTAATTTGAGACAGAATTGAGAGCAGATCACAAACTAGATTGACACAGTCTAGATGTTTATGGGCTGTGTGAAAGACTTTGTAGCCACAGACTAATTAAACCTGAATGCAAATGAAACTTAAAAAGAGACTTCGGGCTGAATTATCAAGTTACGAAAGCAGCACTAGAAATGCTTGTGCAATGTTAAAGTAAATGTCAATTTTGATGAATCAGTACCCGGTTTTTAATAATCCTATTAAAAAAAACATGGGCACTTTAATTAATCAAAATTGACATTTCCCTCTTTTTCTTCAAAAACGTACGTTTTCATTCTAGCAGCCGCTCCAGCGATTCCCACGGCTGTCGGAAGCCTCTGCAGACGTCAGAAATGACGAATCCGGCTTCCTCCAATCATGGCTTCCCCCCTGGGGGAATCTTGGCCTGATGTAACAAGGAAGATTCATCATTTTGGACCCCCGAAGACGGCTTGCGACGGGTGGAGGAAGTGCTGGAGCGGCTGCCAGGATTAAAAGGTAAGTTTTTGAAGAAAACGAGTGAAATGTCAATATTGATGAATAAAAGTGACCTTGTTTTTAATAGGATTATTAAAAACCGGGCACTAATTCATCAAAATTGACCTTCACTTTAAATGTAGACAGTGTATGATGTCAGCATTTAGCGATGTAGGGCGGACCTGATCCACTACAGCGGATCACGTCCGCCCAACACTTGATAAATCGGCCCCCATAAATGAACAGAGAAACCTGCCAGATTTGTTAGAAGAGCTGCTTCCAAGCATGACACAGAATTGAAGAAACTGTTTAGAAGAGACTTTACTGAAAATCTTCCACAAAATGTTTTGTCACTTGATGAGAAGAAGTTCCTTCTATGTGTGATTTCAGTGATGTGTCCTCCTGCCACTATATACCACCTTTAACAATTAACAAGCTGTTGAAACTACCTGAAGCTAAGTATTATCTAATGTATACTGATTGCTTTGTTTGAGGATAATTTTTCAGTAAAAAGTAATCTTATCCCAGGAGCAAAACACTTGGATGTATTTACAGTTAAAACTGTTACGGTTTGGGTGCTGCTTTATTGTGATGGAAAGCTCTGATTTTTAGGGTTCAGAGTGGACAGTGTTTAAGTCTAATAGCTATGGGGCAAGGTAAATACAGAGGGTTATTAATGTCTGATTTTGCACAGTGAGTTTATGCTGATTTGAGTGGTGTAAAGAGTTTACATCAGGTTTAAAGAGGTATAGGGAAAATCATAGATAACACTCCTACATAGTAGTATCAGCCATAATGTAGCTACTATGATATAGCAGCTATAGATAGTAACAGGTGTTTCTATGAAATGGGAGGTATCGTTACATGGCTATTGCTTATTTTTTGTGCAGTCACTTTTTAGCAGCACAAAAAACGAATTTGTGATGGGGTTTTGTCTATATAGTGATCCTGTTACTACTGTGGCCCCCTTATAAAAGTGACAACATGCTGATTGTGTAAATTGTATATGCAAATCTAATGTCTTATTTATCACAGTTTCTCAAAAAAACAATATGTAATTTGTTTTGTTTTGAGTAAACATGTATGAAATGGTTGTACAAACATCTGTTTTAATTTAGCACATTTTATATAAACAGCAAGCAACTGGATAAATTGATAAGAATTCAGAATGGTAAGCATTAAAGTTATCCTCAGTAAAACCCTTGCTATGTTTAATGTTAACCTGTCTACAACTTTTGTGAACCTCATGCATTTCTTGTTAAACTTTAAAACAGATATAAAGAGTAGTAGAGTACTAATACTTATTAAGCAGGAGTTCTCTGATTATTCCACTCAAGAAAATTACCTGGGTATTTCATTCCAGCAGGGCCAGATTGGCCTACCAGGATACCAGGAGATTTGTAGTATTACTATTGTTTAGTCTTAAAAGAAAATTAATCTTGGCTTTGTACAACAGGATAGCTTCTTCTCTGAAATCCTTACTGCAAGTACACTGGAGGAGTTCTATTTTACATCCACAGGATATTTTTTTTAATTCTGTGCCTTGTTTAGTAATAGGAATGAGTCAAACTGAGTTGGATGCTCTATTAACAATACTTACAAGCTATGTGTGTTTCCAAACACTCCTGAATTGCATTATGCTATAAAGCTGAGTTTTTGAATGGTGTCCAGAAAAACAAGTGGACTCAGGGCAAACAGTTATATCTACTAAATGTGTTTGAGGGCCTGCACATTTTGCCTAAAGTGCATGATCATGATTGCAGGATTCATACCTGCTTGGTGAATATTTACAAACATTGCACTAAGCCAGGTTAAAGGGCCCAAAAAAATTCTATTATGTGTAACTTATGTTATATCTCCTCTTAAATTTTTATATCCTTTTTATTCTTTCCGAAAGATAAATATAAATAGCAATCAAAGGCCGGATTACAAGTGGAGTGGTAGTTTGCGTTTGCATTTGAGCATTAAAACCGTAATTTATTTGCGCTCAGAGATTCCTGCTCGTATTACAAGTTGAAAATAAAAAGATTGTGCTCTCGCATTCACAAAGTTGTGGTAAAAATACACTTTGAGAAGTCGCAAATGCAAAATCACATTTTTCATAGACTTAAATGGAACCAAACGAATCGCGAAAACACATAGCAGAATATGTTCTATTTATTCTTAAAAATATATTTTTTAAATATATAGCTGATGGATTTTCGCACAAATATATACTTATATCTATATGTATACATGATTATATATAGGTACATACATAGAACTTATTTTGATATATTCAGTACATTGGAATATGAGATATTTACAGTAAATACACAATTTAACTTTTATTAAATATTAATATTGCATAAATATGATTTTTCATGCTTTTATCTACTTAACTTAAAGGGCTCCAATGCACACACATATCTATTTATCTATCTATCTATATCTATATATATATATATATATATATATAGTATCTCACAAAAGTGAGTACACCCCTCACATTTTTGTAAATATTTTATTATATCTTTTCATGTAACAACACTCAAGAAATGACACTTTGCTACAATGTAAAGTAGTGAGTGTACAGCCTGTATAGCAGTGTAAATGTGCTGTCCCCTCAAAATAACTCAACACACAGCCATTAATGTCTAAACTGTTGGCAACAAAAGTGAGTACACCCCTAAGTGGAAATGTCCAAATTGGGCCCAAAGTGTCAATATTTTGTGTGGCCACCATTATTTTCCAGCACTGCCTTAACCCTCTTGGGCATGGAGTTCACTAGAGCTTCACAGGTTGCCACTGGAGTTCTCTTCCACTCCTACATGACAACATCATGAAGCTGGTGGATGTTAGAGACCTTGCGCTCCCCCACCTTCTGTTTGAGGATGCCCCACAGATGCTCAATAGGGTTTAGGTATGGAGACATGCTTGGCCAATCCATCACCTTTACCCTCAGCTTCTTTAGCAAGGCAGTGGTCATCTTTGAGGTGTGTTTGGGGTAGTTATCATGTTGTAATACTGCCCTGCAGCCCAGTCTCTGAATGGAGGGGATCATACTCTGCTTCAGTTTGTCACAGTACATGTTGGCATTCATGGTTCCCTCAATGAACTGTAGCTCATCAGTGCCGGCAGCACTCATGCAGGCCCAGACCATGACACTCCCACCACCATGCTTGACTGTAGGCAAGACACACTTGTCTTTGTACTTCTCACCTGGTTGCTGCCACACACGCTTGACACCATCTGAACCAAATAAGCTTATCTTGGTCTCATCGGACCACAGGACATGGTTCCAGTAATCCAGTAAATGTCCTTAGTCTGCTTGTCGTCAGCAAACTGTTTGTGAGCTTTCTTTTTCATCATCTTTAGAAGAGGCTTCCTTCTGGGACAGCCTTGCAGACCAATTTGATGCAGTGTACGGCGTATGGTCTGAGCACTGACAAGCTGACCCCCCACCCCTTCAACCTCTGCAGCAATGCTGGCAGTACTCATACGTATATTTCCTTAAGACAACCTCTGTATATGACGCTAAGCATGTGCACTCAACTTCTTTGGTCGACCATGGCGAGTTCTGTTCTGAGTGGAACCTGTCCTGTGAAACCGATGTATGGTCTTGACACCGTGCTGCAGCTCAGTTTCAGAGTCTTGGCAATCTTCTTATAGGCTAGGCCATCTTTATGTAGAGCAATAATTATTTTTTTCAGATCCTCAGAGAGTTCTTTGCCATGAGGTGCCATGTTGAACTTCCTGTTACCAGTATGAGAGAGTGTGAGAGCGATAACACCAAATTGAATACACCTGCTCCCCATTCACACTTGAGACCTTGTAACACTAACGAGTCACATGACACCGGGGAGGGAAAATGGCTAATTGGGCCCAATTTGGACATTTCCACTTAGGGGTGTACTCATTTTTGTTGCCAATGGTTTAGACATTAATGGCTGTGTGTTGAGTTATTTTGAGGGGACAGCATATTTACACTGTTATACAGGCTGTACATTAACTACTTTACATTTGTAACGCTCGTGGGATACTTCTCTATCAGACAAAACTCGGCCAGTAGTCTTGTTATCCCGGCGTCAATACCAGAGCAGATAAAGTTAGTGAGATGAGGAAGGCGGCACTCACCACAGACAGTCCACAGCGGCAACAGCAGAGCAGTCCAAGGATGAACCACTAGAATGGTCAAGCAGGCAGGGTTTGGCAAAAGTAAAGCAGTCCAAGGATAAACCACTAGAATGGTAAGGCAGGCAGGGATAGGCAACAGTAAAAGCAGTTCAAGGATAAACTACTAGAATGGTCAAGCAGTCAGGGTTTGGCAACAGTAAAGCAGTCCAAGGATAAACCACTAGAATTGTCAGGCAGGCAGAGTTTGGAAACAGTAAAAGCAGTCCAGCAGTTTAATGGTTAAGGCATGTAGAGTAGTCAGGCAGGTTCAGCAACAGTGATCAATCCAGCAGTTTTAGGGTTAAGGCAGGTAGAGTAGGCAGACAGGCAAGTTCAACAACATTTATCAGGCACAAGAAAGAATGATCTGTCACACCCAGGAGCACACAAAGCAACACCTATACTTGGGCAGTGACAGATCGTTCTTTGAGCATTTAAATAGGCGCAGGTTTGTGCCACGGAGCACAGACCGGCTTCCGGACCGTGCATCGATGATGTCTGCGGCGCACGCACCTGGAGCCAACACTGCTCCCGGCAACGAGCAGGGAAGGAGACGCCGAGCCCCTAGCTATGGCTAGAGTGGCACGTCTGGACAACATTGTAGCAAAGTGTCATTTCTTCAGTGTTGTCACATGAAAAGATGTAATTAAATATTTACAAAAATGTGAGGGGTGTACTGTAAAATAAAGAGATAAGTTGATCAAGACTCTGTGAGTGCCTTCCTCTTTCAATGACTGTATTTGCTTTATGAAGTGCACCCCAGGCAGAAACCCATTGCTTAAAAGTTACTGTGAGTGCTTTGTCACCATTGGAAAAAAAAAAAAAAAAAAATATATATATATATATATATATATATACATACATATATATACATACATATATATATATACAGGGAGTGCAGAATTATTAGGCAAGTTGTATTTTTGAGGATTAATTTTATTATTGAACAACAACCATGTTCTCAATGAACCCAAAAAACTAATTAATATCAAAGCTGAATATTTTTGGAAGTAGTTTTTAGTTTGTTTTTAGTTTTAGCTATTTTAGGGGGATATCTGTGTGTGCAGGTGACTATTACTGTGCATAATTATTAGGCAACTTAACAAAAAACAAATATATACCCATTTCAATTATTTATTTTTACCAGTGAAACCAATATAACATCTCAACATTCACAAATATACATTTCTGGCATTCAAAAACAAAACAAAAACAAATCAGTGACCAATATAGCCACCTTTCTTTGCAAGGACACTCAAAAGCCTGCCATCCATGGATTCTGTCAGTGTTTTGATCTGTTCACCATCAACATTGCGTGCAGCAGCAACCACAGCCTCCCAGACACTGTTCAGAGAGGTGTACTGTTTTCCCTCCTTGTAAATCTCCCATTTGATGATGGACCACAGGTTCTCAATGGGGTTCAGATCAGGTGAACAAGGAGGCCATGTCATTAGATTTTCTTCTTTTATACCCTTTCTTGCCAGCCACGCTGTGGAGTACTTGGACGCGTGTGATGGAGCATTGTCCTGCATGAAAATCATGTTTTTCTTGAAGGATGCAGACTTCTTCCTGTACCACTGCTTGAAGAAGGTGTCTTCCAGAAACTGGCAGTAGGACTGGGAGTTGAGCTTGACTCCATCCTCAACCCGAAAAGGCCCCACAAGCTCATCTTTGATGATACCAGCCCAAACCAGTACTCCACCTCCACCTTGCTGGCGTCTGAGTCGGACTGGAGCTCTCTGCCCTTTACCAATCCAGCCACGGGCCCATCCATCTTGCCCATCAAGACTCACTCTCATTTCATCAGTCCATAAAACCTTAGAAAAATCAGTCTTGAGATATTTCTTGGCCCAGTCTTGATGTTTCAGCTTGTGTGTCTTGTTCAGTGGTGGTCGTCTTTCAGCCTTTCTTACCTTGGCCATGTCTCTGAGTATTGCACACCTTGTGCTTTTGGGCACTCCAGTGATGTTGCAGCTCTGAAATATGGCCAAACTGGTGGCAAGTGGCATCTTGGCAGCTGCACGCTTGACTTTTCTCAGTTCATGGGCAGTTATTTTGCGCCTTGGTTTTTCCACACGCTTCTTGCGACCCTGTTGACTATTTTGAATGAAACGCTTGATTGTTCGATGATCACGCTTCAGAAGCTTTGCAATTTTAAGAGTGCTGCATCCCTCTGCAAGATATCTCACTATTTTTTACTTTTCTGAGCCTGTCAAGTCCTTCTTTTGACCCATTTTGCCAAAGGAAAGGAAGTTGCCTAATAATTATGCACACCTGATATAGGGTGTTGATGTCATTAGACCACACCCCTTCTCATTACAGAGATGCACATCACCTAATATGCTTAATTGGTAGTAGGCTTTCGAGCCTATACAGCTTGGAGTAAGACAACATGCATAAAGAGGATGATGTGGTCAAAATACTCATTTGCCTAATAATTCTGCACTCCCTGTATATATATATATATATATATATATATATATACATATATACATATATGATCGGATCAGCCAATCGTATTGAACTTGATTCGGATTGGCTGACTCCATCAGCCAATCAGAATATTCCTACCTTAATTCCGATTGGCTGATAGAATCCTATCAGCCAATCGGAATTCGAGGGACGCCATCTTGGATGACGTCATTTAAAGGAACCGTCATTCGTCGTTCAGTCGTCAGCCAGGATGGATGTTCCGCGTCGGAGGTCTTCAAGATCCTGCCGCTCCGCTCCGGATGGATGACCATAGAAGATCCCGCTTGGATGAAGACTTCAATCGGATGGAAGACCTCTTCTGCCCCGCTTGGATGAAGACTTCAGCCGGATCATGGACCTCTTCAGCCCCCCGCTTGGGCTTGGATCAGGACATCGGAGGAGCTCTTCTGGACAGATTGTTGAACCCGGTGAGGTGAAGACAAGGTAGGAAGATCTTCAGGGGCTTAGTGTTAGGTTTATTTAAGGGGGTTTGGGTTAGATTAGGGGTATGTGGGTGGTGGGTTGTAATGTTGGGGGGCTTGGATATTGTATATTTTTTTTTACAGGCAAAAGAGCTGAACTTCTTGGGGCATGCCCCGCAAAGGGCCCTGTTCAGGGCTGGTAAGGTAAAAGAGCTTTGAACTTTAGTAATTTAGAATAGGGTAGGGCATTTTTTATTTTGGGGGGCTTTGTTATTTTATTAGGGGGCTTAGAGTAGGTGTAATTAGTTTAAATTTGTTGTAATATTTTTATTATGTTTGTAAATATTTTTTTATTTTTTGTAACTTAGTTCTTTTTTATTTTTTGTACTTAGCTAGTTTATTTAATTGTATTTATTTGTAGGAATTGTATTTAATTAATTTATTGATAGTGTAGTGTTAGGTTAATTGTAGGTAATTGTAGGTAGTTTATTTAATTAATTTATTGATAGTGAAGTGTTAGGTTTAATTGTAACTTAGGTTAGGATTTATTTTACAGGTAATTTTGTAATTATTTTAACTATTGTAGCTATTAAATAGTTCTTAACTATTTAATAGCTATTGTACCTGGTTAAAATAAATACAAAGTTACCTGTAAAATAAATATAAATCCTAAAATAGCTATAATATAATTATAATTTATATTGTAGCTATATTAGGATTTATTTTACAGGTAAGTATTTAGCTTTAAATAGGAATAATTTATTTAATAAGAGTTAATTAATTTCGTTAGATTAAAATTATATTTAACTTAGGAGGGGGGTGTTAGTGTTAGGGTTAGATTTAGCTTTAGGGGTTAATACATTTATTAGAATAGCGGTGAGCTCCAGTCGGCAGATTAGGGGTTAATGTTTGAAGTTAGGTGTCGGCGATGTTAGGGAGGGCAGATTAGGGGTTAATACTATTTATTATAGGGTTAGTGAGGCGGATTAGGGGTTAATAACTTTATAATAATAGCGGTGCGGTCCGCTCGGCAGATTAGGGGTTAATAAGTGTAGGCAGGTGGAGGCGACGTTGTGGGGGGCAGATTAGGGGTTAATAAATATAATATAGGGGTCGGCGATGTTAGGGCAGCAGATTAGGGGTACATAGGGAGAATGTAAGTAGCGGCGGTTTACGGAGCGGCAGATTAGGGGTTAATAATAATATGCAGGGGTCAGCGATAGCGGGGGCGGCAGAATAGGGGTTAATAAGTGTAAGGTTAGGGGTGTTTAGACTCGGGGTACATGTTAGAGTGTTAGGTGCAGACGTAGGAAGTGTTTCCGCATAGCAAACAATGGGTCTGCGTTAGGAGCTGAACGCGGCTTTTTTGCAGGTGTTAGGTTTTTTTTCAGCTCAAACAGCCCCATTGTTTTCTATGGGAAAATCGTGCACGAGCACGTTTTTGAGGCTGGCCGCTTGCGTAAGCAACTCTGGTATCGAGAGTTGAAGCTGCGTTAAATATGCTCTACGCTCCTTTTTTGGAGCCGAACGCAGCCTTTATGTGGACTCTCAATACCAGAGTTATTTTTATGGTGCGGCCAGAAAAAAGCCGGCGTTAGCTACGCGGGTCTTTACCGACAAAACTCCAAATCTAGGCCTATATTTCTGTAAAATGACATACAAGATTTGCCTACAAGCAAAAAAAACATACATTATTGTTATTATTAACAGGAAAGTCATCTCCATTAGGTGTATCTGCCCCCCCCCCTTTCTCAAAGTAATAATTCTTATAATATAGGGTACACCTCCTCCAGTGCTTTGTACAGCTTTCAATATCCTTTTCACATTATATATTTTTTTACTCCCTTCAGCAAACTTTATTTAATAGCTCCCTCAAGGCCTTCTTCCGTTACTATGTTGTAATGTTTGCCTTTTCATCCAAATTAGGTTGTAGTATTGTAGCACTTTTTCTACTAACTACACATTTTGCTGGTAGTTTAACTGTGCCATGCAACCACTCTTTGGGGCATATTTATCTAAGTGCGAGCGGACATGATACGATGTAGCATATCATGTCCGCTGCACATCGATAAATACCGACAGCATACCCTGTCGCCATTTATCATTGCACAAGCAGTCCACCAAAACTGCTTGTGTAATACCGCCCCGTGCCGCTAGCAGGGGGTGTCAATCAACCCAATCGTATTTGATCGTGTTGATTTCTGTCCGCCGCATCAGAGCAGGTGAAAAATGTATGGAGCAGCGCTCTTTAGACCACTGCTTCATAACTTCTGTTTCCAGAATTTCCAGTTGGAGCTTGATAATTTGGCCTCTTTGTCTTTTCTGTTTGAAGAACAACAGCAGCCATTTTAAAAGTAAGAATAAAGTATGCTAAATTACAGGCCAAAATGGCCCTCAGTATGTAACTAAGTTGTAATCTAGCCATTAGTATAACAAATAATGATAGCAACATATTGTTCCCAATACAAACATTTGCAGTAAATGTGTACTGGATATGATCTGTTCAAATTTACCATTATATTGTCTAACAATAAAATACATTTAATTTAAAGTCATCAGATGTTTAAAATAAATGTAATTACAAATTTTTACATTAAAGTTAGGAGGCAATAGGATTCTGTGAGCATGTTTTTTTTCTAATCATAGCCTTCCCAATGTAGCTTAAACAACAGGATTTTCGGCCTGAGGCAAAGAGAAAGAACAGAACTTTAAAATTGTCAGCAGCAGAAATACGCAAGGCTTCCCCGCTTCAGGCACAATCTTTAATTTAGTGACTACACAATGATATACAATAAACCTGTTTAAATAAAGAGTTGGATGGAGTCCAATTCCGGTCTTTTTAATTCCTTGTGACATACACTTCTGCAGTTTATTCATTTTGTCTGCAACAGCAGGTAAACCTCAGGTAATTCCTAGTTAAACAAAAGAACCAGCTTATACCAGACCTAGGTCTTGGCTTTGGAAGGCCTTATCAGTATAATACAGCTTATTCCTCCAGGAGCTCAAAACACATACATTGCTAGTAAACAAAAGAGATGTTGGGTAAACTCAGCTAGATTAGACATTGGCCATCATATGTAAACATATCATATTGAAATTTTATTTTTTAATTTGGTATAGGTGTTAATAACAAAAAAACACAATTTACATGGCAAATGGCATTGCAACAACATTGTTAAGTGTGCAAAAGTTACTATTTGGGAAAAAGAAAATCATGGCTAAGAGTTTCAAGAATGTATCAAATTCAAGAAATTTACAAGGAGAACACTTTACTGTGAGGTAATGAGTTTAATATTTTAAGGGTTTTTCTTTTTTCTTTTAATATGCAGTTATGTAGAAAATACGTTCTTGCTGTAGAGTGAATTTTTGATTCAGAGGTTATTTACCATATTGCTGTTTGAAAGGAGAGCACTTATTTAATGGAACATTAAACAATAAGATTAAATGTGGAATGCAATTGAAAGCACCATGTGGTTACAATTTTAACCAGAGCATCTTAATTGGGTTGAAACTTTTAACACATACGCTATACTTTTAATGAATAGTGCAGGAAGCACTATAACAGTGATGGCTAACCTTGGCACCATGATGCTCAACAAGACTGCAGAGTACCTAAGCATCATGGGAAATGTAGTTCCAAAACATCTGGGGTTCCAAGGTTAGCCATCACAGCACTATAAGCAAGATCACTGAGCTTGTATTTCAAGTGGTGAGTTATGTGTTGCGCTCAAGATTATTCCAAAATATCACAGTAAAATGTAACACTTTTTGAGACCTAAAGTAAACCACTATAACTTGCTTGTTTGCATGAAAAAATGCATGCAAAATACTATGAAAATAATGCTTTTAAGTTTAGATTTAGGGGGATATTTATCAAAGGTCTGGCGGGCCTGATCTGACAGTGCGGATCAGGTCCGCCAGACCTCGCTGGATATGGAGAGCAATACGCTCTCAGTATTCAGCATTGCACCATTGGCCGCTAGCAGGGGTGTGTCAATCAACCTGATTGTACTTGATCGGGTTGAATTGCAGCGATGTCTGTCCACCTGCTCAGAGCAGGCAGACAGGTTATGGAGCAGCGGTCTTTCAACCGCTCCTTCATAACTGCTGTTTCTGGCGAGTCTGTAGGAGATTTAAAGTGATGTGGTATATGACAAGGGGCAGGAATGGGTTAAAGTAATAAATGTGTATGTGTGTGTATGTATATGTTTGTATGTGTGAAGTGTTTTATACTTAAAGAGATATGAAACTCAAGCATGTTCTTTTGTGATTCACACAGTGCATACAATTTTTAAAAAAAGTTTCCATTTGACTATTATTATCAAATTTGCTTTGTTCCCATGATATTCTTGGTTGAAGAGATACCTAGGTAGATGTCTTTATTTTAATCGTGAAAGAAAATAATTGGATTTCTTCTCACTTTAAGCTTCATTAAAATAGTATAGCACAAAAATAAATAAAGACACTTGAACAGATTCTTAGTGCACCATTGGCATAGCACACAAGTGTTATCCAGCGTGAATTTTATTACAAGACCAGAGACTACTATTTTTGAATTCTCTTTCTTTACTACTCAATGCAGCTTTTAAAAGTAACAGAAAGACATAACATATTAAAACAGCATAAAAAACAGATAACCACAATAAGTAGCTAAAGTGAGAGCTAGCTTATAACTCCAAGAAAAAAAGAGACAAATCAGAGAAGGAATAGTGTCCATAAACTGTCCAATAAGCAGCCAATCCTCCTCTTTCTTTTGCTGCTCAGCCAGAGATAAGTATTCAAATAATTTTGTCTCCAATAAAGATTAAAAAATTTTATTCTATATCCTAATTTATGCTTAATAAATTTTCCCTTTATTATTAAGAACTGTTGGTTGATTAATCTGCTTTATTTATACAGTTTTTAATTTTCCCCATTTAAATTTTCTTTTGCCTCCGTTTTTTGGTAAATTTTTCCCTTGGCCGTTTACTATCATTTTATAACCTTTCTGGTTCTTTATCTATCCGGTTTTTCCTTACTTGCACCCCTTTTTTCCTTACCTCATTTTAATTTGTTTTTTATTCAATTCTATTTAGCTCCTTTCCCCTCCATTTCCTCTGCTGAGTGCTCCGGTCGCCATTTTGTGGGCTGGACTTTCTATTCCCGCCCTCTCATAGCTGATGTAACTTTCCTGTCAGTCTCAGCTCATTTCTCCTCAGACCGGTAACATTTGTTGACACTGCTTCTTAATACAAGTTGTATATTAGAAAATAAATTAACTGTGTTAGGTTGCCATCTTCTGGTTAACTTTAGTTTTAAACCAAATTTTAACAAACGAACTGTTTATATATTTAACTGTTAAACTTTATTATTATATTTATTCAAAGTTACTTATACTTTCATTATATCTTATGCAAGAAATTATTTGTAGTTAAGTTTTAAAGAAAACTTGGTTAACTTTTAGTATTTATAATTTATATAAAAATTTATATTTGAAAATGTCTGAAAATGCAGAGGGTACTCCTCCTTTAACAGCACAAACTGTGCAGACAATGATTGACTCCTCAATGAATAATCTTTTTAATAAAATGTCTTCTTTAATGGGCATTCAAGAAACAAAAAAGTGTTTAAAGAGAAAAAAATCCCTCTTTATCTTTAATTGCAAGTAAAAAACTTGTCGCAAAGTCTCGTCAGCGCTTGTCTGACACCACAATTCCTTGCAGCAAGGGAACAAAAACTGCTGCCTATAGAACCCTAAATCCCAAGGGTGTCCAAATGGGAGATAATACTGTAAGTCCAAAGTTAAAAGAGAATATACAATATGCTGAAAAATCATCTTCTGATGATAATAATTCTGAGGATGGTAGTTATACTGATATTAACTCAGATTCTATTTATGAAGACTCAGAAAACTCAGATTATACCCCTGCTACTAAAAAACATAAAAAGATGAATAAAAAATTAAGAGATTTTATTGAGGAGGAGTCTGAATTCACGGATTGTCTGGGTAATCCAATATTTAATCCTGACGAGCTTCACCATCCCCCCTCTGCGGAATGGTGCCCCTCTATCGGGGTAGCAAAATTTATTGATTTCCAATTAAGAAAGCCCTTAAAGAAGCAGTCCCGTAATAAAATGAGGGCGGAATGCCCTCGCCCCTTACTCCCAAAAAATGCATCAATTACCCCTGAGGTGGATCCTAAAATCCTCAAGTTTATTGGGGCCCCAGGTTATAAAGTTAAAAAAGGGATTGACCGTTCCTGGAAAATATGCCAGGACAAATTTTAGATTCCACAGGTCCACTGACCAAGTTATTTGAATTAGCAGAACAGGGTGTTGCAGAAGACTCCCCCCTTGACCCATATGTTGTCAGAGAGTGGGTCCAAAGGCTTTTATGTTTTATAGGTAACACAAATGTTGCCATGACGTTAGAGAGACGTTGTAATATAAAATATCAGATTTTAATTCCAATGAGATTCCCCCAGATGATAATGGGTTGTTATTTGGTGACTCTTATTTGAAAGAGCTTAATCAATATGTGAATACTTTTTCAAACCTCAACAAGGTTAAAACTTCTGTAAAAAAGATTTTCTACCCAAATCAGGGTTTCTCTGACAGGGCCGGGAGAGGCAGAGGCTGCTTTTCCGGCCGTCAACCATTCCTATCCAGGTCTCATTATAACCAATCCCATCAACCCTATTATCCTTCCCAATATCAACCTCAATTCAACAGAGGTTTCCAAGAACCTTCTACCTCAGCAACCTTCTTCCCAGCAAGGGGACACCCTTGGAACCAAAGAGGCTTCAGGGGTAGATCAAGAGCAAGACAAGCTCCAGGTAAGATTATTGGTTCCTTCTGAAATTCTTTTTTCCCCAAGACAAAATTGGTGGCAGAATTGCTTTGTTTGCAAAAAATTGGGCATCAATCACTTCCGACCCGTGGGTTCTTCAAGCGGTGTCAGGAATTTACATAGAGTTTATTTCCCTTCCCATTCAAATAAAATTTCCACAACCAATTCATTTTTCCCAAAAAGACAAAATTCTGGTTCAAAACGAAATTTCCTCCCTTTTCTCCAAAAAAGCTATCCTTCCGGTCCCTCATCCTCAAAATTTTTATTTAAGCAATCTTTTTCTTGTCAAAAAGAAAAACAACCAATTCAGGCCTGTCATAAATCTGAAATCCTTAAATGCTTATGTTGTTTACCATCATTTCAAGATGGAGGGCATTCATTTATTAAGAGAATGCCTAAGAGAAAACGATTGGCTAGTCCATTTAGATCTCACAGACGCTTATTTGACCGTGCCAATCACTCAGGAGCGCTGGAAATTTTTAACCTTTCGTTGGGAAGATCAATTTTGGAATTTCACTTGTCTTCCCTTCGGCCTATCCTCGGCTCCTTGGATATTCACAAAATTACTCAAACCTGTGATAGCTTGATTAAGACTTCGAGGTGTTCGTCTTATCATTTATTTAGACGACATCCTCATTATGGACCAGAATTTTCTCTCACTCCAAAAACATCTCTCTTCCACAATCTCCCTTTTAGAGTCTCTAGGTTTCATAGTAAACAAACAGAAATCAGTTTTATCTCCTACCAAATCTTTAGTTTTCCTGGGTTTCAAAATAGATACAACCCTTTCCACTTTGAGTCTCCCTTTAGACAAAGTGAAGAATATAAAGAAAGAAATTTCCAAAACCTTATCCAAAGAGTCAGTTCCCAGCAGAACTATAGCCAGGATAGTAGGGTTACTTTCATCCTCTATTCAGGCTATATTTCCTGCCCCTCTTCATTATCGCAAACTTCAAAGATTGAAGATTCTTCATTTGAGAAAAGGTTTTTCCTATTCTCATTTGATTCCCATTTCTCCAGAAGCGAAAGAAGAACTTTCCTGGTGGCTCTCTCATTTAGATGCCTGGAATGGAAGAGCCATTTTTGGCAAAACTCCAGATTTCATCATCGAATCAGATGCCAGTCTTTCAGGCTGGGGAGCTCGCTGCGGTCCTTCCATCACAGGTGGCAAGTGGACTCTGGAGGAGAAACGTTTTCATATAAATTGTTTAGAATTATTGGCTGGCTCGTTTGCAGTCAAGAGTTTTGCAAAGTCTTCTTCTCCAGTCTCTATTCTGCTACGTATGGACAATATTTCTGCGGTGCAGTATCTCAATCGTTTGGGAGGCACCAAGTCCAGGGACCTGTCCAACATCACCAAGGATTTTATTCATCTTTGTTTAGACAGGAACATTTCAGTCAGAGCAGAATATATTCCGGGACAATCGAATTCAGTTGCGGATTGGGGATCTTGTCATTTGACAGATTTCAGCCATTGGAAATTGGACAGGAGTCTTTTTCTCTATCTCCAATCTCTCAGGGGTCCCTTTTGTTTGGATCTTTTTGCATCCAGGACCAATTTTCAGATCCTTCCTTATTTCAGATGGCACCCGGACCCAGAAGCAGTGGCCATAGATGCTTTTCTCCATCCATGGCCGCGCCAGGGGGTTTACGCGTTCCCTCCTTTTTCGATGATTCAGAGGACAATTTCAATAGTCCGCAGGGATCTCCTTTGCCTAATGATTGTGACCCCATTTTAGCCGACACAGTCATGGTATCCATCCCTTTTGGAGATGTCCATCGATCTCCCGATTCTTCTGCCTTGTCTTCCTCATCTTCTCACAGATCCGGAAGGCAATTATCACAATCTAGTCCTTCAAGGTTCTCTTCTCCTAATAGCATGGACGATATCAGGGGACCCTGGGCTCTCCGAGGCCTTTCGGCTGGAGCAAGATCCCTCATTCAGGAATCTTGGGCCCCAGGTACTCGTAGATGCTACTTTGCTACTTGGTCTAAATGGTCTAGCTGGTGCTTGCAAAGGAATCTGGATCCCCTTTCTTCAGATTTAACTGACATTATTAATTATCTATCTCACCTTTTTGACCTAGGTTTAGCTTATAGAACTATCAATGTCCATCGTTCTGCTATTTCTGCTAGGCATAACTTGATTAATAATGTTTTGGTCGGTAAACATCCTTTAGTTTGTAGGATCCTCAAAGCCATGAGACTAAAACGACCTCCAGTCCCTAAACATGAATTTTTCTGGGATGTGGATTTAATTTTTTCACTGCTTAAATCTTGGCCACATAATGCTTCATTATCTTTTAAACAACTCACAGCTAAACTCGCTACTCTTCTTTGTCTAATCTCTTTCAGAAGGGTTTCTGATGTTAAAGCCCTAGATTGGAATGCTAAAGTTTCTCTCCAGAGGGTGTTACCTTTTTCATCTCACGAAGAACTAAAACCCTTTCCACATCTATCTTCTATCCTTACCTTCCCTCTGAACCTTCCCTCTGTGTGGTGGAATGTTCGAAATCTTACGAATCCAAAACTTTACCTTTTAGAAAACCTTCTAACAATCAACTTCTAATATCTTTCGTTCCTCCTCATGCTGCTGTAACATCTACTTCCATAGCGAGATGGGTTAAATGGGTTATGAAGGAAGCTGGGGTTGATATTTCTTTCTCAGCTCATTCAGTTAGAGGTTCTGCTGCTTCCAAAGCCTTTTTGAAATCTGCCCCGCTTCAGCGGATTTTGGATGCGGCAGATTGGTCTTCAGACTCTACTTTTAAGCAATTTTATTTCAGACCCATTCAACATGCCTCGCTTAACTTATTTTCTTGAATAGTTTAGTTTATTTTAATATGCTTTAAACTTGCAAAAATAGGAGTCTCTGGTCTTGTAATAAAATTCCGATTATCCTAATATTTTGAAGGTATAATCTAGATTTTATTAAAGACACAGAGACGAGTATTTTCCCACCTCGAGTATATATGATACCCTCCCGTTAAGAATTTTATATTATTATTATTACTTGCTTTTCTTGTTTTCGACAGTTTCCATCTGAGAGAAATCCCTTTCTGGTGTCAGGATTTTTACCTTCTATTCAAGAGAATGTTCATCTCGCAAGTTCACCTGGATCCAAGTCATCTTCTGCAATCAAGTTCTTATTTTCCAAGTTTCTCTTCAATCAAGTTTTCAACAGTTATTCTTTTGTTTGGATTTGTTTGGGACTTTTTGGACTGTTGTTAGTTCTAAAAAAATTTCCTTTTGTGAGCATCAATCAAGAAAGAGGAGGATTGGCTGCTTATTGGACAGTTTATGGACACTATTCCTTCTCTGATTGGTCTCTTTTTTCTTGGAGTTATAAGCTAGCTCTCACTTTAGCTACTTATTGTGGTTATCTGTTTTCTATGCTGTTTTAATATGTTATGTTTTTCTGTTACTTTTAAAAGCTGCATTGAGTAGTAAAGAAAGAGAATGCAAAAATACTTGTCTCTGTGTCTTTAATAAAATCTAGATTATACCTTCAAAATATTAGGATAATCGGAATTTTACTGCATGCCCCCATAGAGGTCTATTATATGAGTGATTTAGTGCACCTGTACTACACAACATGAAAAAAAAATAGAAGCACTATTGATTGTGCTTGAGCGATGTTAACAAGCAACAGTGGTAATATTTTTTGCTCTCCAGTCGTAATCTTGCACTAAACACATTTCATGCCATGGGTGCAATCATGTCAAAATATAGTTTTTACTGCTTTCCAGTGTAGATGTGTTTGCATATGTGCAGCAGCAACTTTCTTCAGATCACTGCAGTGACAGGAAGGGACCGATTTATCATGTGTCTGGCGGAAAAATGTCTCTACATTGCAGTCTATGGGAATTGTGTGTTCTCATACACCACAATGTAAATATATATGTGTATGCTTATATGCATATACATTTATGTGTTAATATGTGTATATATACATATAAACACATAAATATATATGTATATATTCATATATATTAAAAAATGCTGCTAATCGCTGTGCTACTTACCTTCTTTGCTTTGGTTCTGATACCATCTCTGAGCCTATGAAAGTTCTCTCTTGTGAGTGCAATGCTTACTAGCAATGCGAATGTGAGCTTGTGTTCATATTGTGATTAAATCATGCACTGGTATTACAAAGTGAAGCGTTAATATCGCTTGTATGAAAGCGATATTAAGAGCTCCACTTGTAATCTGGCCCTTAGTGTTTAATGTTTCTCATAATTATGTTTTTAAAGTAAATAATAGATCAATTAATTACAATATCAAATAAATAGACATAATCAATATTTATGTAAGGAGATTTCCCTTATAATAGAGCACACTAACTAGAATTGCAAAATACATAGTTATAAATGTTTTTCTTTCTAGTGCAGCAATAACTTTTTTATGTAATGTATTCATTTGTATGATCATTGTAATAATAAAAAAACATTAATGTGGGTAATAAAAAGGCTTTTTGCATGGTATCTAGCAGGAAACAGTAATGTGTTTTTAAACCATTTTTGTATCCTATATCTTTTTTTATATTATTTTTGAAAATAAATTAATGTATTCTTTTGAAAAATTATATTTATATTTAGAGAGCTTCAAATATATCAAGTTTGACAAAGCAGAGAATGATGGTACTTTTCAAAAGAGCGATACCTGAACACGGGGTCATGATTTACAGTTAGTGGGTAGCAGGTTCAGTGGTCATTTTTAGAACCACTTTTTACAGAAAGGATACATGATTTATATGCTTACAGTGGAGGTGCTAGAATTCAAGAATGCCTGGGATTTGCATAACTGAACCTTGAGAGTTAAATAAACCTCTACTTAATAGAATAAGAGCATACTCAATGGACCTTATCTGCCATGAAAACTATATCTTATAACTATATATATGTTTGTTTATTATTTATATTTCGTGGACATCTTCATCCCTGAGTCTTGACTGTAGTGCAAGGTTTGCCTACTGCATACAGAATTAAGTCCAACCTACACATTTTTCGCTCATGCACATACACTATTATTACTGGACAAGCCACTACATCCTCTGACATCCTTTGCACCATGTCCCCTTGGATTCTTTGGGCCCGCTCCGATATGCAGCATCGCCCGCAAAAGCCGGCGACGCCGAATTTTGCGCTGGTTTGGTATCCTATATACAGAGTAACCTAGAAGTTACGCTCGTATATTTCTGCCTTCGCCTGTAATTTTTTGGGCCATAGGCAGGTATACCAAACCAGCGCAGTTTGGTATCCAATATACAGCATAAGGACTTACGTGGGAAAATGGAGAAATCTTACTCCATTTTCACCTCGCCACAAATTGCAGGCGTAGTAAGCCTTACGCTGTGTATTGGAGCCCCGTAACTCCCTAACTACCTGCAAAATAAAACCTAACACCTAATGCATGCGCAATGTCTAACTACCTGTCAACCGCGATCCCCCGCCGCAATCCCTAATAAAGTGTTTAACCCCTAAACCGCCGCTCCCGGACCCCGCCGCCACCTACATTAAAAGTATAACCCCCTAAAGTGAGCCCCTTACACCGCCGCCATCTACCTTACCTACCCCCTAAAGTGAGCCCCTACCCCGCCGCCATCTACCTTACCTACCCCCTAAAGTGAGCCCCTACCCCGCCACCATCTACCTTACCTACCCCCTAAAGTGAGCCCCTACCCCGCCGCCATCTACCTTACCTACCCCCTAAAGTGAGCTCCTACCCTGCCGCCATCTATTTTAAAAATATTAACCCCTAATTTAATCCCCCTACACCACCGCCGCCTATATTAACCCTAATTATATTAGAGTTAATATAGTTAATATAATTATTATATTATATATATTAACTATATTAACCCTAATTATATTAGGGTTAATATAGTTATTATATTATATATATATTAAGTATAATTACCCTATCTAACTCTAACATCCCTAACTAAATTCTTATTAAAATAAATCTAATTAATATTAATATTATTAATTAAAATATTCCTATTTAAATCTAAATACTTACCTATAAAATAAACCCTAAGATAGCTACAATGTAATTAATAATTACATTGTAGCTATTTTAGGGTTTATATTTATTTTACAGGTAACTTGGTATTTATTTTAACTAGGTACAATAGCTATTAAATAGTTAATAACTATTTAATAGCTACCTAGTTAAAATAATTACCAATTTACCTGTAAAATAAATCCTAACCTAAGTTACAAATACACCTACACTATCAATAAATTAAATAAACTACAAATATCTAAACTAAATTACAATAAAATAATCTAAACTAAATTACAAAAAAAACAAACACTAAATTACACAAAAAAAAAGATTTCAAGATTTTAAGCTAATTACACCTATTCTAAGCCCCCTAATAAAATAATAAAGCCCCCCAAAATAAAAAAAAATCCCTACCCTATTCTAAATTAAAAAAAGTTAACAGCTCTTTTACCTTACCAGCCTTTCAAAGAGCCTTTTGCGGGGCATGCCCCAAAGAAAACAGCTCTTTTGCCTGTAAAAAAAAAACACAATACCACCCCCCAACATTACAACCCACCACCCACATACCCCTATTCTAAACCCACCCAAACCACCCTTAAAAAAACCTAACACTACCCCCCTGAAGATCTCCCTACCTTGTCTTCACCCAGCCGGGCAGAACTCTTCATCCGATCCGGGCGATGTCTTCAATCAAGCGGCAGAGAGGTCTTCTTCCATCTGGGCGATGTCTTCAATCAAGCGGCAGAGAAGTCTTCTTCCATCCGGGCGATGTCTTCAAGCAAGCGGCAGAGAAGTCTTCTTCCATCCGGCGATGTCTTCAAGCAAAGCGGCATCTTCAATCTTCTTTTTTTGCTCCTCCGCCGCGGAGCATCCATCCGGCATGACAACTGAACGAGGAATGAGGTACCTTTAAATGACGTCATCTAAGATGGCGTCCGTCGAATTCCGATTGGCTGATAGGATTCTATCAGCCAATCGGAATTAAGGTAGAAAAATCTGATTGGCTGATTGAACTTGAATCTGATTGGCTGATTCAATCAGCCAATCAGATTTTTCTACCTTAATTCTGATTGGCTGATAAAATCCTAAATTTAATAAAATTTAGTGTTTGGTTTTTTTTGTAATTTAGTTTAATTTATTTAATTGTATTTTAGTTTAGATATTTGTAGTTTATTTAATTTATTGATAGTGTAGGTGTATTTGTAACTTAGGTTAGGATTTATTTTACAGGTAAATTGGTAATTATTTTAACTAGGTAGCTATTAAATAGTTCTTAACTATTTAATAGCTATTGTACCTAGTTAAAATAAATACCAAGTTACCTGTAAAATAAATATAAACCCTAAAATAGCTACAATGTAATTATTAATTACATTGTAACTATCTTAGGGTTTATTTTATAGGTAAGTATTTAGATTTAAATATGAATATTTTAATTAATAATATTAATATTAATTAGATTTATTTTAATAAGAATTTAGTTAGGGATGTTAGAGTTAGATAGGGTTATTATACTTAATATATATATAATATAATAATGATATTAACTATATTAATCCTAATATAATTAGGGTTAATATAGTTAATATAGCTGGCAGCAGTGTAGGGGGATTAGATTAGGGGTTAATGTGTTTAATATAGGTGGCGGCAGTGTAGGGGGATTAAATTAGGGGTTAATATTTTTAAAATAGATGGCGGCGGGGTAGGAGCTCACTTTAGGGGGTAGGTAAGGTAGATGGTGGCGGTGTAAGGGGCTCACTTTAGGGTGTAGGTAAGGTAGATGGCGGCGGTGTAAGGGGCTCACTTTAGTGGATAGGTAAGGTAGATGGCGGCGGGGTAGGGGCTCACTTTAGGGGGTAGGTAAGGTAGATGGCGGCGGTGTAAGGGGCTCACTTTAGGGGGTAGGTAAGGTAGATTGCGGCGGTGTAAGGGGCTCACTTTAGGGGGTAGGTAAGGTAGATGGCGGCGGCGGTGTAAGGGGCTCACTTTAGGGGGTAGGTAAGGTAGATGGCGACAGGGTAGGGGCTCACTTTAGGGGGTAGGTGGGGTAGATGGTGGCGGTGTAAGGGGCTCACTTTAGGGGTAGGTAAGGTAGATGGCGGCGGGGTAGGGGCTCACATTAGGGGGTTATAGATTTAATATAGCTGGTGACGGGGTCCGGGAGTGGCAGTTTAGGGGTTAAAACATTTTTATTGTTAGGATAGTGAGGGGGGATAGCGGATAGAGGGTTAGACGTGTCGGGCTATGTTTGGGAGGCGTGTTAGAAAGTACGGGAGATTTAATAACTTTAGTCAGAACTTGTAGGCGCCGGCAGTTTCTAAAGTGAAGTAAGTCACTGGCGACTCCAGAAATTTGTACTTACGCAGATTTCTGGACATCGCTGGTTTGTCAGACTTACGGCACTTTAGACTCTGACGGCGCCATATATGGGATAGCTCGAGTTGCGAGCTGAAACTATGGGCGGCGGGGGTTCCCTCGCTTGCGCCGCAAACTACGATCTTTATCGGATCGCGCCCTTTGTTTATCAGTGCTGGCCAAGGGGCTTCAAAATCATTTTCCTGTAGAAGGGATCTTCTGCTGGAAAGTGGTTACTGATTGTAACTGGGGGTCGATCACAATCTAACTTTTGATAATTTATGCCATGAAAAAGGCTGACAATTAGTACTTTTCAATGTTGAAGCTATCAAGATCAGTTTCATTGTTTTATGAGACAGTTCTGTTTCAAGCAATCACAAATCAATTTCTTAATACGGATTAACATATTATTGGGGTTCATTTTCACTTATCAAATTGAACACCTCAAAGGACATGATGGAGCCTCAAACTGCCCTTTTCTACTTATTACCTTACTTAGTACCTTGAGATATTTGTGAATGTAACATTGTTTTTTCGCATGGACAAAGCACATTGAAATGACACAATAAAGTATTGGATGAATGAGGAAGTGATGGACAGTGCGGATCAGGTCCGACAGACATCGCTGAAAGCTGAGAGCAATACGCTCTCCGTATTCAGCATTGCACCAGCAGCTCAAAAGAGCTGCTGGTGTCACGCCACCCCCTACAGACTCGCGGTCAATCGGCCGCCAGCAGGGGGATGTCAATCAACCCGATCATACTCGATCGGGTTGAATAGCGGCCATTAAAGTCTGCTTCATCAAAACAGGCGGACAGGGTTATTGAGCAGCGGTCTTTAGACCACTGCTTTATAACTGGCTCACCAGAAACACAGGGCTCACCAGAAACACAGGGCCTCAAGTTCCGTACCGAGCTTGATAGATAGGCCCCATGGTCTCGAGTCATTGACATATATTTGTATTAAAAGGGACATGAAACCCAATATAATTCAGATAGAAAATGCAATTTTAAACAACATTACAATTTACTTCTATTTTTTTTTTTTATTTGCTTCATTCTTCAGATATCCTTTGCTTAAGAAATAGCAATGCACATGGGAGAGCCAATCACACAAGGCATCTATGTGCAACCACCAATTGACAGCCTTTTTATATATGATTTTCAATAAAGGATATCAAGAGACAATAACAGTAAGTAAATTAGACAATAGAAGTAAATTGAAAAGTTTCTTAAAATTGCATGCTTTTTCTAAATCATTAAATATAAGATTTGGGGTTTCATGTCCCTTTAAGTTATCCATAACATGATATCTCACACAGCAAACAAGAACAACTAGAGACAACAGAGATTATTTGCACAAATTAAAACAAATATCACAACTGCAACATCTAAAAAATGTATCTGCCAAACACATATCTCCCAACATTTGCTGGATGCTTTCTGGGAAGTTGGGGGCTAAAAGAGTGGGCATTTTGGGAAGAGCGGAGTCACACAGAAGAGCTGTGGATGAGAAGTGGGTCATACTTCCAACCCATGACAATACTGTAGGATGGAGTAAATAGTCACATTTCTGTTTTGTTAAGGTACAAAACATAATACCCCTGGGGGGCGGAGCCAGCCGCCATAGCGATAGGTCGCACAGACACAGAGCTCCTGCAAAATATTTTCATTCTATGGCTGTAATATGCAGCCTAAATACCTTACTTTTGTTTTTTTATTTCCGAAATACTGGTGGAACCTAATTTGGGCTGCTTTAACTTGATATCTATAGCGGTAGCTAAACAGACATGGACTTTATTTCTCTGAGGCCATGGGGAGGGCTAACCTAGAGATCGACACCTGCAATATGGAGTTCGCAGTGTAATCCAGTAAGCCTGCTGACTGGGCTATCATATTGTGGCTTGGGCACAGATCGCAAACACTGAGGAACCTGCTGATTCTCAATTTAAGACCCTCCGGAGGTGATTTTTGACCCTCAATATGGAGCCTCTCACCCTGCTGCACGCAATCGGTTGTGCGCTGCGCCAGCACCAAGAAAATTTTCTAGCTCAGATGGAGGCCGCATTTTCTCTCCCTATTACTTATGCTCCTGCTGCGGATACTGAGGACAACGCAATTAGCGAGCCTTGTGAGGATACTAAATCGGATTCCCAGCAGTTGCTGTCCTGTGGGGCCTTGGATCTCCAGCCACAGATGCGTATTGCCATAACGGTAAAGGACAGTACACACCCAGCGGCCATCGCAGACCCTTCTCAGGATACAGTAACAGGCTTGGCCTCTGGCAGCATCTATTTAACCACCGAGGGGTCTCTGGCCGCACGGAGACAGGCTGGGGAGAAAGATTGCCAGGTATCGTATGGAAACTTCACAGATCCTTGCAGCAGCACGCACATAATTAACAACCGCGGTGACTCAGGAAAGCAGGCCCTATCTCCAGTGCTTTTTTCATCTGTCTATGTAGACATACCCTTGGGGTTTGCCTTACTCTGCCTTAGCCTGCCTTGGCCAACTACTACTTACACTAAATTACAAATATGTGTACATATCATAGTGATCAATATGTTCCTAAGATGTGGAATAGGGTAATCTGGGGAAATTTCTTTGCATCCATATCTTGCATGATGCGAACTACCACGTTCATCTGATTGCAGAGGGGCAGAGATATGGACATCGTAGTTGGTCATTAACGGATTTTGCCACATCTGTTTTCTTGTTAACAGTATGTACTTTTACAAATCAGTTCTGCTATCTCATATATACCTTATTTTGGCACAATACCTATGCTCATTTTGGACTGGCTACATATGTAATGTTCTAAAGTTAAAGCATAAGTTTTAGTTATAGGTCTGCTCTAATGTATTCAGATGTGAATTCAATCTACCTAATCCTTTAATGTTTGCACTGTTGGCTCTCCCCATGGTAATTTACTCAAGAGACATTAGGACATTTACTGCACTGTCTATGTGTTTAGTCTCTAGGATTTCCCTCTACAGAGTTCCAACTGCACTGTTTCACAATGTCTGTTTGGAGATTGCACTCCACTTTAGCTCTTTAAGCCCTCAGTAGCTGTAACTATGTATAACACCAATTCCTCGAGGTTTTAAGATGCTCCAAAAGCGTATTGTTATAAGTTTGCATATGTATACTAATTGAGTTGTACTCTCTCCTGTTTATAAGGTCTAACTGTCTTTAGCTCAGCTCTCTGTTATTTTATGTGTTCACTGTGGGGCTACTGTTTGGTATAGTTTAACATGTTTGACAGTATTGTTCATGTACGCGCTGTTCCCTTTGCCCAGTTTTGTTCTAGGTTTCCTATGATTATTAGTATGGGAACTTTTCCCATAGCAGGTGGAGCCTAGGCTCACACTATTTTTTTCTTGTTATTCTTACCACTCTTCCTACTGCTAAAGCATAGAATAAGGCACACATATATTTATTTAAAGGTATACTATGTTAAGCTCCTGTGTATTGCATGAAGGATGTTAATGTACATAGCGATTTATTATCATATTAATAAGGGTCCAGCTATTCGTGTATAGATCACACCCTTTATAGTTCATAGACATAGGAGACCAAATGAATAGACGGGTAAAACCATTACTCACCAACAGCTATTTGTATAAGCCCTTGCAATTAGCCCTGGGTTTTTTTCTCATCATCAGGATCTATATACAGTTATGTGTAATCTCGTATCTGAGTATTCAATGTGTGTATTAAGGCAGGCTGGTCCTGCATTCCGTACAGTTGCCCTACCCATGATACCAAAGCTAAGCTGCATAACTCTCGCCAAATTTAGCCATCAAGTTTGATTGGGCTCTGGTATGTTTAGTTCTACACTAACCCAATGTGCATTTAGTCCTCTTTAAGCACACCCTAGCGACCCATATATTTCGAGGACTCCTTACATAGATGCGGTGCCTTGCTTTATCTAAGCATGCTTTCCTTGAAATTTTTTTATTGCAGTTACCCTTCTCTTTTTTGGAAGGCATGGCTTCTAAACATACTTGGCTTATTTTACTTAATTTCCCACCTCCCCCCCCACCCTCATAATATACTTCCTTGAGTGGAAGAATTAACTACGCGGTTTCTCTTACTTATACCGCACCCTAACCACCTTCTTTATGAACGTATCTTGCAGCATAATATTTCAGTGACATTATTTCCCCTTTTCCAATGTTAGCTATGTGATAAAATAAAAATTTTGAGGTTTCATCATTGAGACCCATAAGTGGTCTCCTGTAAATCAAATAGCCCTCTGTAATTCTTATTGTATTTGATATGGGGTCCTAGAGAGGCCTCCTTAATGGAATAGAGGGCTTTGTTCTTTTTATTGGCATGTCCTTTTTAAATTATCTCATCTTCGGCAGCACCCCTAAAATGCACTAACCTTTTTCCATATAGTTAGAAGATATTGCTTATTGTATGTGTAACTATATTGCTTAACTTAGGGTTTGCATTTCTGTTATAATTATAAGATATAACGTGTTCTGCGCATGATTGGAATGCAACTGTCTGATGCTGTAATGCTTATTATGTATGCCATTTTTTTTCCTCAATAAAAAATATTAAAAAAAAAAAAAACATAATACCCCTGCTCAAATGCTTTAAATAGTATTAAACACATATCTAGGAGGTTTAGAACAGATTATTTGCACACAAGTAAAATCAAAAATCAAAATTATTTAATATAGTTAAAGGGACATTAAACCCAAAAATGTTTCCTTTGTGATTCAGATAGATACTGCAATTTTAAACATCTTTCTATTGTCAATTGTCTTTGCTCTTCTGGTATCTTTTGTTGAAAGGAAGGTCAGGAGTGTGAATGTATCTGGAGCATTATATGGCAGCAGTTTTGCAAGAATGTTATCCATTTGCAAGAGCACTAGATGGCCGCCCTATTTCCTACCATTTATTGCACCAGACAAGGAGTAATCTCATTTTTGAAAATGCCATTTGTCTCTTCAATCTTTAGGATGTGAATGAGATGCTTTTTGTGCTGTTTGGAGGAACTCTAGATTAGTAGTATAGCGTTTTAAAAAACAAAACCCAGGATGTGAGATTTTAAATAATGTGATTTTCCATCTGAAGTTTCTTGTGTTACAATCTTGTGTCACTATTACAAAGCATTCAGGGTCTTTAATTTAAAAGAAACCCCATAATTTATACTTACCCAATAAATTAATTTATCTCATGGGCGTCAATTTATCAAGCTGAAGGTTTGCCGTAAACAGAAGTTATGAATCAGCGATCTAAAGACCGCTGATCCATAACCTGTCCGCCAGCTCTGAGGCGGCGGACAGAAATCAACCCGATTGAATACGATCGGGTTGATTGACACCTACTAGCGGCAGATTAGCTGCGAATCTGCAGGGGGCGGCATTGCACCAGCAGTTCACAAGAACTGCTGGTGCAATGATAAATGCCGACAGCATCAGGTCCGCTCACACATTGATAAATATACCCCATTGTGTGAGCCAATAACACAAGGCATATATTTGCAGCTACCAATCAGCAGCTCCTGAGCCTACCTAGGTATCCTTTTTCAACAAATGATACCAAAAAACAAAACAAATGAGCTAATAGAAGTTATTTGGAAAGTTGTTTAAATCATATGCTTTGTGGCCTATCTATCAAGCTCCGAAGGAGCTTGATGGCCCGTGTTTCTGGCGAGTCTTCAGACTCACCAGAAACAGCAGTTATGAAGCAGTGGTCACAAAGACCGCTGCTCCATAACCTGTCCACCTGCTCTGAGCAGGCGGACAGACATCGCTGGAAATCAACCCGATCGAGTACGATCGGGTTGATTGACACCCCCTGCTGACGGCCCATTAGCCGCGAGTCTGCAGGGGGCGGCGTTGCACCAGCAGCTCTTGTGAGCTGCTGGTGCAATGCTGAATACGGAGAGTGTATTGCTCTCCGTATTCAGCGAGGTCTGGCGGAACTGATCCGCAGTGTTGGATCAGTTCCGCCAGACTTTGATAAATCGGGGCCTATATCTGAATCATGAATAAATAAATACATACGTCTTTTTACCTAGAGTTTCAGACTCGCTCTCACAAGCCTTAAACACTTGGGCCCTAAAGCAGCATTCATAAATATGGACCTTTGACTGTTGGATTTTTGCACTTTGGATTAGCTTGCACAATCAATTACATAACAAATAAATATAAAAAGCCCTCATGAATAATGAAAACAAATACAGCACCTCAAAAGTGTCCAGCTCCTGCTCTCCATTGTGCACACAAAACTGTGCAAACAAATAGCATGATATTGCTTGTAAATGAGACAAAATTATCAATGATTTGTGAAGGTGCACGGCGTATGCTGTCTGCATTTATCGATGTGCAGCGGACATGATTATGCTACATCGTATCATGTCCGTTCGCACATTAATAAATTGACCCCATGGTGATGAGTGAGTCCACAATCCATTACTCATGGGAATTACCCTTCTCTACAACTAGATTTGAAGGGGCGGCACTTTTTTACATCACCACAGGGTGCCTTCAAATTGGGTCCTGGCACCATGGTTTAGAGTACGCATACACCCATCAGTAGCCTCAAATTATCCCCAACCGATCGCCACTTGCAGCTGCAAGTCGCACCTAAAATTCAGCCCAATGAGGCTGGATCATTTCTAGGACATGGAGCAGCCAGAGGGGAGGACTCTGTGAAGGAAGTGCAGTAAGGAAAGCTTGCAGTATGTGCGACACAGACATTATTGCTAATCCTCCTGCCACTCTGTGCACCCAACTTGTGTGACTCGGAGTAAGGCGGTGAGATGTCAGTACCGGCAATGGATTTGGGTCCAGACCGGTGCAACCGTAGGTGCTGCTCTTCCTAGTCCGCAGTGCTCTGTGGGTGTTCAGTCTGCAGGACCTGGTGCTGCTTTTTTTCTCCTACAAGAGCTATTGTGTAAAACCAGGGATTCAATACTCCTCTAAACCTGCCGATAAGATTCATTACGGTGCTCATTTTGTGGCTCATGGACAACAAGGGTAAATAACAGCTTGTAAGCATTCCACAGCAGTAATTATTATTTTTTATTTTTATTATAAATATTAGTGTGTTTGTGAGAAATTAACCATGCACAAAACTGTGTCTTAACTTATTGCCTAGGGCAGTGGTTCCCAACCTATTCTGAAAGCACCCCTACACTGACATATCACACTGTATGATCTGGCATCTCGGTAATCTAATATTTACATATCTAATGCCCTCATTGTACCGATTCATTTATATATATATATATATATAGTTATGTATATATATGTATATATATATAGTTATGTATATATATATATATATATAGTTATTTATATATATATATATATATATATATATATATAGTTATGTATATATATATATAGTTATGTGTATATATATAGTTATATATATATATATATATAGTTATGTATATATACATATATATATATATATATATATATATATATATATATATAGTTATGTATATATATAGTTATATATATATATAGTTATATATATATAGTTATGTATATATATAGTTATGTATATATATATATATATATACTGTATATGTATGTTAATGCTCTCCCTCCCTTGTTACCTTCTCTCCCTCATCTGCTTTATCTTCTTCCTTCTCTCTCTCTATCCCTCCCCTCCTCCTTTCTCTTCCCTCCTCTCCCTCCACTCCTCTCATTTAATTTGGAAAGGCCATAAAAAGTCATATATACCAAAAAACTATTATGGCACAAAAAAAGGCCTTTTAGTTTGTTGATTCTGACATCATGAGCTTAACAACAGAAAACATACTGTCCTTTCAATATCAGTGAAAACTTTTTGTTGTGGTTTAAGCCATTTGTGATGATGTTTTCTTGAAACCATGCTGACAATATCAGATGAAGTTCAAAAAATTGTGATCAACCCCCATGTGTTTAACCCTGCAAATCATTACAGTGACTGCTGCTCTAGATTGGTTTATCAAAGGTTGCTTACCTCTTTGGAGCTGTAACACTTTTAGCTGCTGAGTGAGGTTCTATGGCCTAGATTTAGAGTTCGGCGGTAGCCGTCAAAACCAGCGTTAGAGGCTCCTAACGCTGGTTTTGGCCGCCCGCTGGTATTTGGAGTCAGTGATTAAAGGGTCTAACGCTCACTTTGCAGCCGCGACTTTTCCATACCGCAGATCCCCCTACGCCATTTGCGTAGCCTATCTTTTCAATGGGATCTTTCTAACGCCGGTATTTAGAGTCGTTTCTGCAGTGAGCGTTAGAGCTCTAACGACAAGATTCCAGCCGCCTGAAAATAGCAGGAGTTAAGAGCTTTCTGGCTAACGCCGGTTTATAAAGCTCTTAACTACTGTACCCTAAAGTACACTAACACCCATAAACTACCTATGTACCCCTAAACCGAGCTCCCCCCACATCGCCGCCACTCGATTAAAAATTTTAACCCCTAATCTGCCGACCGCCACCTACGTTATACTTATGTACCCCTAATCTGCTGCCCCTAACCCCGCCGACCGCTATATTACATTTATTAACCCCTAATCTGCCCCCCACAACATCGCCGCCAGCTACTTAAAATAATTAACCCCTAATCTTCCGACCGCAAAGCGCCGCCACCTACGTTATCCCTATGTACCCCTAATCTGCTGCCCCTAACACCGCCGACCCCTATATTATATTTATTAACCCCTAATCTGCCCCCCTCAACGTCGCCGACACCTACCTACACTTATTAACCCCTAATCTGCCGAGCGGACCTGAGCGCTACTATAATAAAGTTATTAGCCCCTAATCCGCCTCACTAACCCTATCATAAATAGTATTAACCCCTAATCTGCCCTCCCTAACATCGCCGACACCTAACTTCAATTATTAACCCCTAATCTTCCGATCGGAGCTCACCACTATTCTAATAAATGTATTAACCCCTAAAGCTAAGTCTAACCCTAACACTAACACCCCCCTAACTTAAATATAATTTACATCTAACGAAATAAATTAACTCTTATTAAATAAATGATTCCTATTTAAAGCTAAATACTTACCTGTAAAATAAACCCTAATATAGCTACAATATAAATTATAATTATATTATAGCTATTTTAGGATTAATATTTATTTTACAGGCAACTTTGTATTTATTTTAACTAGGTACAATAGCTATTAAATAGTTAAGAACTATTTAATAGTTACCTAGTTAAAATAATTACAAATTTACCTGTAAAATAAATCCTAACCTAAGATATAATTAAACCTAACACTACCCTATCAATAAAATAATTAAATAAACTACCTACAATTACCTACAATTAACCTAACACTACACTATCAATAAATTAAACACAATTCCTACAAATAAATACAATTAAATAAACTAGCTAAAGTACAAAAAATAAAAAAGAACTAAGTTACAGAAAATAAAAAAATATTTACAAACATAAGAAAAATATTACAACAATTTTAAACTAATTACACCTACTCTAAGCCCCCTAATAAAATAACAAAGCCCCCCAAAATAAAAAATTCCCTACCCTATTCTAAATTAAAAAAGTTACAAGCTCTTTTACCTTACCAGCCCTGAACAGGGCCCTTTGCGGGGCATGCCCCAAGAAGTTCAGCTCTTTTGCCTGTAAAAAAAAACATACAATACCCCCCCCCCAACATTACAACCCACCACCCACATACCCCTAATCTAACCCAAATCCCCCTTAAATAAACCTAACACTAATCCCCTGAAGATCTTCCTACCTTGTCTTCACCATCCAGGTATCACCGATCGGTCCTGGCTCCGATATCTTCATCCAACCCAAGCGGGGGCTAGACATCCACTGAAGAAGTCCAGAAGAGGGTCCAAAGTCTTCCTCCTATCCGGCAAGAAGAGGACATCCGGACCGGCAAACATCTTCTCCAAGCGGCATCTTCGATCTTCTTCCATCCGGAGCGAAGCGGCAGGATCCTGAAGACCCCCAGCGCGGAACATCCATCCGGACCGACGACTGAACGACGAATGACGGTTCCTTTAAGGGACGTCATCCAAGATGGCGTCCCTCGAATTCCGATTGGCTGATAGGATTCTATCAGCCAATCGGAATTAAGGTAGGAATTTTCTGATTGGCTGATGGAATCAGCCAATCAGAATCAAGTTCAATCCGATTGGCTGATCCAATCAGCCAATCAGATTGAGCTCGCATTCTATTGGCTGATCGGAACAGCCAATAGAATGCGAGCTCAATCTGATTGGCTGATTGGAGAAGATGTTTGCCGGTCCGGATGTCCTCTTCTTGCCGGATAGGAGGAAGACTTTGGACCCTCTTCTGGACTTCTTCAGTGGATGTCTAGCCCCCGCTTGGGTTGGATGAAGATATCGGAGCCAGGACCGATCGGTGATACCTGGATGGTGAAGACAAGGTAGGAAGATCTTCAGGGGATTAGTGTTAGGTTTATTTAAGGGGGGTTTGGGTTAGATTAGGGGTATGTGGGTGGTGGGTTGTAATGTTGGGGGGGGGGGGTATTGTATGTTTTTTTTTACAGGCAAAAGAGCTGAACTTCTTGGGGCATGCCCCGCAAAGGGCCCTGTTCAGGGCTGGTAAGGTAAAAGAGCTTGTAACTTTTTTAATTTAGAATAGGGTAGGGAATTTTTTATTTTGGGGGGCTTTGTTATTTTATTAGGGGGCTTAGAGTAGGTGTAATTAGTTTAAAATTGTTGTAATATTTTTCTTATGTTTGTAAATATTTTTTTATTTTCTGTAACTTAGTTCTTTTTTATTTTTTGTACTTTAGCTAGTTTATTTAATTGTATTTATTTGTAGGAATTGTGTTTAATTAATTTATTGATAGTGTAGTGTTAGGTTAATTGTAGGTAATTGTAGGTAGTTTATTTAATTATTTTATTGATAGGGTAGTGTTAGGTTTAATTATATCTTAGGTTAGGATTTATTTTACAGGTAAATTTGTAATTATTTTAACTAGGTAACTATTAAATAGTTCTTAACTATTTAATAGCTATTGTACCTAGTTAAAATAAATACCAAGTTGCCTGTAAAATAAATATTAATCCTAAAATAGCTATAATATAATTATAATTTATATTGTAGCTATATTAGGGTTTATTTTACAGGTAAGTATTTAGCTTTAAATAGGAATCATTTATTTAATAAGAGTTAATTTATTTCGTTAGATGTAAATTATATTTAAGTTAGGGGGGTGTTAGGGTTAGACTTAGCTTTAGGGGTTAATCCATTTATTAGAATAGCGGTGAGCTCCGATCGGAAGATTAGGGGTTAATAATTGAAGGTAGGTGTCGGCGATGTTAGGGAGGGCAGATTAGGGGTTAATACTATTTATGATAGGGTTAGTGAGGCGGATTAGGGGTTAATAACTTTATTATAGTAGCGCTCAGGTCCGCTCGGCAGATTAGGGGTTAATAAGTGTAGGTAGGTGTCGGCGACGTTGTGGGGGGCAGATTAGGGGTTAATAAATATAACATAGGGGTCGGCGATGTTAGGGCAGCAGATTAGGGGTACATAGGGATAACGTAGGTTGCGGCGGTTTACGGAGCGGAAGATTAGGGGTTAAAAGTGTAATGCAGGGGTCAGCGATAGCGGGAGTGGCAGATTAGGGGTTAATACGTGTAAGGTTAGGGGTGCTTAGACTCGGGGTACATGTTAGAGTGTTAGGTGCAAACGTAGGAAGTGTTTTCCCATAGGAAACAATGGGGCTGCGTTAGGAGCTGAACGCTGCTTTTTTGCAGGTGTTAGGTTTTTTTTCAGCTCAAACAGTCCCATTGTTTCCTATGGGGGAATCGTGCACGAGCACGTTTTTGATGCCGGCCGCGTCCGTAAGCAACTCTGGTATCGAGAGTTGCATTTGCGGTAAAAATGCCCTACGCTCCTTTTTTGGAGCCTAACGCAGCATTTGTTTTAACTCTCGATACCAGAGTTAATTTTATGGTGCGGCCAGAAAAAAGCCCGCGGATCGTTAACAGCCCTTTTACCGCCGAACTCTAAATCTAGGCCTATGTGTTTAACTCATGTGCAGGAATTAAATACATGGGCCTAATTTTCATTGCTGTTGTAAACTGTGTATACTGGTAGTAACATAAAATATCTCTATAAACTTTAATGGAGACGCTTGTTGTTAGCATCAGTTTACAATAGCAATGGAAACTAGACCATATCTAGAGTCAGTAATACACAAATTACATATTCAAGCATGCTATTTTTGCTTTAAAAAATGTCTCTTTAAAGTTGGAATTATGTGAACAAAATGACTGTTTTCTGTCAGCAACAAAGGATATATTTTAGTACAGATCAAACATATAAAATATTTTAATTTAAAATGAAATTATTTGAAGAAATTAGCTTCATACTTATAGTTAATGTTTTTTTTTTTTTCTCTCAAAAGTTTAATTGAAACTTAGTAATATAGCAGTTGTGTCTGTGCAACAATTCTCTTGAAGCTGTATGCTGGGATCTAATCTCAACAAAGAATACAAGGTCATCATATGCTCACATCTGACACATAATCAAATCTGATTAAGTAAGCAGGGGATGATTCACAGGGGTATTTACAGTAATCAGCTTTACAGTGTGTGTGTGTGAACAGCACTCAAAGAAAGCTGTTTTGTTAGTTTATGTTTGAATGAAGAGATATTTGTAATACTAAACTTGGTTACACTGGGCGTCAATAAGTATTTATGCCTTACGTTAATATACCCCTTCCTAATCCATTAATTTACTTTTTGTATAACCTATGCAATCAGTCAGTTGGATTTCTAACAGTTCTTTTTGAAGTGCAATAATGATATATAACATGCAGGCTTTTAATTAGATGTTGGTGCATGTCAGTCAAAACACCAATTATATTATATGAATTTATGAAGAGGTTAATACCTGTGCTTCCTGGGGAACCTGAGCGGCATCAACTCTGTCTGCGATGTAGGCAGTTAACTGTCTGTCTGTGGTGCTGAGGGACTCTTGAATTAAGCGGATAGCTTTGTCAGTCTCCTGGGCAGACTGAATACTTTGTTCAAGAACCTTTTGTCTCCTCACAGCCTGTGAATGAAGAGAAGAAAATAGTTATTTATTTAGAGTTTATTATCAATTTCATTTCTGTCAAAACAGTTCATGCTTAACAAACACCTTTTTGTAAGATGAATTTCTCTGATTTTTGCCACTCATTCAGGCTGCTTATTATAAACTCAAATTCTAAAAGAAATTAAATATATGTAATTAAGGAAAGTAATTAAACATTGTGGGCATTAGTAGAAATGTATTTTCAGTAGAATTAGATTGCAATACTAAAAATGCTGTAGGGACCCTGTTCTGTATCCTGCAATCTTCTGTTCTAAGGTCTGTCCTACTCCTCCCTGATCTCATTATGTAGTTCAAGAGATTTTATGCTCTGAGAATATGTTCACGGTCACCATGATCCAGTGTAAGCCGTGCAAGAAGAGGTGAGAGTATGCCAAGTGAAAGGAAGATGTGGCTCTTAAAAGCAGGAGTCACTAAAACATTAAAGCTCAGTTGCCTGAGTAGATGAAGAGAAAAAAAAACACTGTAATACTCTAGCAAAAAAAAAGCTACAAAGTCATTACATTAATGTCTTTTTTGTTTTACCTTTCTTATTAGCCATTTCAGGAAAAGGAAAGAAAATTAACTTTAATTATCAGAAGAATTTAACTGTTCAATTATTTTTTTCCTTAATAATGAAAAAAAAAAAAACATTTTAATTTATCAATAATTTCTTGTTTAATTTAGAAGCACGTATGAAAAAAAATAAACTATGTGTGAGGTTTTTTTGTAATAATTCAGACTATAGAATGTTTTCAATGATTATGCACAAGTCATAATACATATATTAATAAATGGAACCATACAATATAATTGTAAAATACCATTACAAATATTACAAGATGAGTACCCAAATTTCAATGTTTATATTACAGGCTTACCCTGTTTCCTTTTTATAATACTAAGTTGTATTGTTAGCAGTATTTAACCATTATATGTTTTTTATTTAAATGATTAAAGATCACAATCCAACTTTTATAAACAAAAGTGTATCCTTTGGATAAAATTATATATTGTTGCATATTGTTTAGTCAAATGTATTATTATAAATTGAGCATGTATTACTATTATGTAATAAATTACATTTTCTTAATATAAGATTACATATTCATAACAGACAAGCAAACCCTAAACATTAGACTCAGAATAGGAAGTCATTAATTTATCCTGCAAATAATTTGTTTTGTTCACATATAAAGACTTTAGTTTTCTTTTGCACACTTGCGGCTAGATTTAGAGTTTGGCGGTAGCCGTCAAAACCAGCGTTAGAGGCTCCTAACGCTGGTTTTTACCGCCCTCTGGTATTTGGAGTCAGTCAGGAAAGGATCTAACGCTCACTTTGCAGCCGCAACTTTTCCATACCGCAGATCCCCCTAAGCCATTTGCGTATCCTATCTTTTCAATGGGATCTTCCTAACGCCGGTATTTAGAGTCTTGGCTGAAATGAGCATTAGAAATCTAACGACAAAACTCCAGCCGCAGAAAAAGTCAGTAGTTAAGAGCTTTCTGGGCTTACGCCGGTTTATAAAGCTCTTAACTACTGTGCTCTAAAGTACACTAACACCCATAAATTACCTATGTACCCCAAAACTGAGGTCACCCCACATCGCCGCCACTCTATTAAATTTTTTTAACCCCTAATCTGCCGACCGCACACCGCTGCCACCTATCCCTATGAACCCCTAATCTGCTGCCCCTAACACCGCCGACCCCTATATTACATTTATTAACCCCTAATATGCCGCCCCAACGTCGCCGCTACCTACCTACACTTATTAACCCCTAATCTGCCGACCGGACCGCGCCGCTATTATAATAAAGTTATTAACCCCTAATCCGCCTCACTCCCGCCTCAATAACCCTATAATAAATAGTATTAACCCCTAATCTGCCCTCCCTAACATCGCCGACACCTAACTTCAAGTATTAACCCCTAATCTGCCGATCGGAGCTCACCGCTACTCTAATAAATTTTTTAACCCCTAAAGCTAATTCTAACCCTAACACCCCCCTAAGTTAAATATAATTTTATTCTAACGAAATAAATTAACTCTTATTAAATAAATAATTCCTATTTAAAGCTAAATACTTACCTGTAAAATAAACCCTAATATAGCTACAATATAAATTATAATTATATTGTAGCTATTTTAGGATTAATATTTATTTTACAGGCAACTTTGTATTTATTTTAACCAGGTACAATAGCTATTAAATAGTTAATAACTATTTAATAGTTACCTAGTTAAAATATTTACAAAATTACCTGTAAAATTAATCCTAACCTAAGTTACAATTAAATCTAACACTACACTATCAATAAATAAATTAAATAAACTACCTACAATTATCTACAATTAAACCTAACACTACACTATCAATAAATTAATTAAATACAATACCTACAAATAAATACAATTAAATAAACTAACTAAAGTACAAAAAATAAAAAAGAACTAAGTTACAAAAAATAAAAAAATATTTACAAACATTAGAAAAATATTACAACAATTTTAAACTAATTACACCTATTCTAAGCCCCCTAATAAAATAACAAAGCCCCCCAAAATAAAAAAATGCCCTACCCTATTCTAAAATTAAAATAGAAAAGCTCTTTTACCTTACCAGCCCTGAAAAGGGCCCTTTGCGGGGCATGCCCCAAAGAATTCAGCTCTTTTGCCTGTAAAAAAAAAAACATACAATACCCCCCCCCCCCAACATTACAACCCACCACCCACATACCCCTAATCTAACCCAAACCCCCCTTAAATAAACCTAACACTAAGCCCCTGAAGATCTCCCTACCTTGTCTTCACCACACCGGGTCCCGATCTGTCCAGAAGAGCCTCCGATGTCTTGATCCAAGCCCAAGCGGGGGGCTGAAGAGTGACGTCCATCCTCGGGCTGAAGTCTGGATCCAAGCGGCGGCTGAAGAAATCCATCATCGGGCTGAAGTCTTGATCCAAGCGGGCGCTGAAGAAGTCCATCATCGGGATGAAGTCTTCTATGAAGCAGCATCTTCAATCTTCTTTCTTCCGGAGCCATCATCTTCCAGCCGACGCGGAACATCCTCTTCTACCGACGCCTACTCGCCGAATGACGGTTCCTTTAAATGACGTCATCCAATATGGCGTCCGTCAAATTCCAATTGGCTGATAGGATTCTATCAGCCAATCGGAATTAAGGTAGGAAAATTCTGATTGGCTGATGGAATCAGCCAATTAGATTCAAGTTCAATCAGATTGGCTGATCTGATCAGCTAATCAGATTGAGCCCGCATTCTACTGGCTGTTCCGATCAGCCAATAGAATGCGAGCTCAATCTGATTGGCTGATCGGATCAGCCAATCGGATTGAACTTGATTCTGATTGGCTGATTCCATCAGCCAATCAGAATTTTCCTACCTTAATTCCGATTGGCTGATAGAATCCTATCAGCCAATCGGAATTCGACGGACGCCATCTTGGATGACGTCATTTAAAGGAATCGTCATTTGGCGAGTAGGCATCAGTAGAAGAGGATGTTCCGAGTCAGCTGGAAGATGATGGCTCCGGAAGAAAAAAGATTGAAGATGCTGCTTCATAGAAGACTTCATCCCGATGATGGACTTTTTCAGCGCCCGCTTGGATCAAGACTACAGCCCGATGATGGATTTCTTCAGCCGCCGATTGGATCCAGACTTCAGCCCGAGGATGGAAGTCACTCTTCAGCCCCCCGCTTGGGCTTGGATCAAGACATCGGAGGCTCTTCTGGACAGATCAGGACCCGGTGTGGTGAAGACAAGGTAGGAAGATCTTCAGGGGCTTAGTGTTAGGTTTATTTAAGGGGGGTTTGGGTTAGATTAGGGGTATGTGGGTGGTGGGTTGTAATGTTGGGGGGGTATTGTATGTTTTTTTTTTTACAGGCAAAAGAGCTGAATTCTTTGGGGCATGCCCCGCAAAGGGCCCTTTTCAGGGCTGGTAAGGTAAAAGAGCTTTTCTATTTTGATTTTAGAATAGGGTAGGGCATTTTTTTATTTTGGGGGGCTTTGTTATTTTATTAGGGGGCTTAGAGTAGGTGTAATTAGTTTAAAATTGTTGTAATATTTTTCTAATGTTTGTAAATATTTTTTTATTTTTTGTAACTTAGTTCTTTTTTATACTTTAGTTAGTTTATTTAATTGTATTTATTTGTAGGTATTGTATTTAATTAATTTATTGATAGTGTAGTGTTAGGTTTAATTGTAGATAATTGTAGGTAGTTTATTTAATTTATTTATTGATAGTGTAGTGTTAGGTTTAATTGTAACTTAGGTTAGGATTTATTTTACAGGTAATTTTGTAATTATTTTAACTAGGTAACTATTAAATAGTTATTAACTATTTAATAGCTATTGTACCTGGTTAAAATAAATACAAAGTTGCCTGTAAAATAAATATTAATCCTAAAATAGCTACAATATAATTATAATTTATATTGTAGCTATATTAGGGTTTATTTTACAGGTAATGTTAGGGGTAATATGAACCTGATGGCAGCCATCTTGTTCTTCGCAGCCATCTTGTTCCTCGCAGCCATTTTGTAATGAATAGACTTTATTATACTGGGGTATTATGCAGTAAGAATTATATGCATGTTATGATAATTTCCTTAGCTGTTCGGCCTTGCCAATGTACCCTGGCCTGACGCCCAGAAATAAGATAGAATAAGATAATGTAAACAAGAGGCTTCAGAATCCTTGTTGTCTCCGCAGATGGTAGTTTGTTATGACTCTGTAATTATTGTTATGAGAAACTCATGTTCCAGTTTTTCCTTGTAAATTGCTCTGTATAATTGTGTAAGATGACGCGGTCCTAACGTGTCATCCTCTTAACCCTGTATGTCACTATAAGAAAGGCTTGCACTGTGCAATAAACAGAATTGGCTTTCGATCATAATGCTGCGTGGTCTGAGTCATTCTAAGGGGCCCTTATCAGATAATCTACATATGCCTCAGGTGGTACACTAGGCCCCAGGCTTTGGCCTGCGCTGACACCCCCCCGTGGGATTATACACCTTACAGGTAAGTATTTAGCTTTAAATAGGAATATTTTTTTTAATAAGAGTTAATTTATTACGTTAGAATAAAATTATATTTAAGTTAGGGGGTATTAGTGTTAGGGTTAGACTTAGCTTTAGGGGTTAATACATTTATTATAGTAGCGGTGAGATCCGGTCGGCAGATTAGGGGTTAATAATTGTAGGTAGGTGGAGGCGACGTTGGGGGCGGCAGATTAGGGGTTAATAAATATAATATAGGGGTCGGCAGTGTTAGGGGCAGCAGATTAGGGGTTCATAGGGATAAAGTAGGTGGCAGCGGTGTGCAGTCAGCAGATTAGGGGTTAATAATAAAATGCAGGGGTCAGCGATAGCGGGGGCGGCAGATTAGGGGTTAATAAATATAATATAGGGGTCGGCAGTGTTAGGGGCAGCAGATTAGGTGTACATAGGGATAATGTAGCTTGCGGTAATGTACGAAGCGGCAGATTAGGGGTTAATAATAAAGTGCAGGGGTCAGCGATAGCGGGGACGGCAGATTAGGGGTTAATAAGTGTAAGGTTAGGGGTGTTTAGACTCGGGGTATATGTTAGGGTGTTAGGTGCAGACTTAGGAAGTGTTTCCCCCTAGGAAACAATGTAGCTGCGTTAGGAGCTGAACGCTGCTTTTTTGCAGTGGCGGTAAATATGCTCTATGCTCCCTTTTTTGGAGCCTAACACAGCCCTTCTGTGAACTCTAAATACCAGCGGTATTTAAAAGGTGCAGGGGAAAAAAAGCACGGGTAGCTAACGCACCCCTTTGGCCGCAGAACTCTAAATCTAGCCGTAAGATTACAAGTGGAACGGTATTTTGCATTTTCGCTATATGAAAACTCTGCTAGGATTTTCAATTTTGCGCTAATCGCGTTGCGCTGGTATTACAAATTGAAAGAAAACATTTTTTTTTCTCCAGCGGTAACCTGACTTGCTCAAAAAGTCGAAATTTGAAAATCGCAATCATGTTCACACATTCCCCCATAGAAGTTATAGAGAAAAAGTTGAAAAAAACCTAACATCCCCCTTTCTTGTGCAAACACCATCACCCATTCTCAATAGCCCTAACCTGACATTAAAATATGAATATTTAATTTTCCAATGTTCTTTACGTAATGGAAAAAGAAAGAGAGAGAAAAAGAGAAAGAGAGAGAAAAAGAGAGAGAAAAAAAGAGAGAGAAATAGAAAAAGAGAGAGAAAGAGAAAAAGAGAAAAAGAGAAAAAGAGAGAGAAAGAGAAAGAGAGAGAGAAAAAGAGAAAAAGAGAGAAAGAGAGAAAAAGAGAAAAAGAGAGAAAAAGAGAGAGAAAGAGAAAAAGAGAGAGAAAGAGAAAGAGAGAGAGAAAGAGAAAGAGAGAGAGAAAGAGAAAGAGAGAAAGAGAAAGAAAGAGAAAGAGAAATAGAGAAAGAGAAATAGAGAAAAAGAGAAAGAGAAAGAAAGAGAAAGAGAGAGAGAAAGAGAAAGAGAAAGAGAGAAAGAGAAAGAGAAAAGGAGAAAGAGAGAGAGAGAGAGAGAGAGAGAGAGGGGTTTAGCAGTAACCCATGTCAGCCTTCACAGGAGAGAGGCGCTGCACTTAATTTCTACATCTATAGATATGTATTTTACACGAACAGTATCAGACATATATAGAAATATATATTTAACAATAAAAGAAAATATGTAAAGAACATCGGAACTTAAATATGCACATGAGAACTTAGTATTCTTAAGGCGCATTATTGAAATATTACATATAAAATATAAAAAAAAATATTTAAAATTAATAAACATACTGTAACATATTCTAAATAATCCATAGAATATATCTATATATTTTACTGTATGTTTATTAAGGAAAGTATGATGGCAACATAATCTAAATAATCCATAGAATATATCTATATATTTTACTGTATGTTTATTAAGGAAAGTATGATGGCAACATAATCTAAATAATCCATAGAATAAATCTATATATTTTACTGTATGTTTATTAAGGAAAGTATGATGGCAGCATCAGGCAGCAGAGTTACTGAGCTAGGTAGGTCTCACAGTACACAAACCTTAAAAATACACCTCCAAGTGAGAAGGAGAAACACGTGCTTAAAGTCCCTGTGACACATTGGCCCAGAGTTTTCTAGAATTTTTTTTATTTTAGCTGATGATAATCACCACAGAGCAGGACGATGAATAAACATGAGCCTAGGGAGACCATTAAGGATTTGGCATTGACTGATGACCACCACAGAGTATGAAATGGCAGGAGCAGCAGAAGGCAGAAGAGTTACTGGATAATAGTTCACCAACCTTATAAATAGACCTCTAAGTAAAGTGACGACTGGAGTACAAGTAATATTTATGAACGGAAATAAAGATCTCACATTCCTCCACTTCCCACACATCTGCTTCTTAAACACATTTAAAGTTATCATTCTAGACTCAATTCAGTGATCTGTTTACAAAGACCTTCCTTTAAAGTGAGCAGAAGCAGTATCTCTCCAACTTAAACAGAAGGGAGAAAACTACTTTGAAAAAAATGCTTTGGTGAAGGGACTTCGGAAAGATGCACAACCTTAAGGAATGTGCATCAGCACTGCAGTGACCACGGCCTTGTACGTTTCCTAATGGCAGAATCTAAGACCAAGCGAACAAAGATATGTGACAAAACTCTGTTGTACACTGTGCCTAGCTGTTCCCTAAAGATTTGTCATTGACTGATGACCACCACAGAGGAGGAACAGCAGGAGCAGTAGCTTTTCTGAAGAAGGCCTCCCTCTAGATATTAGTAAGCCAACCCCATAAATAGACCCTTAAGCAAGGCGAACAAAGACGTGCCAAAACTTTGAATTCCTGTTTGAAGCCCTAAAGTTAAATCATTCATATTGTTTTACAAATGTTGGAAATCAAACCTTACATTTGGATCTTTCTGTTTTAGCAAGTTGGTGCACTTCAGATAATATATTTTGTATTTCTATTAACTTTATATTTTGTTTTTTTATAGGTGGTAGACCTGAACTGTGAATTAGTTTCACTATAGAAATTGAATAGTTAAAGGTTTGAGTTAATTTACATTCTTTTGTATTCTGGTTTTTAGTATTGCAATTAGATAACAATTAGATTGTTTGCATAGGTGAGCAATTAGGAGGGACCCCACCCTATCTTTCTGAGGGTATTTAAAGAGATCTGTTTAGCTCTGCTAAACATTTAGCTCTGCTTCTTAGCAAAGAGATCAAACTACAAAAGGATCAAATACATAAGGATATTTGAGTTATTTCAGAAAGGTATATAACATTTCTCTTTTAAATTGTTGTTACTTGAATAGTTTGTACTTTCAGATAATATATTTTGTATTTCTATTAACTTTATATTTTGTTTTTTTATAGGTGGTAGACCTGAACTGTGAATTAGTTTCACTATAGAAATTGAATAGTTAAAGGTTTGAGTTAATTTACATTCTTTTGTATTCTGGTTTTTAGTATTGCAATTAGATAACAATTAGATTGTTTGCATAGGTGAGCAATTAGGAGGGACCCCACCCTATCTTTCTGAGGGTATTTAAAGAGATCTGTTTAGCTCTGCTTCTTAGCAAAGAGATCAAACTACAAAAGGATCAAATACATAAGGATATTTGAGTTATTTCAGGAGTTATTCAGGGTTATTCAGGCTTATTCAGTAGTAAATAATACTTATATTTTTCTTATTGTTAAAGTGTTGCATAGTTTAAAATGTCTCAGATACAGTGCAATGGGTGTTTTGCACTTTTTAATCGTTCTACTTTTTGGAGATTTAGGGGCTGTCCTGTTTGTAATCAGTTTTCCCTGTTAAGGGAGGAAATAGCTAAACTTCAAGCTAAGGTAAGTAACATACCTGTTACCTCTACAAAGCTGCCTCAGAAAGAAGCCCCTCTACCCAGAGATCAGCAAGGAGAGGCAGATGGATCACTGTAGGCTCTGGAAGAATTAGAACAGTAGACCAGAAGCATTGCCCACAACCTCTGCCATTGCAAAACTCCTATGCTGCTCTTGCCGAATATACTTGTGATGAGGAGATTGCTGTTTCTGAGCCCTCTGAAGCTGTAACAGGTAATTTAAATCTATTGGCACCTGATTCTCCAGGTAACATAACACAGGAAAGAACTGCAGATGTGTTTTTGAGAAAAAGACTGTTAGTGGGTGACTCTATTTTGAGGAATGTGTATTTAGGTGAAAGTAAAGGAGAAACAAGGGAGGTTAGATGTCTTCCAGGAGCTACTGCTCACAGGGATAAGAATCGTATTTTGAGAATTGTTAAGGCAGCAGGAAAGGGAAGTGAGTTAGATGTGATTGTACATTTAGGAACAAATGATCTGGCTAGTAATCATGTTGCTGCTGTTCAGAAAGAGTTTTGTGACCTAGGTAATCATTTAGAGACTGTGGCATCAACTCTATCATTTTCTGCTATTTTACCTGTGTATGACCAGGAAGCAGGAAAGATGGAGCGGATAACAACATTTAATTCTTGGTTAGATAAGTGGTGCAGGGAACGAGGATTTGGTTTTATTGGCCATTATAGCTCTGTTTGGAAAGATACTAGGTTATTTAGGAGAGATGGCTTGCATTTGGATGCTAAAGGAACAGAGTATCTGGGAGAGGAGTTCAAATACTTTATTAGAAATCATTTAAACTAATAAAGGGGGGTAGCATTAATATATCCACCTGCCCCCCACAGCATTCCAAAACTGTTAGTCCAAGTAACAATTCTAGAAATTCTAGTAGAAAAATTCTTCGTGCCATGAGCACAAATGCTCGCAGCTTAGGAAATAAATTACCTGAACTCATTTCAATAATGACTAGGGACAACTTGGATTTAGTAGCTATAACAGAAACATGGTACAATGATTTGCATGACTGGGACATAGTCATACCTGGATACAGGTTATTTAAAAAGAACAGAGTAGGAAAGAAAGGTGGAGGAGTTGCTTTGTATGTAAATGAAAATATAAAGGTTACTGAAATTGTAGGAACAAATGATGAGGTGGAAAGTATTTGGGTGACTTTGGAAATTGGAGATAAAAATGTTTTTAGAATAGGGGTTGTATATAGGCCTCCATTGCAGGATGAAAAACTGGACAATCTGTTATTAGATGAAATAACCAAAATGACCATGAAGGGTAAGGTTATAGTACTGGGGGACTTTAATTTGCCAGATATAGACTGGAAGATTCCTTCTGCTAGATCGGCTAGAAGCAGGTATATTCTTGAATCTCTGCTAGGGGAATCACTTGAACAATTAGTCAAGGAACCAACTCGTAAGGAAGCTATATTAGATCTAATACTTACAAACAGTGATACAGTTTCAGATGTGTCTGTAGGTGAGAACTTAGGATCCAGTGATCATCAATCTGTTTGGTTTAGTATTCATGTTCAGGAACTGTCCACCCAGACTAAAACAAAAGTTTTAGACTTTAGGACGGCAGATTTTTCATTAATGGGAGAATACCTAAAGAACTATTTAAAGGGGAAAACTCTTATTACAGGGGTTCAAGAACAGTGGGAATTTGTGAAAGGTGCCATTTTAGATGCAACCGCACACTGTATTAGACATGTCTGTAAAAGTAAAAGAAAGCGGAAACCAATTTGGTTTTCCAAAGAAGTAGCACATGCTGTAAAGACAAAAAATATAGCTTATAAAAATTACAGACACACACAAGCAGATGATGATATGAAAATATGGAGACTCCAACAAAAAAAGACTAAGCAGTTAATTAGGAAGGTTAAAGCTCATGCAGAAGAGAAGATAGCACAGTCAGTAAAACATGGGGACAAAACATTCTTTAGATATATCAGTGAAAGAAGAAAAAATAAGGTAGGAATAGTAAAATTGAAATCAGTTGATGGTAGAATAATAGAAGGAGATAAGCAGATTGCAGACTGTCTCAATGATTACTTCTGTTCTGTTTTCACTAAAGATTGTGAAGATACAATGTCTACATTAAGGGATGCTACGCAAAATAGAAACAAGCTTAACAGTAATCTTTTTACAGAGGATGAGGTTTTGTTAGCATTATCAAAAATAAATGTTACAAAGGCAGTGGGTCCTGATAATATTCATCCAAGGGTTTTAAAAGAACTTCGATCAGTGCTAACTGTCCCATTAACTGATCTGTTTAATCAGTCACTATTAACAGGAGCTGTCCCAGATGATTGGAGAATAGCAAATGTAATACCCCTTCATAAAAAGGGCAGTAGAGAAGAATCTGGCAACTACAGGCCAGTTAGTTTAACTTCAGTAGTAGGGAAATTAATGGAAAGCCTCTTAAAAGAAAGAATTATGACTTACATAAAGACAAACAATTTAGAGGACCAAAATCAGCATGGTTTTACTTCAGGGAGATCATGTCAGACTAATCTAATTGACTTCTTTGATTATGTAACAAAAGTATTAGACAAGGGAGGAGCAGTTGATGTAGCATATCTAGATTTCAGCAAAGCATTTGACACCGTCCCACACAATAAACTTATTCACAAACTATATCTCCTTGGTCTAGATTCAAAAATTGTGAACTGGGTGGAATGCTGGCTTAAGGACAGAAAACAAAGTGTCTTAGTAAATGGAGTTCATTCAGCAGAGGGGGCTGTTACTAGTGGTGTTCCTCAGGGGTCAGTTCTGGGGCCTGTTTTGTTTAACATATTTATCTGCGATATCAGCAAAGGGCTACAGGGGAAAGTATGTCTCTTTGCAGATGATACAAAAATTTGCAACAGAGTGGATGTTCCAGGGGGGGTAGACAAAATGAGAAGTGATATACAACAATTGGAGGATTGGACAAACGACTGGGGTCTAAAGTTTAACACAGCAAAGTGTAAAATAATGCATTTAGGGAAGAAAAATCCAAATGTTAATTACAGACTCAATGACACTTTACTGACTGTTACAGACGAGGAACAGGACTTGGGAATTATTATTTCAGATGATTTAAAACTTAGTAAACAATGTAGTAATGCTACAAGGCAAGCAGAATGCTTGGATGTATTGGTAGAGGTATTTGCAGCAGAAATAGTAAGGTTCTTATGCCACTTTATAGATCATTAGTTAGGCCTCATCTTGAGTATTGTGTGCAGTTCTGGAGACCATATCTTCAGAAGGATATTAACAAACTTGAATCTGTGCAAAGGAGGGCTACCAAAATGGTACATGGTCTAAAAAATAAAACTTACCAGGATAGGCTCATTGACCTAAATATGTATAGCTTAGAGGAGAGAAGGGAAAGAGGTGATATGATAGCAACTTTCAAGTACATTAAAGGGTTTAGTAAAACTGAGGCTGTGGGTATTTTACATAAAATGGAAAATTCAAGAACAAGGGGTCATGAGCTCAAGCTAAAGGGTAGTAGATTCAGAAGTAATTTGAGGAAGCACTTCTTTACAGAAAGAGTGATTGATTTATTCCTTGGTCTGCTTTTAAGAAACTTAATTTCAGTTAAACACAAAACATAACATTTTGGTGCAGAAGGATTGCAGTTCTCTTCCACAGCAGTTTTAAAGGCAGTCACTTTCTTAGGCAGGAAAAGGGAAGCTACACTACAGAAAAAAAAAAAAAAAACAGAAAAAACTACTTTTTTTTGCAAACTGGGTACTGGCAGGCAGCTGCCAGTACCCAAGATGGCCGCCAATAAGGCAGATGGGGAGGGTTAGAGAGCTGTTTTGGGGGGGATCAGGGAGGTTGGGGGCTAAGGGGGGATGCTACACTACAGCATATGTAAATATGCTAAAAAAATGTAAAAACCTTTTATTTAAGTACTGGCAGACTTTCTGCCAGTACTTAAGATGGCGGGACATTTGTGGGGTGGGGGAGGGAAGGGAGCTGTTTGGGAGGGATCAGATGGGAGTCTGATCTCTACAATAAAGCTAAAATTAACCCTGCAAGCTCCCTACAAACTACCCAATTAACCCCTTCACTGCTAGCCATAATACAAGTGTGATGCGCAGCAGCATTTAGCGGCCTTCTAATTACCAGAAAGCAACGCCAAAGTCATATATGTCTGCTATTTCTGAACAAAAGGGATCCCAGAGAAGCATTTACAACCATTTATGCCATAATTGCATAAGTTGTTTGCAAATAATTTCTGTGAGAAACCTAAAGTTTGTGAAAAAGTGAACAATTTTTTTTATTTGATCGCATTTGGCGGTGAAATGGTTGCATGAAATATACCAAAATGGGCCTAGATCAATACTTTGGGATGTCTTCTAAAAGAAAATATATACATGTCAAGGGATATTCAGGTATTCCTGACAGATATCAGGGTTCCAATGTAACTAGCGCTCATTTTGAAAAAAAGTGGTTTTGAAATAGCAAAGTGCTTCTTGTATTTATTTCCCTATAACTTGCAAAAAAAGTAAAGAACATGTTAACATTGGGTATTTTTAAACTCAGGACAAAATTTAGAAACTATTTAGCATGGTTGTTTTTTTGGTGGTTGTAGATGTGTAACAGATTTTGGGGGTCAAAGTTAGAAAAAGTGTGTTTTTTTCCATTTTTTCCTCATATTTTATAATATTTTTAATAATAAATTATAAGATATGATGAAAATAATGGTATCTTTAGAAAGTCCATTTAGTGTCGAGAAAAACGGTATATAATATGTATATATAATATAATATAATAATATATTGTAAGAAATGAGTGATGCGCAACCATTATTGCCAGAGGATGTAGATAACAGGGATATGTCTCAGTCAGGCAGCATTACACACATGGACGTACGGTGTGATGATGATGATGTTGTACCCGCTGCGGGAGTTTGGTCTGTCACTGTGAAGCGGGAGTAACCCTTACACTACCCGATCGATACAACATCATACCTGATGTTTTAAAGCACGTTGTTCCAAACAATTTAGCAATGTTAGGTGATTTATGCCCTTTATGGATTAAAACCAGACTCTGCATCAACTATGTAATTTTCCATGGGAGTTTTGCCATGGATCCCCCTCCGGCATGCCTCAGTCCAGGTGTTAGTCCCCTTGAAACAACTTTTCCATCACTATTGTGGCCAGAAAGAGTCCCTGTGGGTTTTAAAATTTGCCTGCCTATTGAAGTCTATGGCGGTTCGCCCGTTCGCAAACATTTGCAGAAGTTCGTGTTCGCCATTCGCAAACGGAAAATGTTATGTTCGTGACATCACTACTTGTATCCAGTAGTAAAATGGTTTGAAAAGGGTAATTCCAATTAATATTACCATATAATTAAGGGAAGTAGCTGATCACGTGTACATTTTTTCAGACAGAGTTGTATTTAGCTGTCACTCATGGATAAAAATACTATTTCGCAGACTTAGAACACTTTAACAAAATCATAAAAGATAAATGAAAATGTACAATGAGCAGTAGATAACTTTTTTATAGGGACGTGTATTCAAGCTGCAGAATGATCTCTTGGCCCTTAACAACTTTATTAACTAACTACAAGCAGACTGGGTAAAGCAGAAAACCACATTGATAGATGATCAGCTAGACATTTCTTACTTATGACTACAGGTTAGAGAAAGAAAATGTGACAGCTGATTGCCTGTCTTACTTGCTTTTTGCCATCACTAGATGTTCAACTGGATAATAATGTTGAAGTTGTTTTAATTCTTACAAGCACTCCTACTGCAGGAAAACAATAACAAATTCAAGCCATCTATTTAGCATGACAAATTTATCAAGCATTATGGGAAATTCCTTTTGAAGAAATGGCTCAGCATTTAAAGTCTAAAGGACTTAATTCAGCATTGCTGCCTTATTTTAGAGTGGCTGATTCATTTCTCTTACAAAATGGCTGTGCTTTGAGGCACACACTGACTACTTGTATAGTATAGCAAACAGACCAGCCACACAGTGATCCTCTTAAAAGCACTTATTTATTCCATATCAGGAAAACATCAGATGCTTAAAAACGCCAGTAGTAAGGTATGTCAGACAAGGCACCAATCCATTGAGTGCAATTAAGAGGATCGCTGTGTCGCTGGTCTATTTGCTATACTATTCTATTACTTACACAGCATGAACCTCTGCACTTTGAATTTGGCAGCCACACTGCTATTGGAGTGAACTGAGCACTAGCAAACACCCCATTTGTTGGCAGGTTGAAGTCTGACGTCAGCCGCATAGCATTGCAGAAGGACGGCTCCAGCTGCGAAGCAGGTACCGCATCCGCACGACAACAGGAGAAAGGTTCGTGACTGAGGAGACTGAAGGAGTGGGGACCCAGACCATACATGGAGGAGTAGTGACAGCTTTTTCTGGTGAGAGATCTGCAGTCCTTTCTTGTTTCCCATATCTCTGTGAACTGAGGGATTTCTTATGGTTACCTGTGACTGGCTCTATGAATTGCTGCCTCATATACAGCAGTACAAGCCTTGAGATGTGTTGAGGGAGTGTTTGTTTGTTTATACTGACTACTTGTGCCAAGATAAATATAGCCTACATTCATAAGTCTTGCTCACAATACACTACTAGTGGAGCTGGCAACTAGCAGCATAAGAAGTGGTTCACACTGATGCACTAACTGGCTGCTCTACAACTGGAGATGATTGTGGCAATGAAGAAAATCAATGCAGGTGGAGATTGCTGGCCTAAACCCCACAATGCACAGCTTCTGTAGTGTAATATCCTCCTTCACTATCTCCTTAGACTCATAATCCAGTTCTTTCTGATCAGAATAAAGGGCAGTTATAGAAGATATGCTGGGAGTCAGAATAATATATCTTCATCAGCCAAACCAGAGATTGGGGAAATATGCTTAATAATTACCTCTTACCATGACTGCTTTGAACAAC